>NW_021635824.1:0-312981 GCF_004799145.2 Neltuma alba | reverse complement strand
AAAGAGCTCTGTTTTCTTCAGAGTGAAGCACGGACAGTGAAGGACCGAAGAGCTCTATTTTCTTCAGAACGAAGCACGGACAGTGAAGGACCGAAGAAGCTTGTGCCTCCTTCTGAGCGAAGCACCGAGAGTGAAGGCGTAGGATGGAGCTCGGTTGAGTGAAGGAGGAAGGAAATAACTGAAGCTTCTTCTGTGTAATATTCCTGGGCCCACCAACGGTCAATTATTTGAAGCAAGCAGAAGCAGCCCTCCGTCCCATTATCCGAAACCAAGGTTTTGGGGGACAAAACCATGGTTTCCCCCCAAAACCATGGTTTCAGTTTTTTGAGGGGTGTTTTGGCAAATTTTTTTCCAAACCATGGTTTGGGGGGAGAGCCAAACACCCCCTACTCTTTATGCTTATAAATGTTGATGAGTACCCAATCTCATTACTAGCATATTCATATCCCAGATTTTGGATGTAGAACTCCAAAATAAGCTTGAATTAATTAAGTTCTTTAGCCTATTTGTATAGAAGTAATAGAAATACCTTGAAATGATGAGGTATATTGATTGTTAGGGGTAAATCACAAATTTAAAATTCTCTAAGGTAAAACTAAATATTTTTAGAGTATGCTGGAATGTACCAAAGGCTAAATGAATAGAGTTGGACTTAAATATAAAAAATAGCTCCAAATTAGAAAAGAAGATGAAGAATATATAGAAACTAATTGTAACTATTAAAAGTTCTAGGTACTAACATGCAAATGAATATTATTTCATAATAGTATGAGGGATTTTTTCAAAATGAAAATTGGTTATAAAATATTTTGATAGCTCCAAAGAAATGTTAAAGAAGATTATGCAATTGACAAATTATGTCAAGGTAAATAGTATAATTTCTAAAAATATCAGGTCTTAAGTTTAATTATAGATAAATTCCCAAAAAAAAAAATTCAAGACAAACAAGAAAAATTCCAAAGTGATATTTAAGGCCTAAGGGTTGGAATGCAGGCTGAGTTAAAAATCCTTTTTTTGCTAATTATTTAAGCATTTAGCTATTTATAATTTAAAATTATATAAAAGCCCTAAATAATTAAATGATTATGAAGAATAATTATTTGAGGATTGATATAAATTAGTGGAAAAGTTACTCCTCAAGATATAAAATTTTTAAACTTATACTCTGGTTTTTAGTGTAAAACCTATTTAACTAATTTGATTAAATTAAGAAATTAGGTAAGTTAGTTAATAATAAAAATATAACACATTTTTCTTAGAACACCATAATTATCTTTCTTAATATTCTCCCTTCCTTTCCTATTTAATTATGGTTAAGGGAGTACCAATAGAAGTAATTTAAGAAACATTAATAAATATGATAAATATGTCTTATATTTAAGACTAATATCAATTTAACAATTAGATCTTATATTAAAGACTAGAAAGTACTTATTGTCACATCCCATGAAATTTAACCTTTATAAGGGGATGAAAATTAGATCAAGGGCTAATAGGGAAAAAGACTAGCTGAGAAAGCCAGGCATGATATAAGATCCAAAAAGGTCCGTATCGATATTTTCAAATTTATCGGTTTAGGAAGTATAAAATGAAAATTTTTGAGAAAAATTCCCTAAAAATATAAAATTGATGAATTAGAGGTTTGGATCCTCAATGGAGACCCTAAAGGTAAAAATGGAGTGAAAACAGCTTATTACAAAATTTTCTGAAAACAAAAGTTTTTCAAAAAAAATAGTGAAAATTTAGTGAAAATAATTAGTTTAAATGCATAGAGGCCTTAATAATTCTTAAAAAATATGAAAAAATTATTTAAGGGTTTACTTGAATTTATAACATTGATTTAAGGCCCTGGAAGTGCAAGAATCAATTTTAGAATATTTATTACTGAAATCTTATCAATAAAGCCCCATTTCAGAGAAAATTCAAAATAAAAGCTAGGGATTGAGATAAATTCTAAAGTTTTTTAGGGGGATTTTTTATACTAAATGGGAGTTGTTGATGAAGAGAAATAAATTTTTGGATGCCCAAAAATAGTTTTTTTAAAAAGTCAAAATAGTGAGTTTTAGTTAAAAATCGATAATTATATGTGGGCCACACTTTTTGTTCCTTCTTAAATCATATTTGGTCCTCATATTAGGCCAAGAAGGCCCAGAAAATTTGTGCAAATAGTGGATCAATAATTAATGAGTCTTAAGTCCAAATTGAGTCAAAATATCAATTAAAAAAATTATGAAACAAGACCCTTGACAAGATCAAAGGATTTGAGACATTTTATGGTAGCCACATGGCCTCTTAGGTGGCCAAAGTTGGCACCACAAGGAGGGAAGAAGGGTCAAAATTCTTGGTCTATAAATACCCCCTCATTTCCTACATAATTCGGCCAAATCAAGAAAAATAGGGGAGAAATTATGCCAAAATCACAACTCACCTCTAAACAGGTCCTAATACCCTCCAAATCCAAGAAAAATTATCAAGCTTCAAGTTAGGATTCATTAAGGTATGACTAAACTTGATTTTGGTTGGATTTAAGGATTATTTGATTGATATTTCATGACAAATCCTATGGTGTGATGCTGCTGCAATTCAGCCTGAACAAAGAAGCATTAGGAAAAGATAGAAACCATGAATATAAGCTTGGAATTTCATGTTTAATTGATGTTTGGATTGAATTTTGGAAGAAATCAAACTTAGGGTTTATGTCACCTGTATACGGCCACCATGGTTTCATGAGGTTTCAATGTGATTTGATAATTCCAATGAGTTTAAAAGATATTTTTGTGCATGAAAATACCAAGGAAAAGTGTTTAAAATCATTAGAATAAAAAATGAAAATTTTGAAAAATAATACTACCCTATTTGGCCAAGTTGAAATGAAAAGGAAGGAATGTGATTTTATAAAATCTAATTTCATATTTGAATTCTAAATGAAAAATTGTGTAGAAATAACCAAAGAAATTAATTGAAACAAAGAAGGAATAATTAGGTCTAAAATCAAGGAAAAAAGGGATTTAATTGAACTTAATGTCAAGCATTAGTATTTATGTTTGAATTATTGGTAATTTGGAATGTATTTGTGCTTGAAATGATAGGCACATTGCAAGAGATCAAAGAGGAAGACCATTTCCCTAAAGAGGCTAAATTGAATTGTCAACCAAGAGGTAGCATTAAACTCATAATATGATTGCTTTCTTGTTTGAATGTGTGTGTGTTATGTTTTGCTCAAAAAAAATGTGTGTCATGTGATTTATATTGCCATAATGTGATTGAGCAAATTATGTGATTATGTATGGAATTATATGTTAAATGTGCCTTGACAATTAGTATGAGGAATGGCTTGATGGCTTGATGAATTGCTCTCTTTCAATAGCAAATGGTATGCACATGAAATGTTGGATAATGATGTTGATTTGATGTACACATATCATATTTTTACATAGCATGAATTGCATGATCATTATGATTCTTTGCCATTGAGATTTCTATGAAATCTCACTCTTTTATGTTTAAATTTTACCATCTAGGAGTTAGACCAAGAAAAGATAAAGGGAAGGAGGTCATTTTGGGAGAAAATTGATTAAGAGGCCTCTTTGAACAACATTTGTAATTACAACAAACAAACAACAAGCCTTATCCCACCAGGTGGGGTCGACTACATGAATCACACGACGCCATCGTGCTCTGTCAACAACCCAATCCTTAGATATGTTATTGATTAGGAGGTCTCGTTCAATGACCTCATTCAGCGTTCTTCTCTGTCTTCCCCTGCCTCTTTTTATAGGACTCCATCTTGTTTGATCCACCCTCCTCCGGGGCCTCCAAGGGCCTTCTCTGCACATGTAATTAATGTGGATTTTTGTAAATTATGTTGAATATTTGTAATAATAACTAAAGATAATATGTATACGCATATTTGATCAAAAGTTCTGTTTTATCATTGCAATATTGAGTGGATTGATGAATTGAATTGAAAAGGAAAGGAAAAATCAAGAATAGTGACTCAAGGGGGTAAAAGTTGACTTTTTAGGGGTAAAGTTTGACTAATGAGATTTTGAACAAGTGGATGAGTTTGGAATTGAAATTTGGCATGCTTATAGATCATATTTTTAGCTTTAAAACAAGGGATAACTCATCAAATTTGGACTTTTGTATAGAAAGTTATAACATTCCAAAGTTGGGCATAAATCCTAAAAAATTAAAAATTTACCAAATGAACAGTACCGCTTTGAATAAAATCTGAGATTAACTGGTAACTTCTGGATGCCAATGAGTTTTTTTTTTAAAGATAATGTCAAGAGCTTTCCATAGAACTTAGAACCATCCCATTTCAATTTTTTTAGAATTAATTATGATTTTTCAAAGTTTAGGCCTAATTAGGGTTATAATGAATAGTAACCGAAATTTATGAAAGTTCAACGTTTAAATTTTTCTAACTTTGAGCTATAAGAAATGGTTCCAAATGGTTTCAATTGGGATCAAATGAGGTCTAAAAGTGAAGTGTGACATTTTGATATTAGAGCAAAGGTTCTGGACTAATGTTTAATGTTATGAATGACTATTTGTTGTGTATACTATTAATTGTCAAGTGAATTAGAACTGAATTGTATGTTTTATGCAATAGTTGGATTGTGTATTATAGGTTGAGTTAAGTGCAAGGAAGAAAATGACCTGTTGTGAGAACAGTGACTCCAGGATCACCATCAATCAGAGAATACCAGGGGAAGATTTTTTGGACTGGTGGTTTCTAAGTGGCTGGTACCTGAAGAAGATCCTGCAACTCCCCCAAGATTCCATGATTGGCCTGGGGACAGGGCAAAGTCTAGTATAGCTTCCAACCAGTTTAGAGAAGAAGAGCTACATGATGATACACAGATTACAGTAAGGCCTAAACTCAGACTAGACAAGGCAAGTCCTAGTGGAATCAAGGCCATACCTATAACCATCGTGGGTCTAAGAGATATCAAAACTAAAGATTTACTAGTCAAGAAAAGACCACTACTAGTAAAGAAAGAATTCATGAATTATGATGATATCTTCCAGGAGTTCACAGAGCTGGGAAGACATATTAATTGGTCCCAGAATCAGTATGCCTCAATCTATCTAGACTATTTTTATTATGTTCAACTGCTACATAATGAGGTAGTGGAAAAGGATTTTTAGGACACAGATGACACTTTATAAGGACAGGTATTGATAGACTCCCTACTCAAGGCTCGTGTATGGTAGCTCGAGATTGAGAAGATTTGTGATAGTCTAGCCCACCATATTTAACCAGTTGTTGGATGACCTAGAAGTTTTTATTTTTTTCTACTTTCCATTTTTCTTTTACACTTTGACTGGATGACTATATATGCTTTTGGTTATGACTAGTTAATTGTGAAACTTACCGTGCTAAATTGTTGTATATAGTTAAGTAACGTATGAAGTACTTTTACGTATCAATAATGTTCATGTCCCTTTTGTAGTTAAAGAAGATAAAGGAAAATAGCAAGAACAAGATGTGGAAGAGCCCATGCAAGAGAAACCTCTCCTTGACCCCTTGTTGACCCTATCCAAACTATAATGGATAGACTTTAGAAACAGTAGTAGACTATGCATGAAATATAAGCTGCACAAGTCTACTTAGAACAGGAATGGGATACTGCTATAGTTATAGCATATTTACAACAACCTGACGAAGGAACAGTCAAAGTAGCCTAACCAATCCAACCTCAACCAATCCAATAACCCCAGCAACCATAAGCAGGGATTGTTGAGCAAGCACAAGCTGCTATAGAGCCTGATAGTTTGTAGCAATAGATAGTACACTTCAGTATGCACAACCCTCCATCTTTTGAGGAAACCCTTGATGTATTGGATAACCCTGCTTGAGAAAATTTTCAAAATTCTTGAGTGCTCGTCAGAGAGAAAGCCCAAGTGGCCATAAACAAACTTAAGGGAGAGGTAGATAGATGGTGGAGGAATACAAAGTTGGTCCTCTAGGCAAATGCAACCCCTATTAACTGGAAAGTGTTAAAAAAGCAATTTTTCTTGAAATACTTCCCTTGATCAGCGAGGGATGAGAAAGAGGTTGAGTTCCTCACTATGAAGCAGGTGGCCAATGAATCTTTTGATGAGTATTTGGCCAGGTATATCAAACTGTCTCGTTATTCCACATACCTTCAACATATGAATGACAAGTGCTGGTTTATGAAGAAGATGATTATGGGGCTGATAGAACCCAATCTTTACATGATTTTCTTAAGTCTTTTATGATGTTTTGCAACACTTTTGCCCTCATTTTGCATATATTTATATTCTTTTGATTATGTCAAGTTGTGCATTGCATTTTTCTGATTTAAGGGTAAAAAGAGGTCAATTATCTCGTCTAAACTGCAAATGCCTTGATCCTTAATTTGTTTAATCTTTACAAAGCTCTTTGCTTGTGTTTTCAGGTATTTAGAGGAGGATTTAAGACCTAAGATGGAGCATTAAAGGAGCCACAAGTTCGAATAAGCCAAAATGCAAGACTATAAGTGTTTATGTGCCCCCAAGTTGTGACATAGACTTCTTAGGTCGCGACCTGTATGCCCTTTCCATGAAACTACGTATTTTGGAGCTAGGTCAAGACTAGAGTTGCCTTTGTGACCCCACGTCATGACTTTGCTTTCCCAGGTCCTGACTTGAATACGTTTAGTGGAGTTGTGCATTTTAGAATAGGTCAGTTTGCCTCCAGACTTAAGTGGAGTAGCCACCACGAACCAAGAGAGTTCCATTCTGTAAATTTGTAAGGATAGAAGTCTCAACCATTCTCTCTCAAGTCTCCATTGATCCCATACCTCAAACCTTCATTTTTATCCATTTCTCCACCATTTTCTGCATTTCTGCACTGATTAAATCACTTGTGGCACCTTCTTCTCCACCTTTTTAATCCTATTTTTAGCTTTCCTTATGGCAAAACATACTTAGAGCGATAGTGGTAAGTTTGCAGCTATGAGAGGCTAAATCTTTAATGTCTTAGTGATGGAGAACAAAGCTTGAGCTCATGATCAATATTAAGGGAGTTTTCTTAGTCTAATTCTATGCTTAATCATGTATTAAATGTTTCTAGATTTAAGAACTTCTGCTTTTGTGCCAAACTTGATTATCGATTGGTCAATATAGTGATTAGACTACTATAATTGGATTAGATGCTGTTTTATGTTGGATTATATTTATATATATAGTTTTGATTACTTGTGGTCAGTTGATTGTCAATGATTATTGATAGTTGATTTGCTTGCTTGGTTTCTATGGTTATTGATTGATAATCATTGAGGGCATTTGCATCATCCATTCAGTTGCACTCTAAGTGGCTTTTAACAATGTTTTAAGAAGTGATAATTGACTTTGATTAAAGTAAGTTTTCATTAATTAAAGCATTAGACCTAAGTGATTGCTTGGGTTTTTTATCCAGACTTGGAGATTTCTAAACTCCCATATCAATTTAGGAGCAGTGATAGCTAAGTTTTCATAATCAAGAGCCTAACTCATCATACTTTCCCTTTAATCCAAAGCATTCCTTCATTATTTTAAAAAGACCAAAAAGATTTGCTTACTTGCATTTTACTTTTATTGCTCCACTTTTTAACCAATTAAAACCCCATTTTCTTTACCCAAATCAATATGTCTTTGAGAACCAATCTAGTCTAGGTTTTCTGATAAAGCGCTCCTCGAGAAGAACGATTGATTGTGTCCTATACTACATTATCTAGTGCAATCACATTCTTGATGACCTGGAAGGCAACATTCTGGTCCAATCAATGCTGCCATTGCCAGGAAGCCAAGAATTGGTTCCCTAGTAATTGGTTGTCAATACTATTTTGATTTGGGTCGATTCTCGTTGAGCTTTAACTATTAAATTTTAATTTTTGCATTCCATAGCATAAAATTTTTTTGAGAAATAGAAACAAATATCTTGTTTTTCTATACTTTTGTATTTTCACTCTTGCATAGCATTTTGCATTTGTTTAAATTTGATCCTGAGTGTTTAGCCACTTGCTTGAAAGTTTTGAATTTTGTGCATAGTTTGTAGAGCATTTGGTTGAAAAACTTATTGAATTTTTCAAAGTTTTTAAGAAAACAGCTCTCTATGACTTCAAGTCGCAACTTCAGTTCTCCCAGTCGCGACCTCAGTTCTTCAAGTCACGACCTGACTTATGGCTTGTTACGATCTCAGTCTCTTGGTGTTCAAGATTGCTCTCGGTGCACTCAAGTCGTGATTTGGATATCCCAAGTCGTGACCTGAGCTGGTTTTTCCTTGAAAATTTTTCTAAGTGTCCAGACTTGCTTCTTTTTGCACAGTTTTACTTTCTGCACATATTTTGAGAGTGTATAGCACTTCACCTCTCACTCACTAAGATCATTAAATTTTAACATTTTTCCCAATTTATTCCAAACGCCCAACTTCCACTAGTTAAAGTCTCTCTAAAAATTGTCAACATTCTTATTCTAACAAAAACCCTCAAAGTTCAAGCATTGAATCTTCAATATAACTTCTAATAAACTAAACTAAGAGATCAATTTCAAAATTAATATCACTATTATCACAAATCATAATTTTTCAACCAAACCCTAACTTACATTTCCTTAAATCAACCATCTAAATAAAAATCTAGATCATAAGACTCCTATTCTAACATCATAAGCTCTATTAATATCATAAAAATAAGTTAGAAGCCTCACAGATTAAAAATCTATCAAGTCTTAACAAATCTTATTTTCTGTCGTAAACTTAGAAAAATAAAAAGAAGAAGCTAAATAGAAAAAGTAGGATGAAATAACTTACCTAAATATCTTAAAGGAGCCCCAAAGCAAATCCTCTTTCTAGTTCTCACACTCACTCTCTTGCTGGAAGAACGCACGAACCGGGGGCAGGAAAGAATGAATGCGAGAATGAAAGGGAAAGGGGGAGAATGGTTTAATTGTTGTGGTACATGTGTCCCCCACTAATGATTTGTCCCTAGTGTTTTTTTTATTATATATTATGAAGGGCCACGGCCCAGGAGGGGTTTAAACCCCCTTCTTCTTACTTCACAACCACCCACTGCCTTATTATTATTTTTTTTACTATTTTATTTTTTTTATTTTCTAATATATTTTTTTAAGAAATAAATTTATATTTATATTTTTCATTACAATTATTATTTATAATTTAGGCAATAAGATTAAATTTAAGTACTATTGATTAATCTCCTTTTAATAATACTTAAATCCTAAAATAAAATTTGGAATGTTATAGATATTCATTCTTCTTCACCCTCTCGTTATTTGAAGTGCTTAATTCCTATAAAAAGAAAAAATATTTAGGTGAACATATTAAATATTAAATACAATTCACTTTAGAATGAAGAATAAATGTTACCTGAAATTACTTCTCGTGACGTGACTAAACAAAAGCAACCTAATCCTCTTGTTTGATCATTTCTTGTATCAAAAGAGAAACCTCATACTCGTTGGCTAAGAGGGAATCCTTTAGGTATTTCTTCATAACAAAGTATCAAAAAAACTGTAGTGTTGTCCCAGCCTTCCCCAAAACATACTTCTTTTTGCTATCATCAACATGAAATCCTAACTGCAAAACATAAAAATCAAACCATTGGTTTGAAGAATCTTTTTAAGAAAGCGAACTATCATAATAATGTCTTACCAATACATCTTGCCAGATAGCATCTCGTATTGCATGATCTGCCTTCCTCCAGTACTGTATGATGATCGACATGATGCTTCTTGCCATAGCGCCCATATAGCTAATGAACTTATTAGATTTCACTGCTTATCCCCTCTTATTCCATTGCATAGCAAAATTTTTTCCCTCTGACCTTGCTTTGACTACCTCTTTCATGACATAAAGCCCTCTCTATATACGTTGTTCTTCTTCATGTAACTCTTGATTTTTTTTGTGTGGCATTAGCAGGTTGAGTTGGATTATCAGGGCTAAATCCACTATCATTTACCATATGTAATGAGATTAAAGCACATAGCATTAAATGAGTGAATAAAATAATGTCATTAGTAACATAAGTGAATCAAACAAAATCCAATCAAGTAAAAGCTAACTCAAACAATAATAAAGAAAATTTAAATAACCAACTAGATCTTTTTCTTTTTTTAGTCTTAGCTTTTTGTATTTTCTTCTTAATTTGAATTGTTTTTTTCCTTCTTGTGAAGAACTTTTCCTTTCTTTGAAATCCATATTCCTTCATTATGATCATGCATGATGTATATGGATTCATCTTCATCTGAAAGATCTTCAAGTGATGTCCCTTGAAATGGATCACCTTCAAATGCATTGTTTTTGTATCCCTTCTTCTATTCATTTATTAGTCAACAAGACAATAGATCATCCTTTAATAGCAAGATCTGGAATATAAAAAACTTATTTAGCCTAAGAAGCCAAAATAAAAGACTCTTCTTTATACCCTTCCTTATTCAAATTCAAATGTATGAAACCTAAGTTATCAACCCTCAATACCTTATTATTGTTTATCCACTTGCAACTAAATATTGCAATTCTAAAACTAATGTAATCTAACCCCCAAATATGCTCAATCACCCCAAAGTATGATATACTTGCATGGATAGGATTTTTATCTTTGGCACCTAATATAATGTATGGTATTAGCTACAAGGGTTACACCATTGTTTTGCATTTTACTCTGATCATCCTTCTCTTTAGTATAGAAAGTGAACCCATTGATAAGGTAGCTTATGAAAAAAAGTACATGTTTGCTCGGTCTATTTGCGAAGAACTTTATTTTCTCAGAAATTGAACTAGGAACAACATTATAATTGTGAATGCACATGCTCTTTCAACCATCACTACTAGAAAAAAAAGCTTTTAACAGCGGTTAAAATGAGCTTTCCACAAAGGTTTTGGACGTGATGTGAATTATGTCGATGTTGTAAAGAGAATAAAACAAGGCGGTTTAAAACCGCCATGAAGAGTAAACTTTTCATTGTGGTTTTATTGATCAAACCACCATAGAAAGACTATTTTTAACAGCAGTTATTAACATAACCATCGTTAAAAATGTTTTTAGAAGCGGTTATACAAATAACTGTCGTTAAAAACAAGAGTTTTTTTTTAAATACTATGTGAATTTCGTTTACAACCTCTTTACAATTTATATATTTGAAATTCTATCACCAAAGTCATCATTCATAACCTTATCCTTTCTAGACAGTGTAGCCTTTCTAATTTCTACACGCCATATCCAATTTGTATACCTCAAATTTATCCCATAACAGATAAGATGCTCTCTTATCTCAGGAATACTCTACCGACTATTGTTTAAACATTTGACACAAAGACAACAATACAATTCATCTCCTTTACTGGAGATATTTCTCTGAGCAAACTTAAGAAATTTTTCAACCCCATCCTCGTATTCTTTAGTAATTATCTTAACTTTTATCTAACTACGACCCATTGTTCTATAGAGTCAATGAGCATAGTTGTACTATCAAACTCAATTCTAACTCCTTAATTCAAATATTCAAATAAATAAAATAATTAAGTGTTAGTCAATAAATTAAAATTGACTAACACTTAATTACAAATTAAAGAGAATGTCCTTTTTATTTTATAAAAAATTTGACAGAATTTTTCCTTAAATATAATAAATCCCAAATTATTTAAAAAATGAACAAATCAATCAATCAATCAACCAAACCAACAATGTAATAAACAAAAACAGGATAAAATTGAAGAAATATAACAAACAAAACAAAAGTAACAATTCAATTTCAAACCAATTCAATGAATAAAGATTCTTAAATCTAAAACTTCTGAATCCAAAACAGGAATGTAAATAATATCCATTTGCGATGAAATTTTAAATAACACTTTACCATCAATCAAAGTTCATAATGAAAAAAAAATTGACAAAACACTTAACAGATTATTTATTAGTAAATTCACAAGTTTATTACAAAAATATACCAAAAATTCAAAATAAAATATCAAAAAATTATTAAAAAAATCAAAAACTTAAAAACTAATCAACTTTGAACATTTAAACATGTTTCTAATGTCGTTTATAAGAAGAAATTGAGGTTTTCTAACTTCAAATGCCACCAACCAACACCTTAAGCACATAAAAAACTCAAAACAGACAATGCAACACATCCAAAACATAAAACCAATCAACCCATTTAAAATACAATAGATTTTTATTTTCAAAACATCAAAGAAACCAAGAAAAATGAAAAGAATGAAAGAAGAGAAAATTCATTCATTGGAGACGATTCAAATGCGAAAATGCAACAAAAGACAGTGGTGGAAGATGGCGGCAAACAACCACAAGTGAAATGGAGAACTTTTAATGACAGGAAATAAGAGGGATTGACTGATATTGCAATTCGGTGATGGTGGGACAAAGGGGGACCACAGCGCACTACTGACATGAAATGCGAAAAACAAAACCGCGATAGGGTTAATTTTAATCTTTTCACAATGGTTTTCTTAATAATTGTGGTGGAAAGTTAACAGTAACAACACTTGTTTATAAAAATACCACTATCTTTTTTTTTTGACGATATTTTTCAATTTAACCACTGTTGTTTTCTATCGTTATATGTCTGTTTATTTTGTGCTTTGGCGTCCCAACTTTCTAATTTATTAGGATTATCTCTCTTAAGTTCATTAAAATGCTTGTCCACATAGTCCTCAATCTCTTCAGAGTAGTGTAATACATATAGACGTGCTTGCTCCCACTGTTGGTCAGAGATAGTAACAACTTTCCTCCCCATAATCCCTTTTCCATCTATTCTTCCCTTATGCTATGATACTCCCAATATCACTTGCATTTTTAAGTACTATGTAGAAAACTCAGTAGCCTCTTCATAAATATAGCATTTTACAATGCATTCCTCTGGCCAACTCTGATTTTTCATATGCCATTTCAATATCTTCATGTAACGCTCAACTGGGTACATCCATCTCAAATAAGTTAAGCCACACTTTTGCACCTATCTAACTAAGTGAATGGTTAGATGGATCATAATGTCAAAAAATCTAAGGGGAAAATACATTTCAAGCTCACACAACGTAACTATGATTCGAGTTTGCAACCTTGATAATTTATTAGGATTAATCATTTTACTGCAAAGAGACTTGAAAAAGAAACATAGCTTTGTGATCGTAGCTCACACCTTATTAGGTAAAATAGCCTGTATTGCCACTGGAATAAAGTTTTCCATCAACACATTGAAATCATGAGATTTTAAGTCCTTCAGCTTCAAATCCTTAATTGAAAGAAGGTTGCTAATATTAAAAGAGTAACCCTCTGATTCTTTTACTATGGCAAGAAACTCACAAAAACTTGTTTTCTTTTTTAAATAGTATGTGAGCAACCGAACGAAGAAATTTACAAGTTCTCTTGTCCTTTGGTGCTAATTCCTTCCTTATCCCCATCTTAATCATGTCTAACATTACTTTTATGCCATCCATGGTCATCCCTAGAATATGGAGTAATGTGCCAAAAAAAATTTCACATATTTTTCTTAATATGCATAACATCAAAAAAAATGTCTCACATCTAGGGTCTTCTAATACAACAACGCAAAGAAAATGGACTCCTTCTTCTACCCACTTGTCCCAACATGCCTGGCAAAAGGTTTGCCAAATTCACACTCTATATCTTTTACCTTATAAAAAAAATCCTCCCCAATCAACGGTGTAGGTGCCTTACCTTCTTCTAAATTCCCATTGAAATATTTTTTGCAACCCTGGTAAAGATGATCACGATGCAACCGTCTACGGTGTTCTATATAGGAATTTTTCATACCATGTTTCAATTTTATTGAATCCATACCCTCTTCACAAATGGGATATCCAAGTTGGCCTTTAATGCTATGCCCTGACAGATTACCACATGCAGAAAAGTCGTTGATTATGCCAAACAATATGGCTCTCTTGAATTTTTTTTCCTTATACACATCATATACATCAACCCCACTCTCCCATAATAGTTTTAAGTCTTTAATTAGTGGAGTTAGGTATATATCTATGTCATCATAGAATACTTGCGCTTTATGCATAGCCATGGAGGAAGATTATATATAAATAAAATCACTGGCTATATACTACGGGTACTGCTTTGCATGCCATATAGGTTCATTATGTCAGTAGCCAATGTAAGGTGTTCTATACTGAATTCAGGATACTTAATATCAAACTTCTTCCATTCTAGAGAATCAGCAGGATGCTGAAGCATATCATCTTTAATCCTTTCATCTACATGCCACCTTAGATTTCTTGCATCTTTTCTACTGCTATACAAGTGTCTGAATCTTGGTACAATAGGAAAATACTATAACGCTTTTTTCAGACTCTTCCCATTGTCTTAGTAGCGTGAGACATTATACTTAGGACACTCAGTTAATGATTTATGTTCCTTCTGAAGCAAAACACAATTGTTAGGACAAGCATGTATCTTCTCCTGGCTCAGGCTGACAGAGCACAACACCTGTTTTGCATCATATGTTTTGCTTGGAAGCTCATTTTTGTTTGGTAGCATTTGTTTCAAAAGTGAAAACAATTTTGTGAAGCTTGTGTCATTCCAACCATTTTTTACCTTCAGATTATACAATTGCAAAAATGCAAACAATTTTGTGAATCAGTACAACCTCTACACAAAGGCGTCACCGTGTCACTCTTCCACCTCTCAAATATTTTTGGACAATTCTCGAGTTTCCTTTCAATCGTGTTGGCCATATCTTTAAGATGGTCAGCTTCATATATATTTGTAGCAAAATTAGTTGATCTAAAGCTTTCATTGTGCCTTTGATTACTATTGCCTACATCTCTTGTCTCCCTGTGTTTTGTCCAATATTTATAACTTTGATAAATTATATTAATAATTAAGTGACTCTCACAAACAAAGGGTGAAACCCTCTTAAGACGGCAACACTTAACACAAGGGTAAATAATCCTATTGCGATCATCATCATGTTTAACCACAAACTTAACAAAATATTCTATACCCTCCCAATATTTACTTCACAGGTAGTTGGCAGACATCTATTTCTTGTTTATAGTCCCCATCTAACATTAAACATTTTAGAGGGAAATGTGATCAAGGACTCAAAGATGTTGAGCGAATTAAACAAATATAGAAAATCAATGAGTTACAACTAATCATATGTTACCCATCTCTAATTTTAATTCTACTATTCCAACTATTAACAACTAGCAATTTTAGTCATTAACAACTAGTAATGGAAATCAATTCAATCATGTGCCATTCCATTTTGAAAACTTTTGGCAGCATAATAGCTTAAAAATGCGCATTTCTCAAGCTTTATGCCCTCTATTCAAACTATATCATCTTCAAAAAAATTACTAAATAGCACATTAGTAGCAAGGCAATATCATCATTAATAACAACATTTTGGGGGGGGGGAAAACAAAGCCATTGAATTCCAACTAACTTGCATGGAAGTTTAATTCTTCATACTAAAAATAAAGCCATTGAATTTAGAAACAATGCCATCTAAATTTAATCATGTCCCATTCCAATTGGAAAAAATTTAGTAGCATAATGGCTTAAAATGAGGACTTTCCAGATTTTATGTCTTCTCTTTCCACTACTGTAGCTTCAAAAAATAAATCTTTCAACATTAAACTAGGAAGACAATTTCAATTTAGAAAACCTAACGCCTAAAACTATTATTCATACAAATTTAATTAAATCTAAATAGCCTAAAACTATCTAAAACAATGCCATTTTCCCATCATTTCTTATTTCCTTTCCCTAGTCTTTTACATTCTCACCATTTAATGCTTCAACATATTGAAATAATTAGAACTCACATTGAAATTAAAATAATTAGAACTGATATTTAAACAATCAAAGCCCATATTGAACTTCAAACAATCAAAATCAAAACCCACGTTCAACCTCAAGCAAACAGAACCCACTTAAACCAAAATAACCACACATATGCTTCAAATAGCATGAAACAATGCCATTCAATAGGAAAGGAGAAAGAGAAGAAGAAGCCATGACCAACCTTGAGCAATAAAAGTAGAAACAAACATGAACACTAGAGATCAGTGCCAACTGCAATGCAATGTTGTGAAGAGCAAAGTATGAGAAGCTGCGAACTACAAAATGTGAGGAAAATGGAGGAGAAATCACCAAATCAACAAAAAAAGTTTCAAAAATCAGTTGGGGAAGGTAGATTAGAGCAGTAGGAGGTTTAGGAAGAGCATGCTTCAGAGATAGGGCGCCTAGAATTTGAAACTTAGCTTGAGGGAAGTGAATTTGAATAGGAATTTTAAAACACAATACTTGATGGTTATTAGATCAAACTGTCAAGTAATTTAAATATATACTTGAAGGTTGTAACTCAAACCGTTAAGTATTTTTAATAGATACTTGATGGTTGTATCTAAGAACTATCAAGTATTCCTATGAGGGAAACATTGGACGGTTTTTGGCTAAAATCGTCAAATATTTGAAACAGAAACTTGATGGTTATTGTGAATAACAGTCAAGTATTGTTTTAGGTTTTAACGCCTCCCCTTATTTGACGGTTGTTTTAAATAACTGTCAAATACTTGATGTCAAATATTTATAAATCTATATTAGTGTCTCCCTCTCTCTTACTCTCCTCCTATAAGTTAGAGTATGCTTGGGAAAAAAAATGGTGACATATTTTTATATATTTATTGTTTTTACCTAATTTTAGCTTTTTTTTTTATCAACATAATTTAGTGAGTGAATGTAGAATTTAAGTAAAGATACTCCAATTTGCATACTCCTTCAATCTTATTTATGAAATAAAAAGAGAAGATATTTTGTCTTAAGTATAGGCACATTATTCAATTTTTAATATGAATATATTATTTTTCTCTTTATTTATTATTGTGTAAATTGTTATTTTCGTAGAAAGTGCACATATTAAATGAAAGTAAAGTAAAAAAGGAGTTAAATTTTAAGACAAATTTAATGAGGTTAGGAGTTTTTCTTGATTTTGATAAACATATTAAAAATTATTGAGAAAATAGCAAAAAAGACTGCTAAAATAGAAAAATTGCAAATTAGGACATATGAGAATATTAGTATAGATTTTGATAGCAATAGTTTGAGTTTTGACAATAATTTTTGTGAACGGGTCCTTGTGTATAATTTTTTTATTTCAACGGTTTTTTTTTATAATTTTTCCAAAATGATTTATAAATACCACATAAGTATTTACTTCCACCATTTTTATATGGGAAAATGACTGAAAATACCTTTTGAAATTTAAAAAGACAAATAGGTCATGTAAATAAGTAAAAAAACGAAATGGACATGAGGTAGGAATCTGGGATTTGCAAAGTTTGGCAAAAAAACTAAACTGCCACTAAAGTAAAATGAAAAACATCAACAAGTTTTGCAGAGTGATTGACAACTTTCAAATTGAATTTGACCATTTTCATAATGTGTTTTGCAATTTGTTATTAGCCATTTACAAACTGAGCAAAACTCTGGAAATTGAGTTGAACAAAATTATTAAACATGTAACGTGACTGGCCACTTGTGAAATGAAAGTACCCATTTCCATAATATATTTTGTAACATGTTATTAGCCATTTTCAAACAATTTTACTAAATACGTAGTGTGATTAACAACTTGTAAAATGAACTTGCCTATTTCCATGATGCATTTTGCAACCTATTATTAGTCATTTTCAGACAATTTTACTAAGCATGTAACGTGATTGACAACTTGCAAAATAAAATTGACTATCTCCATATTGCATTTTGTAACTTATTACTAGCCATTTTTAAACAATTTTACTAAATTTGTAATGTGATTAACAACTTACGAAATGCATATGATCATTTCCATAACACATTTTGCAACATGTTATTAGTCATTTCCAGATTTGGTGCAATTTTTTTGGGGAGGCTAAGTTAGACAAATTGACTAGACATGTAATGTGATTAATAACATGAAAAATGCATTTGACCATTTTCATACTCTTGACTTGGTCAATTTTCACCAAGTATAACCTCTTAGGGGAATTAAACAATGGGGTAAATGTTTTGAGAAATTAGTAGATAGGAGATAAATAGATCTGAAATACATCATATTAATAATAACTTTTATGATTTATTACACTTGCAATGAAATTCACCGCTAAAATAATGGTATTTACCAAAAAGCAGCAGCCTTATGACAGCAATTGTATTACATACATTCAAATGACAAGTTCACAATACGATTAAACCAGCACTTAATATTTTCTTGTCATTAAAGTCACAAAACATATCTCGTTCACTATACATCATCTACAAAAAGAATAGCTTGTTTACCAACAAACACATCATCACCTAATGACTTTAGATGATATGAGTAGTCAAAAGAAACAAGAAAACAATGAGAATGACCTCCTTCGATATACTTGTAACTCAAAATAGAAGACTTTGATATGAAAAAATAGAAAACTTTCTATGGCTAGAAAGAAAGAAAACTTTGATTGGAAAGATACACTTGTCTATATGATGCCGATGAAAAAATCATTTCAAGTTGTCTAAGGACTTTGCAAGCAACAAGTCTAAAAAATAGAATGCCCATAACAGTAGCTACTTTGCTGCTATCATGTTTGAGGAAGAAGAAGATTTAGTCATGTCTTCCCTCCCTCTCACTCTAAAGAAGATGACCTACAGTTACTGGTCTAGTTCCCATGGCTTCCTTCAAGTAAATCAGAAATAGAAACAACAAAGTTGAGCTCTCTCTAATTTAGCTCAAGAGAAAAAAAAAATCTACAATGGCTATCCCTTGAAAAAGAAGAGGATTCGAAGGGAGAGAGAAGAGCTCTCTCTTTTTGTTTCTGCAACACGAAGAGAGAAAGAAGACAAAAAAGGGATGAGAGAAAAAGTATAGAAATAATTTGTCAAAATTTGTAAATTCTGATTTAATACCTGGAGCCTTATTTGTCTTTTGTGAAATTAAAATAACTAATTTGAAATGTTTGAATTCAAGTGGTATTTATATGGGATTTTTCCTTTTTATGTAGTTGTACCACTCGGATGGAGCACGGTGAATATTTTATGAATAGGACCGGAACGAGTATTTTGTATTAATTGCAGTGGCGAGCATGCATCGTTCAGTTATTCCCTCCAGATACTAGTTAAACTTTTTCACAAATCAGAAAATGTTAAGCCATTAAATGTGTTTCAAATGGATGTAAGTTGCATATTTTTTCTTATTAAAAAATGTGATTGAAAATTTTTTATTCTCTCCTTTTTTTTAACTAGGATTAAAAGGCAAAAACTTTATTAAATTATCCTGTAATCTCTCTTATATTTTGGTCTAAAATTTTCTTCTAAAAGACTTTTATTAGGCACCAGAGGAAGTCTAACGGAATATTATGTGATTCAGGAAAAAGAAATTAAAAGAAGATTGAATTAAACTCCGATTGTCATTGCTTGGAAATTATATAAATATATGTTAGTTGTCGCTTTCACTATATATTATTTGCTTCTTTTTTCCTAGGATAGTCCAGCTCAGCTATCATTGAGCTGGGCAATGTATAGCTGAGCCATCTACTTGCTTTTAATTCACAATCATTAACTTATATGTAGCAATTTATAAGACAATTAACTCAATCCAACAAATTGTTAAACAAATTAATCATGATGGTAAACTTAACACACTAGCTAAGAAATTTGGAGAATCCTCATGTCATGCTGCCACAGTACCAGAACTTTTTACTTTAGCCGTTGCTCATTTCGCATTTGACCCTGTTGCTTCACATAACTTGGGACGAAATAAACCTACACATAAAAATAGACTAAATTAAACGTGGAACAAACTTAGGTGAAGTTATTTATATTTATCAATTTAAGTTTTTCTTGTACACCTATTATTTTGTTCTTCTTAATTATTAAAATGCGTATGTGCCTTTGCAAACTCGTATGGACATTTGTTATTTTGTTATTGTTAATTATTAAATATGTGTATATATATTTAAAAATCCATCCATGAAATATTGACACTTATTTTTTCCCATCACATAGATACTTGTTATTTTGCTATTATTAGTTATTAAAATACGTGTGTGCATTTGTGAATTTACTTATAAACTTGATTTAATAGATATAAATAACGACTTAAATTTCGTTTATAGAAAAACTAAACAAGTATGTGTTATTCGTGGGTACGTACCTTCGGCTGCTGCGAGTTTGAAGGACAGATCAAGAACATTATGGCAAAATTGGTGGCAATGAGTAGAGCAGAGTATGGCGGTGAATTTAGAGTCAAGAAGAGAATCAGTTGAAATTCTGAGGGACATTCTGTCCAATCCACAAACTTTATTGCATTGGTCTGTCTCCATGTGATCCTTCACTTTGGCTGCTTTGATCTATGATGTTCTGCAGATACATCAAAATAATTTATTTTTAATAAAACTGAATAATATAAATTCAAAAAGATATATATTTATTCAAAACATTCACAATTTACTAAGTCTTGATGTTAAAAAATAGGGATAATTAATCTCCAGGTCCTTATAGTTTCATCTGATTTTTAATTAGGTCCTTATAAAATTTTTTCTTTTTATCAGATCCTTTTACTTTCGTGTGTTTTTAATTAGGTCCTTCTTTTTTTTTTTTTTTTACCAGGTCCTTATAGTTTCACTTATTTTTAATTAGGTGCTTTGTAGTTTTTGAAAAATTATTTATTAACTTTATTCTTTAAAATTAATTTCATTTTAAAATTAATAATTATATAATTGAAAAAAATAATTAATATAATCATTTAGTAATTAATAAATAATCAGAATAATAATTATACTTAAATATAAATTATTTATAATCATATTTTAATTTTAGAAAAATTTATTATTATAATTTGAATTTTATAATTATAAAAATTTGAATTGAAAATAAATAATATATTTGTTTAACTAAAAATTTAAAAGAATATTAACATAAGATTGTTACAATAATTTATTATTTTTAAAATTTTATTATTTGTAAAATAAAAAATAAAAACTACAAGGACCTAATTAAAAACAAAGTAAAACAATAAGGACCTGATAAAAAGAAAAAAAATTATAAGGACTTAATTAAAAATATATGAAAGTATAAGGACCTGATAAAAAGAAAAAAAATTATAGGGACCTGATTAAAAATCAGTTGAAACTATAAGGACTTATATATTAATTATCCCTAAAAAATAAAGCAACTTTTTTATTCTCAATTCAAAAGTTGTTAAAATGTGTTACAGTGTTGTTATTTTTAATTAAAAGTTATTAATACTTATTGAAATATAGTCAATATCTGTATAAAAATTGTCAATAACCTGAAAAGTGATTTGTTATTTCTTAATCGAAAGTTGTTAACACCTATTGAAATGTAATCAATACCCATATAACCGTTGTTAATAACGCTTGTTATTTCTTAATCCAAAATTATTAACATGTTTTGCAATGTTATTATTTCTTAATTAATCAAAAGTTATCAACAACCGGTAGTCAAAATTAAGATAAGTTGTATATTGTTTTGCATGATAACAAATAATTGATCAGGGATTTTGCCCATATTAAATTTAATTTTAAATATAACAATTATTGTTATAAAAAATCATCGTCTTAGATTAACGGTATTCGGATTAGATAACTGAAAAATATTTTTTAAATTAAGAAACAAAGTGAAATCTTAAATAAAATAAAAGGATCTAAGATGTAACTTTACCTTTGTATTAAAAAAAAAAGGGTAATATAAACTTTGATCCCTCAAATTTCAAATTATAGGTTTTGGTCCCTCAAGTTTCTTTTCATTTATAACATTAGTCCCTATAATCCAATAAAAACTTGAATCATTTTGTCCCTTCAGGGACAAAAACCTATGGTTTAAATTTGAGGGACCAAAATTAGAATGAGAACAAACTTGAAGGATTAAAAATTATGTTAAAAAAAAAAAAAAGATGTAACTTTACCTACCAAGGTATACTTGAACCTCCGGGCTCCATGCATGCCGCACGTTGCTTGGGGTCAATGAATGGATCAATCATTACCCTTCGGAACTTGCGGAGCTTAATTAGATGCAAGGTTGCCGAATAATATCCGTGTTTAAACAAAGTACTATGCATTATGATCTCTGTCTATCTGCATAAACTTGACCTCTCAGCTTAATTTTAGTCACAACTGGTCATACTAAGGCCAAAAAAAAAAAAAACTGGTCATACCAACATCAATAATTTTCATACTTGGGAAAATGACGTTCATTCAAAAAAAAAAATTTCTTCTTCCCACTCCTCTAGTCCTATTTCCAGCACATAAAGATAAATATTTTTTTTTTATCTTACTTATAGGATAGAGATAGAAACTTTTCATATTAATTTACAATTTTATCCTTCATTTATTACTATATCGATTTTATTTTCATAGAGTATAATATATATTAAATAGGAATAAAGTTAGAAAGTTGTTAAACTTTAAAGTAGAGTTAATGAAGTTCATAGTTTTTCTTGATCTGTGTAAAACATATTAGAACTGACTTATAAATAAGAGCAAAGAAATAAATTTTTTTAAAATTTATGAATAGTAAAATTTCACCTATAGTTACATAAATTATATGCTAAAAGAGTTAATTGCAAAATTTAATTAATGGGAAGGAAATTATGAGCTCTATATTGACCTGAAGTTACATAATTGTTAATGTTGAGAAAAGTGAAGAGTGTGTGTGTCAAATTAAATCCCACATGGGATAGGTGAGAGAAAGTGCAAGTGCATATATAAACTTATGCTCCCATGGGCGAGTAAATGGGCCAAAAGGAAGGTGGGCCTCGGGCACACAATAAACGAGCCACTGGGAGGAAATACAGTTGAAAACTGGCGATTCCCCCCACCCCGGCGCGTGAATTAGATGCAGTAACGGGCTGTTTTGGAAAATCAAGTTGATTAATTTTTCATAAAATATTATTAAGTGTCTTACTCGAAAACCTTATTTTTTGGATCCTAAAATTGAATATGTCACCGTTTACCAATTTTTATGGCCTACAGACGCATCATGCAAAGTTCGTTGACAACTGAACATTGGCACCCAATGTTCAGGACGCTTCGCCTTCAACTGAGATGATCGTGTCTCTGTCGTGTTTGTTCGAAGGAACAAAGGGACGTGTCTCTCTAGTCTTGTGTGCTGGTTTGCATCTATATAAAGGCATAGTGAGGAAGCGCAAGCAGGGTGCTCTTGTCTTCCTTCCTTCACTATGGTCTTGCCCTGCTCAGTTATTTTCCTTCTGCTGTTATGTTCCCTTATTCGAAGAAACAAGAAGGGTTCATTTAATCTTGGGAGGTGCCGCTTCCTAAGTCACAGAGGGGTTGCAGAATATCTCTTAAAGACAATGTCCTTCTGGCACGGCTCGAACCATTACGTTTCCTGATTTCCTCTACAATCTTAAGAGATATTCTACGTCATGGCCGAAAACAATGATGTTCACGTTGCTATCCCGACTGCCGTGCCTCTTCCTAAGTCGTTTCCAGATACATCCAAGATCAAATTATTTGATGGGAAGAACTTCGAGCGATGGCAGGAACGGATCTATACTATTCTGGACATGCATTGTGTTGCTGGTGCGCTTACTGAATCTGAACCTGCTCAAGATGCTGACCAAGCCCAGAAGGATCTCTAGCAACACGCAAACAAAGTATGTAGACATACCTTGATCAATACTTTATCTAATGACTTGTTCGATATTTATAGTGTCCACAAAGAGGCAAACAAAATATGGGAGTTACGGGTTCTTAAATATACTGCTGAGGATGCTAGGAAGCAGAAATTTGTGGTTGGCAACTTCTACAGATAGGAAATGACTGGGACAAAGACACTAAACTCCAAATCAATGAATATCATAAACTTGTAGAAGAACTTAGGGCTGAATAGATTAATCTCCTTGATGAGTTCGTCACTAGAATTCTAATCAAAAAATTGCCAAATTCATGGAGTGACTACAAGCAACAGCTGAAGCACAAGCAGAAACAATTGTCACTTATCAATTTGATCACTCATATCATAATTGAAGATACAAATCAGAGGATAATTCAAATAGCAAAGGAGAAAGAGATGGCCACAAAAGAAAATTTAGCGGAAAGTAAATCACGCAACAAGAAATATGATCCTAACTCTAAGAATAAGAAAAACAAGAAGCCTAATTACAAATCCAAGGATTCTAACCCCAAGTTCAAAAAGAAGGGAAATTGCTTTGTATGTTGTAAACTAGGGCATTATGCGGCACAATACAGGAAGACGGCTAAAGAAAGTTATAAAAAGAATGAAAACCCCCTAAGCCAAATGCAAATTTGGTTGAAGGAGATGACAGTGGTAGTAAGGAAGTCATTGCTGCAATGCTCTCCCAAGCCCTCCTCGTCTTTGATGTGAAAAGATGGGTGATGGATTCAAGAGCCACCAGGCACATTTGTGCAAATAGAGAGATGTATGCCTCCTTTGAAGAAGGAGAAGATCAAATCTATCTTGGTAACTCCCAAACTACAAAAGTTCAGGGTAAAGAAAGGTGGTGTTGAAACTCACATTTGGGAAGTCTCTTGTGCTCAATGATGTTCTGTACGTGCCTGACATCAGCGAAAATTTAATTTCTGTGGCTTTATTAGGAAAGGCTAGGGTTAAAGTGTCATTTGAATCTGATAAGATTGTCATGACAAAAAACAATGTTCTTATAGGGAAGGGTTACTGTAATCAAGGCCTCTTTGTGCTGAGTATTGATGTGAATAATAATGCATCTTCTTCTGCTTACTTGATTGATTCTTTTGACATATGGCATGCTAGATTAGGGCATATCAATAGGAAATACATAAAAAGATTACAACATCTTAAACTAATCTCTAAAACTAAAATTAGTGATATTAGCAAATGTGAAGTTTGTGCTGAAACTAAATCGACCAAGAAATCACATTTTCCCACACAAAGTGAAATAGAGTTGTTATCTTTAATCCATACAAACTTAGGGGATTTAAAACAAACAGAAACTAGAGGTGGTTAAAGATATTATATTACTTTCATTGATGATTTCTCTAGATATACCAAAGTATACTTGTTAAGAAATAAAGATAAAGCCTTTGAGAAATTCACCTTATACAAGGCAAAGGTAGAAAACCAATTAAATTTGAAAACTTAAAGAGTTAGATCTAACAGAGGAGGAGAATACTTATTACTGAATGATTTCTGTGAAAGAGAGGGAATAATTCATGAAGTAACACCCCCATATTCACTTGAGTCTAATGGAGTGGCAGAAAGGAAAAATCGAACTTTAAAAGAAATGATGAATGCCTTGCTTGTGAGTTCTAGTGCACCTGACAATTTATGGGGAGAAGCTTTATTGTCTACTTGTTTCTTACAAAATAAAATATCTTATAGGAAAACTAATAAAACACCTTATGAGTTGTGGAAAGGGTTTGTACCTAATCTCAAATATCTAAAAGTGTGGGGTCTCTTGTAAAAGTTTTGCTACCTGATCTTAAGAAAAGAAAGATTGGCTCCAAAACTGTTGACTGTCTATTTATTGGCTATGCACAACAAAGTGTTGCTTATCATTTTCTGGTTTTAAGCCAAAATACAATTATTGAGAGCAAGGATGCAAAGTTTTTTGAAAACATTTTTCCTTTAAAAATTGAACATGCTCCTAACAGAGCTGAAAGTTTTCCTTAAGAAAATTTAAATGAAAACTTGACTAAAAGTTTACGAAGAAACAAAAGACAAAGAAAAGAAATTTTCTTTGGAAATGATTTTTATACATTTTTAGTGGATGATCCCAAAAATTTTTATGAAACTGTCTCTTCTGCAGATGCAGAATTTTGGAGAAGCAATTAATGCTGAAATAGATTCTTTGAATAAAAATAAAACATGGGTGTTGGTAGATTTTCCTCCAGGAGCAAAACCTATTGGATGTAAATGGGTCTTTAGAAAGAAATTTTTTCCTGTTGGATCTATAGATAAATATAAACCATGACCTGTAGCCAAAGGTTTCACCCAAAAAGAGAATGTTGACTACTTTGATACCTTTTCTCCTCTAACAAAAATTTCTTCTATTAGAATTCTAATTACATTAGCCTCAATTCATAAGCTATTCATTCATCAAATGGATGTTAAAACAACATTTTTAAATGGCGATTTAGAAGAGGAAATTTATATGGTACAGCCTAAAGGGTGTGTCATTCCTCGACAAGAAAACAAAGTGTGCAAATTAGTGAAATATCTATATGGTTTAAAACAAGCACCTAAACAGTAGCATCAGAAGTTAGATAAAGTTTTAATGAGTGGTGGTTTCTCTATTGTTGAAGTAGAAAGATGTGTCTTTACTAAAGTTGTGGATTGTGATTATGTCATTATTTGTTTATGTGTGGATGATATGCTTATTTTTGGTACTAGTATGAATGTTGTACTGGAAACAAAAGGTTTCCTTGCCTCAAACTTTAATATGAAAGATCTGGATGAAGCAAAGGTTATTTTAGCTATTTAGATCACAAGAGATGAGAATGACATCTTACTTTCTCAGGAACATTATGTTGAAAAAATTCTGAGAAAGTTTGAACAGTCTGATGAAACTCCTTTAAGCACTCCTTATGATGCTAGTGTGTATCTAAAGAAGCATGAAGGAGATCCAGTTACTCAATCTAAATATGCACAAATCATTGGGAGTCTATTGCATCTGATGAATTAAACTAGGCTAGATATAGTCTACGCTATCAATAGGTTGAGCAGATATACTCACTGTCCAAACAGTGAACATTAAGAGGCTCTGATAATGCTATTAAGATACTTGAGAGGTACCATGAATTATGGTATATGATATAGTGGATTTCCCGCTGTATTAGAATGATACAGTGATGCTAACTAGATCTCAAATTCAAAGGAGACAAAATCCACTAGTGGCTATGTTTTTATGCCTGGTGGTGATGCTGTCACTTGGAAGTCAGCCAAGCAAAGCATCATAACCAAGTCCTTAAGGGATTCTAAGTTAGTTGCTATGAAATTGGCTGGAACCGAAGCTGAGTGGTTGAAAAACTTCTCAGCAAATATCCCGTTAGGTGACAAGCCTATATCATCAATATCATTACATTGTGATAGTCAATCGGCAATAGTCACGGCTAAAAACAAAACCTTCGATGGTAAAAGTAGACATATTCGATTGAGATACAATATTTTAAGGCAGCTGCTAAAAGACAGGGTAATCTCAATTGATTTTATGAGGTCAGAATTAGACATAGCAGATCCATTAACAAAACCCCTAGGGAGGAAACAGATAGTTGAGACATCAAGGGAAATGGGACTAAAGTGAGTTAGAAATTAACAGTGATGGCAACCCAACCTTTGTGATTAGTGATCCTATGAATGAGGTTCAATGGGTAAGAACAAGTCGTCTGTTAGTTCTGCTAGCACTGAATGATTCTCTTAAGTCCCTTTCTATGGTGTGTAGAAAAGTGCTAGACTGCATTTTGGTGAGGTTGAGTTAAAGCTCTAAATGATTTCATAATCCTACGGGATGGTGTATGTAGTGCAAGTACATCTAAATGAAATCACCTCTACAAATGTGGAGTGGGGCCACTCCTATGAGATCGTGGCAAAATCTCTAGAGCATTCGTTATAAACCAAGCACGTGCATAGCCATTTTAACACCCAAAACTGTCGGTTAACAATAGAAATGTGGGGGTATAATATGACCCTTAACACCTCTGGTACACATTAAGAGTTGTTGATTCATAGAAGCAGGCTTCACTAACATCTCTATGTACTAAGTGTTATTGGTTTAGGTCTAGTTTATAGTCAGAAAAGACACTAGATACAACGGTTATACCCATATGTATAACTCAATGGTACTTCATTTGACACATGTGGGGAATTGTTGAGAAAAGTGAAGAGTGTGTGTGTCAAATTAAGTCCCACATGGGATGGGCGAGAGAAAGTGCAAGTGCATATATAAACTTATGCTCCCATGGGTAAGTAAATGGACCAAGAGGAATGTGGGCCTTGCGCGCACAATAAAAGGGCCACCGAGAGGAAATGCAGTTGAAAACTGGCGATCCCGCCCTCCTAGCACGTGAATTAGATACGGTAACGGGTCTTTTTGGAAAATCAAGTTAATTAATTTTTCAAAAAATATTATTAAGTGTCTTACCTGAAAACCTTATTTTTTGGATCCTAAAATTGAATAGGTCACCGTTTACCAATTCTTGTGGCCTACAGACGCGTCATGCGAAGTTCGTTGACAGGTGAACGTTGGCACCCAACGTTCAAGATGCTTTGCCTTCAACAGAGATGACCATGTCTCTGTTGTGTCTATTCGGAGGAATAGAGGGACATGTCTCCAGTCTTGTGTGCCGGTTCACATCTATATAAAGGCGTAGTGAGAAAGCGCAAGCAGAGTGCTCTTGTCTTCCTTCCTTCACTGTGGTCTTGCCCTGCTCAGTGATTTTCCTTTTGCTGTTCTGTTCCCTTGTTCGGAGAAACAAGAAGGGTTCATTTAATCCTGGGGGTGCCGCTTCCTGAGTCACAGAGGGGTTGCAGAATATCTCTTAAGGACAGTGTCCTTCTGGCACGACTCAAACCATTACATTTCCTGATTTCCTCTACAGTTAATTCTTCACGCACTCCACTGCATTATAGTTCCTTGGAAATTGTATATTTCATGTCGGGAAAACGAAAGAAAAGACAAGAAAGGAAAAAGAGAAATCTTCCCAAACGTGGATCACATAATAAATCTTGCCAAACGGGGATCACATAATAAACATGAAGCACATGCCCTTTTGGCTTTCTGTAGGAAATCTCGAGCGTAAAATTCATTCGGCAAAGTTAGTCCAAAGAGAAAGAGATAGAGTGAGAGTGAGAGATTCATTTTGAGTTAATAAAAACAATGAACATATTCAATGAGATAGCTATTTATTAAATCAGCGAGTTAATATATTCCAAGGTAATTTTGTGAAACCCTATTATTACATTTTACCATGATAAATTATCTAATTACTTTCTTGGCATGTTTGAAATACCCAAACTTAAATGACAAACATTTCATTTTCGAATAGAGGTATTACATTTTTATTAAGAAAAAGATTTTAGGGAAAAATGTAACTTTCGTTTATGAAATTTAACAAATGAAAATTTTTTGATGATTCATATTTAAATTATGCTATATATGCATGTGTGTGTGTGTGTGTGAAAAAAATGTTGGACACAACTGCCCTCTAAAGCATTATATTAGGGAACGAAATTAGGTTTAGAGGTAGGTATCCGTAGACAAGAGAATAGACTTTAGTTTCTAATCAAAACTGGATACTTGCCTTGTTGATTAATTCGTTTGGCCTATCAAACTTTCAACCTTTGGTCTCGTACTTGAGGAAGCCTCAAAAAAATTTAATGTTAACGAAGTCAAAATGTATTCATCATTAGCCGCCTGAAGATTAGTTCATATTATAATTGTAATACTAGGGATGGATATGAACACTAATAGAGGCATATATATTACCAAAAAGGTATATAATATATTACCACCAATCTTCAATAAAAGAGCTAATTTTTTTTGTTAATATAAAAGCTAGTTGAAAGTTAAATTTAATCATAAATATAAAATCTCAATGCACTTTATCTATCATTTTTTTCTAAAATATCCCTATTGATTGCAAGGGATTCTCACCAAGATATAATTCTAATCATCTAATGCACATGATTGAAGATGATAGTTTAGGGATATCAACACACATTTGTGATAAATAACCAACCTAATTAATTTTTTAATATTTTTCAAATTAGTTATCTTACTTTTATATTAAAGACGAATACAAAATTATGTAGTTCTCAAGGAAATTTGAGAAGTAAAATTCTTGTGTGTGTGTGTGTGTGTGTAAATTAATACGAAAACCAGTATTTGCTAAACTAATTGTCATATGAATTAATCTGAGTGTCTTTTTAGATTTTGAAGAAGAGGCAAAAATATGATTAATTACTGAGTTAATTTCACTTTGCATAATATAAAATTTAAAATATATTCCATTGAAACAATATATTATAAAAATAATTTCCAAATTAAAATTTTAAAAAATATGAAAAAAAAAATTCCCAGAGTCTCTCTGTTTTCTTAGGGGGCCAATGTCTTAGATGTCATTTACCCGTCTTCTTTGTTAATTTCTTTTCTTATAAATAAATATCTCGTATTCACCGACACAATTAATTACCTAAAAATGCGACGAGTTACTTTCCCAAATTTTACTGTCAATATTATACACATCAAAAGGCAGTAATTAATATGCACCGTTCAGCTAATGAAGCATTATTACATGTGAGGCTGGAAAAGGAATGTTAAACCTTGATGAAACTGACATCAAGTCAAAGCTTGTAAATTATATGAGAATTGATTATATATATATATATATATATATTCTTCTATAAGTATGATGAGGGGGAAAAAACGCTTTGCTTTTCATTTGTAATTAATCATTAAATGCATGTAGAACAGTGGAAGCTATGCCTTGTTGCCTGTGAGAAGACAACAGTCCATCCAGTATGTATCTATACATATATAACTATTATTCAATAAATGAACAAAATATATTTGATGGTATATTCATAACAGCTACATCACTTAGCGTAACTTGAACAATTATATATTACCAACAAAAATAATATATATATTATTTGTTCTTTGGATTGAAAAATCAAGTTGGTGGATCTGCTGGTCCATTTTGATTCAGGATGCACAGTAGTTCGTTCATGCGGCCACAGCACCAGAGCTCTTCACATCAGCCATTGCTCTTTTCGCATCCGCACCTTTTGCTTCACATAACTTGGGAAGAAACACACCTACGCACACATATGTGGAAATTTCAAAGCATGTCAACATCACTATTTTAATGGTTAACGTTAGTTTTTTAATAATATAAAGTAATATTGCTACGATTTCAAACTTTCTAAATAAATTTACAGCAAAAAAAACTTTTGGGTGCCTAGCCCTCCTTAGTGAAAACTTTCAGGGTAAATTTGCATCTCAACCCATTATATATGAGGCCAAATTGATGAAACAATTATCAAAATCAAAGGCAAAGAAACTATAGGATCTAGTTAGTGTTTATATACCTTCGACCTCGGCGAGCTTGGAGTACAAATCAACAACATTAGGGCAATTGTGGTAGCACTCAGTGGAGCAGAGTTTCTTGGTGAAGTTAGAGTCAATGAGAGAGTCTGATGAGATTCCAAGGGACATTCTGTCCAAGCCACAGGCCTCGACGCACTGATCAGACTCGATGTGATCCATCAGTTTGTCTGCTTCAATCTCCGATGATCTGCAGATATATGCTTCCATGCCGCTCCTCTTCACTATCTTCTCAAGAACACATCGTTTTCCAGCAGATGATACTGCAAACGAGCACTTCTCTTTGCCTAGACCCTCACATTCTACCCCTCCTGCAATATTATTATGAGCCTTCTGGTTAGCTGTAAGTTAAATGTGTACGTATTTGAGAACTAGCTTTACCTCATGATCAGTCCAATGGCTATTTGATATAATATATATTACTTTTTCTAGTCCTATATATAAGCAATAACTAATCAAATCAGGTAGATTAAAATATTGGTTAAAATTAGTTAAAAGATGATGAGTGAGAGAGAGAGAGAGAATGTGCGAGGAAAGATATAAGAGAGAATGAGTGCGAAAAATGATGAAAAAGAGATGTAATCGATCAAGGGTAAAAATGAAAAGTGCATCAAATTTTTACATAAATAGAAAGTATTGCTTATATACAGAATCAACTCTATCCAAGAGAATGTTGCTTATATATGAGATCGGAGGGAATATTAAATTTTGGGTGTCGATGGAATTAGGAGTACTCACCAAGAGTTCCTTGCACAGCGAGAGATAATAATAATGGAAGAACAACTGTCACAAAACCCATCAAGCTAATCTTCATCAAGGCCATATGGGAGGATATATCAAAACAAGACGGTGGGATGGCCAAAATCAATTAGCTTAATTAGGGCTTTGGAGAGTTGCAGGCAGCTTGATGTATTGTTGGAAGAGGATGAAAGTGTAGTTTAGCCAGCAAGTGTATTTATAGGGATCGTTTGAAGGGCATTTAAGGGTTTTATGATATTTTGTAAGAGAATATTTAGAGGGAAGGTGGAATTTTCAACGATGTGAATTATTGTGAATTATTATATAATAGGAGACATTTGAGTTCGACTTTAATTTGAATTGAATTAAAGTCAAGCCGATGGCTTTGCGCGACAAATGAGGGACATTGCTGACTGCAACATATGACAAAAATTGTTTAGTTTGGATCACACAATTGGTAGAAAAATTTAAATGAGTTTAATTTCAAAGCTAATTATGTTCATATAGATATTTACGTATATCACCCATAAACAAAATTCTCACTATATTATAATTTTAATTTTGTTACAAAATATAAAATCTATGACAAGGGACATATACTCTATTTATTGATAAAACCATGAACAATACAACTCAGTTGTCACAGCAAATTCCTCCGTACAATGCATATATACAAAACCAAGCTATATAATTTTCAAATAAAATCAAATGCCTTTTTGAGGGGAAGAAATGCTGAATTAATGACTAGGACAGCTATAAATTTGTTCCTGTGGAGAATAGAAAACCATGGCAGAGCTAGGAAAGCCAATAATCAATGGACTATTGCAAGAGTTAGTTATTGTTGGACTTTTTTAATCAGCCAACGTTAGTCTTAATTAAACTTGTCAAGCATATGGTTGTTTAGGTGATGTTCTATATATATATATATATATATATATATATATATATACTTTCCGCACTTTGCGGGGCTTAATTGTCGAAGTGGTGATTCCGTATAGATTGGCGGCTGATCAGTTAGTTATCAGTTGACCAGAAAGAGATATGCATCTATCTCTATTATTACTTCTGTGAATTTTATTGACCATGCTTGCGTAGATTTTTTTTTTGGTTTTTTTTTTTAGATTTGGATGATAAAACGAAGATTCATCTTTAAAATAGAAGCTTTCTGTTTACTCCTACCGAATAAAGGAGGTTTGGGAATCACTAATTAGACCTACTTCAATGGTCAATAATTCCCTCATAGCTGGCCAAACAAAACTGGTGCATCATCAATCATATATAATTCTCATTCATTGCAAGATAAGAGTCTGTTTGGTATGAAGAAAATGAAGGGGGAAGAAAGGGGAAGAAAAATTTTAATGAGTTTCCATATGAAAAAAATAGAGAGGTGGGATGAACAGCTTTTAATTAATTTCTTTTACTCTTTTATCTTACATGTTTTCTTTATCAAAATTTTATAACCACATCTTTTTAATTTTTCAAATTGAGCTTATTAAAATTTTTTTCTCCTCTCCCTTTTCTTTCATTTTCCTCGTACCAGATATAGGGTAAAAGAAAGATGTATCAACATGAATACTCCTAACATTATTATAAAGCCTTACAATAATTCGTCATGGTTTAGTAATTAAGGGTATTAATTATCGTGCAGATTTAATCATATTTCCAAGTTAAAATGGAAGATTGGCAACGGAACAAACATCCCTGTGAATCATGATCCTCTATATGGTATCCCTCAAATATTAATCTCCAAACCACTCTAATTAATCCTAATCTTTGTTGTGTTGGGATCTCATTTGCATTAACCATCTCCTTGGCCAGACAAAATCTAGAATGAGCCCCTAAATTTGCAACGCACACACATATATAAATAGTAGTCCTGCGACAAATATCATTCTCAACGCCCCTCTTCCTTTTACAACCAAGATGACAAGCTTATCTAAGGCATAAAGAATGGAGAATACAAGGTTAAAGACGGTTTCAACCTTCTAGTTAATCAACATCCTAGTAGTTTTACCAATTCACTTTCATCTTAACCCATTTGAGGTTTTTCATTTTTATATATAGAAGATTAAGATGCTAGTAAAGTATTCATTTGGTCCTAAATGTAAGAGCCAACTAGTTAGAGTTAGTTTTTGTTCTAAATATAAGACCTTAATAATCCATTTTATCTCTCATATTTATCATTTTTCCAAACTAATTTATCTAATTTATAAAATAATATATAATATAATGTTATATATTAGAGGAAAATCATGTTACATTTATCAAAATTAAGCAGCTTATTTATTTTTTTTAATCTCTCCAAATTAGTTAAGTAGCTTTTATGTTAAAGACTAGAGAAATATCTTATTTTTATTTGAAAGCTCATCCATTGATTATATACCAGCCTGATGGGAGGCTTGATATGACCTGAACTATTTAGCATATAGTTAAGGCTAAAGCCTATTTAAAAGCCTGTTAAGGTAATTAGGTTAGGCTTTTAAATTTAAAGTTTGACCTAAAAGTCTACAGGCTTGGCCTGATTAATTTTTTAAATTCTATTTTATTAATATATAGAAAAATATGTAAGCATTAAAGTGTACTAAAAGCTACATTTGTATAGGTTTTAATAGGCTCAAAATCTATTTACCACCTTCAAGCTTACAACATAAGGTTTTTTAAAGGCTTACATTATAAATAGGCTTTTAAAAAAACTTCAAGCCCGCCAAGTCTTTTGAATGCGAGCCTAAAATAAAGCATATATGTAGGTTCAGATTTACGCTCAAGGTTTTAACTCTTGTTACAAGATCATGCCTATTTAGCTAAAGTTTAACTTGGTGTGACCTGTATGCACGCCCAATTGTAATAACTTGAAGATGTGTCCATTTTGGTTGTTCTAAACAAGAAATCATTGATCATGTTTTTGCACGATGAATCCCCTCCAAAAGTATATGGTTTGCTTGTTTATCCACATATCTGCGCATCAGTTTTCTGTCATCATGATCCTAACCCTTTTTTCATGGGGAAAGGAAATCAGGGAGAAAAGAATGCTAATAGCAAAAGCTCTCCATTTTCCTATCTAGTACTCCCTCATTCCTTTTTTATCTCTCACTTTTTCCTTCATTCAAACATAGCCTCGCACATCTTTTCTTCGCTTTTCAGGATGTACACAGATGGAAACAATGATCAAATTAAAGATATTTTATCACTCTAGCTTCCCCTCATCTTTCAAATTCTAATCCTCATTATGTAGGGTGGACAAACTTTTGATGGGGAAAAAAATAAAAAAATATGAAATGTGTGCGATGCTGGATAATTAATCAAAATGGACTCATATTCTTCACAGCATCAAATGGAGGAATAAATATGGACGACACAACGTGCAGCTCTAGCTTTGCGATTTGACAATTAGAGCTTTCAGAACCAAGCCTCATCTTTTTTTGTTTTTTTGGTTGCCTACCCAGTTCACCGGAACTTTGCTCCGACTACATTTGGATCTGACCCGCGTCGCGCACTTGGCTATAGTAGGTGAGTCTTTCAACAGAGATTTCTGTATACGTTGAGACTCGAACTCAAGACCTCGCATAAGCGGTTCCAAGCTACTTACCACTTGGCCAACTCCCGTTAGTAAGCCTCATCTTTTTATTGCATAGGAAACATGCGCACAGTACGAGATCCAACCGCTCTCTAGCCTCACTATGGAGGCCCCAGTGCCAACTGATCTAAGGGTCATTGGCAGAACAAGGTGCATTTAATTCCCACATTTTGATGTTTTCTTACAAGGACATTTTATTTACTCTACATTTGGATTTTCACCTTGGATTATATGATCTAACCTTGTACTTTAGTCCTTTTATTGTTAATACAATCTTGTTTATTTTTATATCTTTTTGGGTGCAGTGCAATCTTCTTTTTTTTTTTTGCTAAAGTATAGGTATCTTTTTATTAAAAGCAATTTTATTGAAGATATTATCAGATACTAAATGTGGATATCTTCCAACAGGAATTCGAATGCAATCTTGTTTGTTGTGTGTGTGTGTACAAATCTTATGTGGACAGTACAAAAAACGGTTTCTGTAGTTTTCTTGGGCCAGCTAGTTGTGCACTTCAAAAAGCGGCCCAAGACACGTCTTAGTAAGATACGTGACAATATCTGAATCGCCCGTTAACTACATGACGCTTGTTGGATTTGTCGGCCCAATTCAACTTTTCCAGAAGTTAAGTTCTTATAGATCCAAACGAATAGTTTTCAATAAAAGATTAATAAACTTAAAATTCTAAGCCTTAAAAGACCCCAATTTTTTTTTTTTTTAATCAAGAGTCTTTCCTTTCAAGATTTAAAGCATAAAAGGTTTTCATCTCTTCTAACAAGTATTCTTTTGAAAATTTAAACTTGTTTTTTTCTATTTATAGGGATGAGACCGCTTACTACCTCAACTAATAGCTTGGCAGTAAAAACCCCAAATTTTTAGTTGGTTCCAAAAACCCAAATTTTTATGCCTGGATGTCCCCTATGCTAAGAAGTAATAATAAAATATACAATGATTGTGACACTTTACACTTAAAAATATTAAATTAAATTCTTCTCATCTACGTCGACTCATATCAAGGTGGACACTCTGAGTAACAATTCTAATTGTAACCATACGTCGTAGATATTACAATGATATATATCCACACATACGTATAAATATAATTATCAACCAGATACTGCAAAATGGAAATTAAAATAAAGCCAACTAATATAGATGTAGAAAACTACAAAACGTGGAGGGATGATGCTCAAAGCAAGACATCAAATGCTATGCTTTATTTTCTTTCGCACTAACTTTCTCACGCGAAGAGTAAATTAATACTTTTTTAATGAAAAAGAAAGTTATTATTATTTAAATAAATGAAAACCCACATCCGTTTCCCATGCGCTATCTTTCAAGCCAATCCAATAATTACTACTACCTCCGATTCTTAATATAAAATCTTATTTGACTTTTATTTTGGTCTTAAATATAAGGCCCCAATCTACTTTGTCTCTCAGATTCGTACATTTTTTTCAAAGTAACCCTTCTAATAATGATAGTTCTATTCAATACACTTGATTTGTAAAAATATTTTAGAAAAGGCAACACCTATTTAGGACAAATAACTAATTCAACTTACTTCCTTAATCTCCTCAAATTAGTTAACTAACTCTTATAATCAGGATCGGAAATAGTATTAATCAACAAATCAAGGAAAACCATATAATTAGTTATCCACTTTGAAGCGTGTTATTGCTTAATTGTAATTAATTACGCGTGTGATGTGCACGAAAGATTTTCCCCGCCACTTTTAATCTATTTATTTTATAGTTTATTACTTAGGACGTTTCTCATGGATATTATGAATAATAATAATATATCTAATCATGAAAAAGTGATTCGAACAATGAAGAATAATGTAACTAACTGACTAATTGGTTCTAGAAAGAGTCATAATCTCTAATTAAAAAGAATGTCGGTTGAAGATAATAAATCCCAAATTAAAAGTACGTTCACATTCCCTTTGGATGCTTTTGACGATGATTAAGTAATGAAACTTATCTGATTAACAAGCAAAGTGGGATTTGATATCAATTATGGTGACACGTAAAAGCAGCCAAAAATGGTGATCTCTTGTTATTTGTCTTTTGAGTAGATCATTCCAAAGCATGATAATCACATTTGAAATTTCTTATGTCTTGTAATAAATTAAATTAAGTTAAACTATATGGATTCAAGTAACAATTTTATACACCTAAATTTAATTTGTCCTTTTAAGTTGTTGCAAGTGGGATCAAGTTAAGAGTATACTCTACCGGTCATTGAGGTAAGAACTATGACAAATTAAAAAAGCTAAATAAATATTAATTCTAACAAATATGATATGATCTCCTTAAAATATTAGTATATAACATTAGACTATAATCAATTTGTAAGTTGGATAAATTATTTTCAAAAAATGATAATTGTGATAAATAAAATAGATAAAGATCTTTTATTTAAAATCAAAATCAACTTTAATTCTTACATTTAGGAATGGAGTTTTTTGTTGTTTAAATAATATTATACATGTCATATCAATCTATTTCTTTTATTGAGACCTTGTTTGAATAGTTTTTACAATATATGAACATATTCTTTTATTTATATAACATATTTGAAACATTTGATGATGAATTGACAAAATATTATGTCAATTTTAAAAAGTTTGCAAATTTTAGTAAACATTATAATATTGACGTCTCTTAAATTGTTTCCAAAAGGCTAAAATATATGTGGTTTTTTTAATTTTATACATGGTTTATTTTGGTTCCTTAACCCTTTCAAAAGAACATTTTAAGTCTTTTAATCTTAAAATAATTAGTTTTAAATGACGATTTTTTGTAACAATCATAATTATTTTGAAAATTAAACTTAATATATTAACATTTGATAATGTTTTATCAACATTTAAAATTATAATATTATCATCTTTTGTTAATAATACCAGAGTTGCAAGACTAAAAATATATTTTTAAAATTAAAGAACTAAACTAAAATATTGTATACAGTTAAGTTAAAGGATTAAAAGTATATTTTAGATTTTTCTACATGCATGTGTAGTTGCTACTACACAAATTTTTCAAAACTAAAATTAAAATTTATGAAATCTTACTTAAGACATCCATACGTTGCAATAGATAGCTTGAATATGAATTAAACATATAGATTATTGAGACTTGAAAGTAAAACTTGATTAAATAATTTTTTTTTTGTCCGTCAGGCACAAATACCCTCCTATTGAAGATAATCATGTTCGAGATATTATCGAACACTAAATGTAAGTATTTCTTCTAGCAAAAATTCAAACCTTAGATTTGCCATAATGTGGAGGATTAGTCCCTTCTATTAGCATTATAAAAAAAACATGTAATTAGCGATAGAATTTTTATTTAGTGACCGAATCGAATTAGCAATGAAATTTGTTCTGTCGCTAATTTAGAATTTGAGCAACAAATTATCGACAGAATTTGAGCAATGAATTAGCGACAGAATTTGAGCAAAGAATTAGCGATAGAATTTTTTTTATCGCTAATTAGGGCCTAATAGAAAATTTCTGTCACAAATTAGTGATAAAAAATTTCCGTCACTAATCTAATTTTTTTAAAAAAATTTTAAAAAGTGGGCCCTCCACCAGTCACCACCTCATCTCCGATAGTGGCCACTAGCCACCCTCATGTGTCGCTGTCACCTCACCTCTGCCGCCATGTGTCACCACCTCACCTTCACCGCCACCCGTACATGTCTTTAGTAGTTAAGCTGCAATTATATATAATATTCTTTTGCCCAAATAATTATATATACACATACATATTATTAAAAACTAAAATTAAATTATATGATAATTTTAATTTTAACTCTTTTTATGAGAAAATAAGTCTGAAATATTTATGTTACTATTTATTTTATAATATTTTTATTTTTAAAAAAATTAATTTCCAATGAAACTAATTTTAAACTTTAAATCATAAATAATTTTTTAAATATATTTTTTAAATTTAATTTTTTAATTTATCATTGATAAGATATATAATTTAATTATATATGTATTATATTACATTATATTATATAATCCATATATGATTTATATATTTGATGAAAACTATTTACAATTAGTAAAAAAAATCTAATTATTAAACAATATTATAATAAAATATAATAAATTATTTTAAATAAATAAACTATTTGAATAGATTATAATAAATACTCTTCTCCTACTTACATATGTATCCTATAAAATTTTTTTTTATAAAAAATCTTTGTATATACCATTTGTTTTTGCATTAAAAACCGAAATCAATCTATATCATGATTAAAGTTTATTATTTAATTATTCAAGTTTAAAATTCACTTCAACATTAGTTTTATTTATAATTATAAATTGAGGTGTTCATATAAATTTATTTTTTGGTTTTGGATTTCTATCATATATTACATCTTTCAATATATTGTGTATATAATATAATTATTTCTTTCTCATATTAATTTATATAAGAAAGAAATTAATATTCTTATCATATTGTTTAATTATTATTAATAATCAAGAGGAATTCATTTTAATGAAACATAAAACAGTTTTTTTAGGAAATTGTTTTCCTATCTCAATATGTACCTAATGATGAGATAAGTGATGATGATACTGTTATTAACACCAACTTCACAAATATATCAATTTATTTTACAATTAAAAATAAATTTAAATCATTTGTAGGATTATAATTCAAAATAATAAAATTTAAAATTAGTAATAGATTAGAGATGAAAATAGACTTAGAGACAAAATTAGTGATGCAAATTTCTGTGGCAAGAGACAGAAACTAGTGATGGAATGTTTCCATTGCTAGTTCCATTGCTAAAAATTTTATAATTAAATTAGCGACGGAATTAGTAACAGAAATTTCTGACGAAAAAATTCCGTCACTAATTATGTTGCTAAAAACATACTGATAGATTTTTTGATAGATTAGTGATAAAATTTCATTCAGTGACTAATCCACGCTAATATTAGTGACAAAAAAATTTCATCATTAATCTGTCACTAAATTTAGCGATGTAATTTTTGTCAAAAATCATCAACGGAATAATTTTCTATTGATAATAAGTTTTTTTTTTCCTATTTCTTCCTTATAGTGTAGGCCAACCCCATTTGTAGTATGAATCTTAATTATTGAAATATAATGTGATATAATATAGAAGATGTGCTTAATTTTCAAGCTAACTATATAGATCTGCTTCAAACCCATTCCTTAAACGTGTTGATTGCCAAGAATGTGACAAATGAAGAAGTGAAGTAGGAGACAATTATATAAATGTGTAAGGTGAAGTGACATGGTAGAATGTAGCGCTCACACACATGTACATATATAAGCCAAATTACTCAGGAACAAGAGGAAAAGATTAAAGGTTCTTCATATAAACAAACAAGTAAGAAACAGTAGCGTTAAATAGTATGTTCATGGGGCGTGCATGCAATAAATCTTGATAAGATATAAAGCAAGAAGGATCTTGCAGGAAGATTTAGATATACCAACCAGATCTTGAATTTAGATTCTTATTGCTGCACTTTGCTCTCATGCCTCTCTAGTCTCTATTGCACTCTGATTGAAATCTCTTTTATTGTATTATTTTATGTCATTTTGGGAGGATTTTATCATGTTACTCAGGCATTATTACCTATATTATTGTTGGTTGTGATCGACTAAGGTGTGATTGCATGGATATTGTACTTTTTGTGCCATTAAAATTACAATCACTTTTATCATGATTTATCTCATTGGGCCTTTAACGCTAGATAAGCTTACACTCACAAAAAAAAAAAAAGGAATTTTTACCAGGAAAATTGAAGAAAACGAAAAAGCGAAGGATCGCACCCGGTTATATACATTTTAGGATGCCAAGCGGTTAGCTTCAAATAAATTAATTTTATTTTACTAAAGGACCTTGTGAATTAATGACATTTCTTCACTTTGTCAGACTAAAGTGTCATTCAATTTCCCTCTAAGATCCCAGGTGCCATACCCCCAATGTTGTGAATAAATCAAGCTTGGAATGAATTATAAGTATTTTTCTAATCATAACTTACAAAATACAAGGTAAGTATATAAGAGAATACTTGTCTCGGTTCATATAAAACATGTTTATAGATAATTTTAATCGGATTCTAAACAAAGTCTAAGTCGTATTTTGACAGCTCAAGGCCTGCAAGTCTAGTGACTCTAGCACCTTCCTTAAGTTTTTCATAAATGTGAAGTTACAAGTTCGATTCTTTATAAATATAAATGATTGCATAAGTTTCATTTGCGATGATTAAAAAAAAAAAAAAAAGAGTCATATCCTAAGGCATCAGATTTAAAACTTACCACTGTTGTAAAGATATTGTTAATAGATAATTTATAAATACTTTTGTAAGTGTTCGATTAATTGCACAACCTGCACTAATCTTATGTTTGATGCGAGGGAAATGAAAGAGAGGAGAGAAAGGGGAAAAAAATTGTATTAAAAAAAAAGGAAAAAAGTTTAATAAATTTAATTTTGAAAAAGCCGAAAAAGTGAGGATTTTCCTCCCCCTCCCCCTCCCCCGTCATTTCCCACATACCTAACCAAACGTACATCATTATGTTTAACAAACCCAGGCTTAGCTTATCTAAATTATATTCAAAATAAACAAATACGCCTTCATTTTTATAAATAAAGAAGAAATAGGAAAGAATCATACAGAGAAAAAAGGGATTAATAAGAGAAAGTATTTCTCGTTCCATTCAAAAGTGCTCAACGCATTATATATGACTTCTATTTATAGGTACAACTTTACACCTTTGATAGAATCTACAGATTACATAACAATATAAGATAATTGTGAGATATAAAGATAATGAAAAATATCAGAGATTATAGGAGATATGGGAGATAATAGGAGATATATGGGCATCTACAAAAATGTTATTATATTCATAACACTCTCCCTTGGATGTCTAATATATAAGAATGTGCCTCATTAAAAAACTTCAACTAGAAAAAACCCTGTGACAAAAACCTAATGAAAGAAAAAGAATACATCATTTATTGATACAATATGCAATACTGTCTCATTAAAAACCTTGTTAGGAAAACCTAGTGGGACAAAACCATAGACAAGGAAAAAAAGTACAGTGTGTATCAACTCCCTCTCTTGACAATATCAGTTGACATCTTCAAGCTTATAAAGTCTAATATAATGAACAAGCCTTCCAAATATTGTAGTGAGATAAAAACATCAAATATGAATTTCATAATCTTCTGAAAATCATGAGACGAATAGTCCTTTTATGGCTTACCCATACTTGGATCATATTGTGATCTCTTGACATGAGGATTCAACAAGAATACTTTATCTATATAGCCATTAAGATTAGTCTTGGGTACCTTCAGATAAAATAATATTACCTCCATGGCACCCTTAAAGTAATGAAGAATAATTTTTAATTCAATTCCAACATCTTCATGTTGATAAAGAACTATATCATGCTAATCAACAAATGATATATCAGATTCGGTATGGCTAGATATATAAATGCTTTAGTGATATTAAGATATTACTTTTGGACCAAGTGTTTATTCATTACCTTCTGGAGATCTAAATCGATTTTTAGTCCATATCCAAAGATCTTGCAACTACCGAAATACATAATGAATGTTACTTATCCATATAATGGATGTGACTAATCTATATGTATTCTTCCCAAAGCTTTCATTTCAAACTTTTTCTTTAAGTAATTCGTAGCTTTTGAAAACTCATCAGGAATTTCTATGCTATCATCATAAAAAGTACTGATAGCAAACTCATTTTGAATCTTTTCACAAATAGACAAGTTGGAATATATTTACATCATTCATTCAGTTGATATTAACCATATATGCCTCATATAGAGGCTTAATTAAATAGAGACTTAATTGAATAATATTCTTGAGAAAATAATTGTATGCTTCTAGAAATTCAAATCCTTTAAGGATTTTCATACATTATGATCCAGATCTGTTCATGTATTAGATCGTTTGAATTTATAGAAGGATTTGAATCCTTCTGGGATTCATATATAATTTCACTATAAAGTGAGCCATACGTTATAGTTATATATTTTTAAGACGCACATGAAAAAACTTCATTTATTGCCAGACTGTCAGATTGATAAAACATGTAATTTAATCCACTACAAGATATTATCTCTCTTTATAACAACCCCCGTAATTCATGGTAAATAATCATTTTCAAAACGATAATTGCTTTAAAAGGCTAACCATGGTAGGAAGGACAAACCTAATCGAATAGAAATCTACCATAGTCAATAACAATTCAAATCTTTAACGAGGTAGTAGCTACTGTTCTAGAATAGTAAAGATAGTTAATCAAATTAGAAAGGATCAACATTTGATTTTCCATGTATATATCAAATCCATCAGCAATACTCTGAAATCTCAACTACAATTAAGACCCATTGTAAATGGGCTAGGACATTGAAGTCCACCAAAATAACTACCACTACTGCCCATTATCAATTGCAATCAAAATAACGATCACATATGACCAAAAAGGGCTCCGCCCAATAGTACAAGTCTAGAATGCAGCGGAAAGGCTATGATAATGTTAACTAAAACAAAAAGGCCCTAAAGTTTGGCAATATACATCAGTCAAAAACATGTATATCAAAATAGAGGCTATACAGAGTGGAAAGGAAAACTCAAGCCTCGGACACCTTCCCCTTGGAACCAACACCTGAACCTTCGCCTGAAAAATGTTAAATAACCACGGGGTGAGTCAAATTGACCCAGTAACCACAATTCCAATTCAACAAGTATCCAGGGAATGATTACAAGATAGCTAAGCGGGCAAAGTACAACTTCAAATAATATATAAGTTAAACATCTTTACAGAAAACAATATATAATAATTCAAAAAGTAACTTGCATGCATAGAACTTCATCAACCATCCTTATAACCTCATTGTAACCTCTGACAGAACCCATGGGCTATTCACACATAACAGGATTCATCTCTTTTACAAGACTGCACCAAGCTCTCCAATAATGAGGTATAACTCGGCCAAAAGTTACAGAGCTCATATCGGACCATGGGTTCCCTTTCCTTGGAATATGGAAAGGTGTCATGTCCCTTGGGCTGACCCTTGACCCGGCCAAAGGAAAGGTGATACCGAGGGCCCTAAGAATGTTAATGCCAACCACTGGGCGCCAAGTGGCGGCTATACCATGTGGTATAAATAATCAGACCTCCCACAATTACATTTCAGCACAACCAACACAGTCCAATCCAACCATCCAATTCCACACAATTTCATATCCATAAAGTATTCTCAGATTCAATAATCAAATTTGTTCAACATCAACAAGATATTCATAAGATGAAATAATTCATGCCCACTTAACTAATAAATTTATCAAAACTTAAATCTTGATATAGATATATAAATTACTTTTCATACAGAAACCACCATAACACATATTGAGAACATTTATAATATCGACACATGCTTATAATCACATCAACAAGCATACAAGGTAAATTAGAAAGTGGTTACCTCAAGTTCTTGACACAAGAACTAAAAGTAAGAGGATTCAAGACCCAAGAGCCCAAACCAAGCTCACTCTACAATAATAAATTGATAAACATATATTAATATAAAAAGACTAATTAATATAGCATTAAAATAGTTTATTAACTAAATCCCCATAATTGGCTTATCTAAAAATTTATCCTTAGGAAAAATAATAATTCCTCTATTCTTCCAAGTGACAATTCCTAATACTTCCCGACTCTATTTCTCTCATTCACATCATTAATAAGAATATTTCCTTCAAATCATCTAAAAATCTCCGAAAAGTGCTTACTTTAACTCTTAGAAAAATAACCATATGTCACTATGCCTTCAATCATTATTAAAATCCTATTCCCTTCTTCCATTAATCATTTCCCACTCATTAGAATCAATAACTTAGAATATTTTCCTCAATTTCCTCCAAACACCCAACTTCCACTAATTAAAGTCTCTCCAAGAATCATCAACATTACTATTTCAACAACAATCCTCAAAGTTTAAGCATTGGATCCTCAATATAACCTCAAGTGAACTCAACTAAGAGATAAATTTCGAAATTAATGTCATCATTAATACAAATCACAATTTCCCAACCAATCCCTAACTCACATTGCCTCAAATCAACCATTAACTAAAAATCTAAGTCATAAGGCTTCTATTCTAACTCCATAAGCTCCATTAATATCATCAAAATAAATTAGAAGCCTCAAATCATTAAAAATCTATCAAACCCTAACACATCTTATTTTCTGCCATAAACTTAAAAATAAATAGAAAAAGTAGGAAGAAAATAGCTTACCTAAATAATTTAGAGGGAGACCAAAGAATTTCTCCTTGCTCACACCGTCTGTCTCTCCCTCACTCTCACTCACCGCTACGGCGAAAGAAGAACCAAGGAAGAAGGAGTACTGACGCGATGGAAGGGAAAGAGAAAGAAAAGAACAAAAAAAAAAAAAAGGTCGCCTCCCGGACACCGAAACAAGAATGAGCGGATGTGTGAGTGATTTTTAAAAACCAATAGTGAGTCACGTGAGCCCACACCAACGCCTTCCTAAAGCTTTTTATTATTTATTTTATTTATTATTATTATTATTTTAATAGATAAGGGGGGTCACTCCCCCTCTCCCAAACGTACGGCAGTGGGTGGCCACGTGCCACCCACTTGTATTATTATTATATATATTTTTAATTATTATTATATATATTTTATTAAAATTATGATTTATAATTTAAACAGTAAGATTAAATTTATGTAAAATTAATTAATCTCATTTTAATGAAACTTAAATCCTAAAACAAAATTTAGAATGTTACACTCTTTATATTGTATAAATACCTATTTACATAATACTAGCATTACACTTCAAGTGCATGAGCTAGGGATACACAAATTCTTGTTACATTCACTACAAAAAAAAATTGACAAAAAAGGGTGTGGACCCCACATATTTCTAGCGGTTTTGACCCAACCGTTAAAAAATGACCGTTACAACTATGGCGCCATTTGGCGCAAAGTTGGCTCCATATTTCTACTATTTAATTTCCAATAGTTTTGTTGCTGGAACCGTTAGAAAATGTATTTTCTAGCAGTTCAAAAACTACTAGAAATTTCTTCAAAGTTTATAGCGGTTGCCCAAGAAACCACTATAAATACTTTATTTTTCTCGAGGAGTCCTGATACGTGGCTACATGCAAGTGGCAGCAGGGGGCAGCGCCACAAATTTCTAGCGGTTTTCATAGAACCGCTAGAAATTTTATCGAATTTTCTAGCAGTTGTCCTTGAAACTGTTAGAAATTTCATTAAAATTTTTAGCAGTTTTCATGGAACCGCTACAAATATCGCAAGAAATTTTAAAATTTCAAATTCAAATTTCTCTCATAGCTGACAATTTCTAGTGATTATTAACTGCTAGAAAATTCTTACCGTTACCCTTTTACTTTGAAATTCAAATTTTCCTCTAACCTCAATATTTCTAGCACCGTTACCCTTAAATTTGGTTCAGTTTTTTAAAAACAAAAAAATTATAATTTTTAGTGGTTATAGAACTGTTAGAAACTAATAGAACCACTAGAAAAAATATAAAACCGTTGCAAATAGTAGACAACTACTAGAAAATTCTCACTGATCTCTATAAATACCATCTCACCTCCTCATTCATTTACCCTATTTCTTTTCCTTCCTCTCCTCTTTTTCTTTATAATTCTCTCTTTTATTCTTGCTCTCTCATATGGTAGTTTTTCTCTCTTATTTATATGATAAGATGATATTCATTTTATAAATATTAATTTCTTCTATTTATCTTTATTTATAGTTTACTAACATATTTATTTATTTTTTTCTTTCAGATTTTTCTTCTTTATATTTGTTATGTCCTCCTCAACTAATTCAACCACTTTTCAACATAAAAGTTAAAGTTCAACACTACAAACTATCACATCTCCAATTCAACTATCTTATTAAATTAAATTAAATTCATTTGACACAATTATAATTTAATTACTTATTATCTATCACAAAATTTAAATATATAACATGTAATACATTGATAAATACACATATTAACATAATTCTCTAATATAATATATTTAATGGTTTTTTAATTAATAATATTATATTTTATAATAATGAAAATTTTGAATTTTATTTTTTTGCCTGGAATGAATTTTGTAGCGGTTCAGAAACTGCTAGAAAAATAAAAAAACAGGAAAAATTTTGCAAAATTTAATTTTGGTCCACCTAGCGCCAAATTTCTAATAGTTAATAACTGCTAGAAAGGTATGGTGCCAATTCAAAAATTTCGTTTCCGTGCACAACTTTCTAGCAGTTCTGTGAAAATTTTCTAACAGTTTTGAACCGTTAAAAAATTCGTCGCATTCTTGTTTTTTTTCTAGCAGTTAATGGAACCACTAGAAATTTTCTGGCGTTTTGACCATATTGTGTAGTGGTTCTTTTAACCACTAGAAAACTGTTTCTTACACTTGATTTTCTAGTGGTTTTTCTAACCGCTATAAAGGTTGTTTGTAGTGGTTAAAACCGTTAGAAAAGTCATAATTTAACCGCTAGAAAATACATACTTTTTTGGTAGTGATTGCATCTTTTCTTTTCTGTTGGCCAACCATTTTTCTGTCTGTATCTCATACAGATTTATATATAAGATCCTCATTTGATTATATGATATCATTAATAAAATTATTGTTCCCAATTTCTTTTATGACATAACATATCGAGATCTATTTATTACTTTGAGACACTTAAACCTCTTCAAGGGTCAAATAGTTATGTTTTAATTTCTTTTGCAATTCATGCCTTCTTAGTATGATCATCATAATCATTTACTCTCTTTTTTTTCCTTTTCGAACTGATCATACTCTCATGCTTTTAACATCTCTTTAAGAATAGGAGCACTTTTAGTTGGAATATAAGAATTAAGAATTCTGATTTGAATCAGTAATTACATCTGGCAGATATTAATAATATTTTATGAATGCAATACTTTATGAACTTCTAGTTTATACTACTATATTTGATGATTTATATTTAATAGTAAAAATGCATTCTATATATTCTTTTCCAGCTACATATTTTTCTCCTCATAAGTGTAGGTCTCCCAAATCCATAAGTCTCATTTAGAAACATTATTTTATTTCATTTGGAGACAAACAAGAATGAGGAGATTTTTATCCAACAGTGATCCCAATTTATTTTTAATATTTATCTGTGTGCATTATTGCAGTGGAATAATAGATATTGCACATTCTAAGATCAAAAATGTTCAGCGCCTGACTAAAAGCCAATTATAATGGTAGAATTCGCAATACATTGTTAGCTTGATGCTTTTATGTGCAAAAACATATAAAACCAATAATCCCAACACTCAAATGGGAATTCTATTCTCACAAACTCTGGTCTAGCTATTTACAGAGGCTTTTACTGAGCATATAATCATCAGCAACGTGAGGAACAATCACTAGTGATCTCAATGAGAATTATATTGATTTTATAATCAAGAACTTATATACTCAATGTAATTATTTGAACATATTTACAAACTTCAGATTGAAAGTCGATCATAAACACCTATGACCATTTTATAGATGCATCTTTCACTCATAAAGTATTACTTTGGTCCACATAGTGTCTAAATAGGCCCATATATAAACTTGATACATTATAAATTTGTACGGATCTGATTTTGAGCACAGCTAGTAATGTTCTCTTGTTTAGTTCTTTTGAGAACAAACAACACATAAAAATTCTTGAATCATATATCATTTTTAGAAAATCGTTTGGCTCTTTAATAAATGACAATATATATTTTTTATGATATTTTGTATCATTATGACCTGGGATGATCTGACTGGTCATGCCAAACTATAAATGCATAAACTTCTAGTTTATTATAAAATTATTCTCAATTATTAGTAAACTTTTTATTACTATGTCATATTATTCATTTTTCACCTTAATATTTCACAAGGAATATGTTATCAATCATGGATTTTATCTTCAGGATAATAAATCATGATATAGCTCTTCTAGAGCCTTATTTTTCATTTATTACCCAATGATAGAAACTTGTACATTCATGGAAGGTCGAGTGTCACTGACTCTTCTAGAGCCTTTTTAAAAAGAAATATGAGATGTAAGGAATTATATTAATATTAATGATAACAAATTTCATCTAATATAATTCACACTTAGATTCCAACAATCCCCCTCTCCCTGAGTTTGAGTTATACAAATATACTTTTCTTATTTTTGTATTTCAAATAGAGTGAATACTATATAGTAAGCTAATAACATATCTTTAACTTGAAAATCCAAATGCTTCCTGATTCAAATGTAATAATGGATTTCAATCCAATTAAGCTATCACCTTAAGGACTTTTGATAAACTAATATTCTAATATATATATTTGTGGGTTATAATTTTTATTATCAATTTCTTTTTTGCCTACAAAAATAATGGAAAGAATTATATTAGTGATTCAAGAACTATATCAATTTTGTTACCAGTTCTTTAAAAACTATATCAACATTTTGTTATTAGTTCTCTTGGAACTATATCAATTTTTTTATTACATATAGTTCTTCAAAAAATGCTATATATAGTTCTTTAAGAACTAACATATATTATTATTTCACTATATTATATACTTCACTTTTTGTTATATTTTTTCAAATATGAAGTACTTTTTTTTTGTTGGACAAAACATATATATTTTCTAGATTTTTGTTATTCAAAAACTTTATTTCTTTGTATATATTATATAATACTTTAAAACTTATTCATAAATTTATAAATTCAACAGAAAAAGATCTATAAGGACTAAAATCAAACTATATAGTAACGAAGACTTGAATCATAAACCTTCAGAGCTATTTATAAGTCATTAGTTTTTAAGACTCTATATAGTAAATATATATTTTAAAAATTATTTGTATTACTTAATATTTGAACCATAAGCCTTTGGGGTTTTAAAAATATCATAAGTTATTATTTTCATGTCATTCAATAACAAAAGTGTAATGACTATTGGCCATTTAGTAATAATGAATTATAATATTAATAAATATCAAATTGAATGTCAAGAATATATGAGAATAAGATAAGGATAAAATTTAAGATTTAAATTAATAAGAAGTAAAATATAAATATAACATGAAATAAGAAGAAAAGGTAAACTCTTGTACTAATACATTCTTCTCTGTATAGTCAATAGGTTCACATAATAAAAGACATTTGAGCCATTAGTCTTGTGGGTTATAATATTTATAATTCTAATTGTCATAATTCTTCTTTTATAAACAAACTATATAATAATTATTTTCAGAATCAAAACTACATGGCTTCAGGCTGTTTAATAAAGAAAATAAAGATACATGGCATCTAGCCATTTAATTTCAAAATAAAAAAATTAAAGATACATGGTTTCTGACCATAATATAAAAATTTGATGTTATATAGCTTCTAGCCAATTAATAAAATAACAAAAAATTAAATATTTATGACTTCTGATTATAAGATAGAAAATCAAAGGAAGGCGGGGGGCTTAGGAATCAAAGATCTAAGAAAGCAAAATGAGGCCTTCATTATGAAACTATGCTGGAAGCTGATCAAGCAAAGAAACGCACTGTGGGTCCAAGTCTTGAGGGCAAAATACCGGTGTGGCACCCAAGAGATACCAAAGGTTGCAAAGAAAAAGGGGTCCTCCCTTACTTGGAGGAGCATTAGTCAAGTGTGGGAGAAATTTAAGGATGGCTTAGGAAAAAAGATTGGCAATGGAAGAGATACCTCTTTTTGGTTCAATAAGTGGTCAGCGACAAACACCCATCTCATTGATCTGATCCCAGGTAGGGAAGGTCAGATAAACTGCCTAGAGAAGGTTGCCGACTATGTGGGAGAACATGGGGAATGGGATAGAAGGAAGTTGTCTCTCTGGTTTCCTAACTGTATTATTGACCGTATCATGAGTGCACAACCCCCTTGTGAGGAGAGAGGTGAGGACAAAACATACTGGAAACCATCGAGTGATGGTTCCTTCTCTGTTAATTCTGCATATCAGTTTCTTTTTTCAGGTACTAGGGGAAGAAATGATAGCCTGTGGAAGCGGATTTGGCGATGTGAGATCCCAGAGAAGATGAAGATGCTAATCTGGCTCTTAGCACATGGAAGAGTACACACGGCGAAGCTACGTGAGAGTAGAGGTATTGAGCAGGATGCAACATGCCCTTTTCAATGTGAACATCAGGAGGACACTCTCCACCTATTCCGTGACTGTGTCAATGCAAAAGACAGATGGAAGACAGTGGTGGAGCCAACGAAATGGGGAATGTTTGTCACAATACAGGGAGCGGACTGGGTTCGATGGAACTTGGAAAACGAAGCAGGTCAAGAATACACAAGAAGAATCCCGTGGTCATCTCTCTTTGGGTATTTATGCTGGGATATATGGGTATCACGATGTAAAAGGCTGTTCGACGGCACCGAGGGTAGGGGTACTCTCTCAGGAAAAAATACTTTTTTCAGAGCTGCATGGGACCAAGACTTAGTCAAAAGCTGTAAATTCTACTGTGATGAAACTCTACCTCCCATTGCTGAGAACCAAGACAAGAGTGGTTGTGTAATCTTGGAGGTAGATGGATCAGTACTTACAAACGGAGATTGCAGCTGCGGTGGGGTCATCAAGGACAAAGATGGAAGATGGATCGTGGGCTTCCGTTGTAAACTTGTGCCTGTGCCTCCAGCTATGGCAGAACTTCTGGGAGTGATGCACGGGCTACAACTTTGCTGGGAAAAAGGCTACAGGAAAATTTTACTTCGCACTGACTATGTTAGTGTTTTAAATTTATTGTCAAGGGGCTGCGAAGGGGACCACCCGTTCAATGATATTATTTTGGATGCCAGGATGATGATGTATAGGGACTGGCAGGTTCATCTTACTTTTATGGATAGGGAACAGAACAATACTGCTGATCTGTTAGCTAAGTCTGCTCATGGAGATAAGAGAATTTTTTGTCTTTTTGATCAACAGCCACCTTTCATATAGGAGGCGGGGGCTGATGATGTAGGATAATTAGGTCTGGTTTTGTCTCTTTGCTTGTAGGTTTTTGTCACCTTGTTCATCGTCTTTATTCAAAAAAAAAAAAAGAAAATCAAAGTTATATGAATGCTAGCCATTTAATAAGATATAGAAAAATTAAACATATATATGGCTTCTAGCTATAAAATAAAAAATTCAACATAATATATATAAATAAATAAAATTAAATATATATATATATATATAGATGGCTTCTGGCCATAAAATATAAAATACAAATTATATGGCTTCTAGCCTTTTAATGAGATAAAAAAAATTTAAATATATATAGCTAGCCATAAGATAGAAAATCAAAGTTATATGACAACTAGCCATTTAATAAGATAAAGAAAAATTAAATATATATATATATATATATGGCTTCTAGCCATAAAATAAAAAATTCAAATTATATGGCTTCTAGCAATTTAATAAGATAAAAATAATCAAATATATATTGCTTCTAGTCATAAGATGGAAAAGTATATCTAAATACTTCTAGTTATTTAATAAGATAAAATATCAAATATATATGGCTTTAAGCCATTTAAAAATAGAGAATTAGCCATATATATATATGGCTTTTAGCCATAAAATAAAATATCAAAGTTGTATAGCTTCTTTTTGGCTATAATATAGAAAATCAAAATCATATGGCTTCTAGCCATTTAATTTGAAAAGAATGGAAAATCAAAGTTATATGGCTTTTGGCCATTTAATTATAATGAGATGAAAACTTAGAATTATACGGCTTCTGGTTATTTAACTTTGGTAACTCTTTAAAGATACTGCTAGTATCTATTGAAATTTCAGGTTCCATCGAAATAGTAACGTCAAGTTAATAAGAAATAAAGAGAAAAAAAATCCTCTCATCATAATTAGTTCGAAAGATGTAATATTTATATCAAAATTAAATTATAGCACTAAAAAGTAAAGCAAAATCTCTAATCATATTCATAAAACCCGATGTTTAAAACAAAGGTAGATAATCCTTTTAATTTCATATAATGGTTTAGATTATTCTAGATAAATTAAATAGAAATAAAGATACTCTAAAACACCATATATATGATGCTCGAGATATTTTTATTTGATCAGAGCAAAGGATACTCTAGAAAAATAATAGAGATGATGCTCTAAAACTATGCTGGGATAGAAAGGTATATCATACGCACCTTAGTTAGAGTTTCGTGCCGATAACATGTTATAAATAAAAAAAAATAGAGAAGAATCATACAGAGAAAGAAAGGATCAACAAGAGAGAGTATTTCTTGTTCCGTTCAAGAGTACTCAACACATTATACATGGCCTCTATTTATAGGCACAGCTTTACACCTTTGATAAAATCTACATATTACATAATAATATGAGATAATTGTAGGATATAGAGATAATAGGAGATATTAGAAATTATAGAAAATATAGGAGATAATGAGAGATATATGGATATCCACAAATATATTATTATATTCATAACATTCACAAGATTTTTTGTTTGTGTTTGCAAAAATTATGTCAACAGTAATATAGATTTAGGGCCTATTTGGGTGTCTCCCCCAAACCATGGTTTGGGAGAAGAGACTGCCAAAGAAAAATAATTATGGAGAAACCATGCTTTAGGCCAAAACCATGGTTTTGGGCTTAAAACCATGGTTTCAGAAGAAATGAATCCATTATGTTTCTGGCTCAAATTGGAGAGTGTCAGAGTGCCTGTCAGAGTAAATCTCAACAATAATATGACTTTAACATCCATCAATTATTTTTTTATAAACATATTTAATCTTATATTTTATAAATATATATACACATATTAATTATTTATTAATTATATTATCTTATATATTATTAATTATGTTGGTAAAAAATATATTATTAACAATTTTATTCCTTCAAATTAAAATATATTATAAAATTTATCTTTTATGTAATTATCATATTAACTTATACTTTTTTTAGTAATGTGCACATATAAAAAGTGTTTCTGATAACAACTATCCAAACACTCTCACTTTATTAGAATCACTTTTTTACAAAATTGATTCTTCACAAAATCTATTCTCTCAAGAATCTATTATCCAGAAACTATTCTCCAAATCATAATTTTATTTCATCCAAACACTTTTTTAGTCTTACTTTTTAATATGGTTGTGTACTCGTCCTCTACAAGAGAATTATGGGAGGAAGCGTGTGTCTATTTGTAATAAAATATAGAATAATAATCAAGTCTTTACCAGTGATAAGCAATTAATATTATAACTTTGTTGATCAAAATATAAACTATGACTTTGTTGGTAAAAAAATTTAGTACCATAGCTGATCCAAAAAATTGTGCAATGTATATAAAAATGCATTTCCTCTGTTCTAAAAAATGATTAGAGTTTTCGTAATTTTCCAAAATATTTGTCTTTATGATGGGTTAAGTAGCATTTAGAGCCTAAAAGTACTTTATTCAATAATACTTGATATTTTAAACCAAGTTTTAGCGTATCTGGTATTATAAAATATTTTTTTAATAGCACAAAGTATCCTAAAGTAATTTTTGATACATTCAGGATCTTAAAGTATTTTTACAATGACATTCCCCATTATAAATTTAGAGTGTTCATGACTAACAAAAGAAATTTAATAAGAAAATTGTACCAAAATTATTTTAAAATATTGGGTATTCTAAAAAAATGTCTTAGTCGTGATAAATGTGCCAAAACTTAATTTACGATACTAAATGCTATTAAAAAATATATTAGGATATTGATGTAACTTAACCCATTTATAATTTGAACTACGTTTTAACTTTTTTTTTATTTTACCTTTCAATAATTAAAATAGTCCAGTCGAACGTTATTGGTAAGAATAATTAGTATAAAGGTTATAAAAGTTAAATAACTAATTTGTGAATATTAAAAAAATTTGTTAATAAGTTAGTTATTTGTAATAAATAGATATTATCTTTCATAAAATATCTTTATTAATCATCTGTATTAAAATTACTATTAAATAAAAACTTCTTAACAAATACAATCATCATAGAGATTACTTAGAAGTAAAATGGATAAATATTGAAAATAAAATAGATTGAATTCTTATATTTAAAATAAAATTGAATTTCTAACTAACTTTTATATTAAAGACAGAATATAGCCATATTTAACTTGTCACAATATTAATTATTTAATGACCGTTGTAATTTGAGTGCCAAACTCCACAGGATCAACAATTTGAAACGGAGGGACTATATAATTTTAATTTATTTAATTATTTTGTATTATCAAAATATGTTGTGAATAGTGCACATGCAACCCGTCTTGAGTTGCCACGCCGAAAAACAAAACAACCTTGGGTTTGTTAGTTAAAGTTTCCAGAGCTCATTATAGGAAAAATCAATTCACTTGTCCCTATAGTTTTGCCTAACTTTTAAGTAGATCCCTATACTTTTTTATTAGATCCTTACAATTTCTCCAATTATGGGTATTAATTTGTCCATATACTCATAATCTGTTAGTTAGGACCAATGTGAATATTGTTTAAGTGACATATAAATTGCCATAAAATACAACATAAAAGTTTTTTAAAAAATAAAATTATTCATCAAAATAAAAATAAAAAATTATTGCGGGTATATAATTTATAATCTGGTTCATTTTAATTTTATTTAAATTCATGTGACAAAATTAATTGAAATATATACTGAATGACTGTCATGTTACCGGCTTTTAACATCATTTTTCTTACAATTTAATAAATTATAAATAATCAAGGAAATTACAACAATGCAATGAAAAAAGGCAATAATAATAATAATAATAATTAGAGAAAATTATACCGACTTAGATATTAATTTTTGCTTAAATTTGTTGACAAGGAACCCTTTGTCACTTTAATTTGGCAACACAGGTGAAGCCAAAGGAGAGTGGCCGGAATGACAAGGCGTAATGATGAAGATGAATGTGATTGGATAGGGGTTAGAAAGCAGCTGGGAGCCATCATCATAGCCAATTATGAACACGACTTTGGAGTATACGGTGGACGACGTGGCGTTTGTATCAGCATCGAATGTGTCAGCTCAAAAGGTGATGGGGCCCCTAATCTCCTGCGACGCTCTCTGATACTATCAAACCTTTAGTTGACACGTATCATCATCCCGTTGCTCCATCTCCTGTCGGCCTGTCTCCCAACGACCACTCCTCTCCATGTCCCTCCCCGCCCCCGCCTCTAATCCCCATCCTTCACCTTTTTCTCATTTTGTTTTTTTAGAAGGTGTTTGGATAACTTAAAAAATTATTTTTAAAAATTATTTTTTTTATAAATTAAAAAAAAATTTTATATATTTATTTCATATAATGTGTAAAATTATTTTTAAAATCATGATTTAATATTCATCCGAACACTAAATTTGATTTCATTTTAATTTTAATCTCTAAATTTAAAATCAGTAATTTTGATTTTTAAAGTTTAATCTTTTTTTGTTTTAGTTTTTGTTGTTGGGATCAAGAAACTTTTATAAGGTTAAATATCTTTAAATGAATCAAAATGAAATCAAATTTTAATGATTAATGATTTTGAATTTTATAAACTAAAAGTAAAATAAGGTCAAATTTCAAAAATTAGAATTACACATGTTAAATTTAATGGACTATAACCAAAATAAGGCTAAATTTTAAAAATTAAAAATGATATTAATCCTACTTTTAAACGCTTAAAAATAGGTGGAATTATAGGGAGACGGTAGAAAGAAAAAAATAATAGAACATGATTAAATAAATGAATAAAATAATAGAAATCGGTAGATGAGTTTTCTTTTCATAAAATGTAGAGTCAGGAAAACGGGTAGAGCCCGTTTAGGCTCGAGAATTACGAGGACCGGGTTTAAAATTTTTACCCTTAAATGAGAAACATGCCTTACAGAGCTGGCCCTGTAGGGCCGAAAACCTAAACGGGCTGGCTCGTTTATGTCCTTCTATAATTTGTTTTTGTTTTTTTTAAATTTTTTTATGTAATTATAATATTATTAATTTTTTACATTATTAATGATATTTTAAATATTTAGTTATTATTATCATTTTAAAATTAAATTTCATTGAATTGTTTGATTTATTTAGTTTTAGACAATAATTTATCCAATTAAATTTTTAAAAAATGAGTTAATTTGAACTTTAATAATGATTTGATTTATATTATATGCGTTGATATTTTTAACTATATATTTTGATAAGAGAGTGTTTTTATATTTATATAATTTGTGATTCTATCATCTAAATTAGAAATTTATGAGTTTCAACAACAATATTTCTCAAACTAAAGTAAAATAATAGTTAGATTGCAAAATTTAAAAGTAAAATTCCTATGAAGAAGAAAAACTTAATTTTTTTTTACGAAAGAAAAGCATACTTATAAAGAAAAGTAATTGATTATAGTGATAATGGAGTTTCAAAAGATTAATGATAGTGTTTGTTTATTGCACATTTGCACTACAGATGAAACTTTCGGATGTTATCTTGTTAATGAATGTTTTAGATGTTCTTGGATGTTGATGGATATTTTTATATGATAATATTTTGTATTTGTGACTTAATTTTATTCATATTTATGTCTTTTATTAATAATTTTATTGGTTTGTTTTTATTTTTATGATAAAAATATGAGAAATATAAAAATAACATTTTTTTTCTTAAATGAGCCGAAAGCCCGCGGGCTAGTCCGAAGCCTGTTAGCTTAAGGGTCGAGCCTAGCAAATTAGAATATTTTGAAATTTCAGCCTTGTAAGGCTAGTCTTTTTAAACTCGTCAGCCCTGTAGGGCCGGCCCTATAGGCATTTAATTTAATTAACTGATTAACTAAACCAAAATATTTTGATTAATTTAATTAATCGGTATCATTTAAAATTGGTTTGCAAATTTTAAATTATATAGGTTTTGTAATTTTTGAAAAATTGATTATAAAAATTAGAAGATTGGAAATGCTAGACGTTTTAAAAGTTTTCTTTTAAAAAATATCAATCAGTTAACTTTTTATATGATTCATTTGGATCCTTATCCATGTCCATCAAATATTCGCAATTTACAAATCCGATTTCCCCTTTTCCAATTAAGGTGATAAGACTTACAAGCTTTAATTTCCACAATTTTCAACTACCTTCCAATGCTGAACTTTTGAAATTCACTGAACTTGTAGCTTTCCACGATGGTATTTGTTAAATTTTAAATTCAAATGTTCTGAATTTATTTTAAATGATCGGAATTTTTTTTTGCCAGAATTAATTAAGGAGTGAAATAGAATTAAAAAAATCAAAATTCATATATTATATCTTCAAAGTATTTCTAAGTTTGAGCTATGAACTTTCAAGATGAGAATTTTTGAGAACCTAACTCCACTCAACAATTAAAATATTAATCGTGAAAATGGGTAGAGAGAAAGCAATGTGAAAAGGTGAAGTCGAGACAATGAACTTAGTGGAATAGTGGATAAACAAATGGATTTCTCCTCTTCTTTTTTAACTATTTTGACCTCTATTCAAAAATAAATAGATTTTATTTTTATTTGATATATGAACTTAAATTCTTCTGATTCTTGTTAAAGAGTGTGGATCATTGCTGGTCAAAAAAAAAAAAAAAGAGTGTGGATCATTGCTGGTCAAAAAAAAAAAGAGTGTGGATCATATTTCTTATTTATGATTCCTTTCATAAAGTAGATTGCAATCTCATCTTTTAGGCACCAAAATCTTTGAATATAGAACAGAAATACGTTTACTTTAATAGGGTTTTTTTTCCTTAATTTCAAAATTTTGTCAATTTAAAAATGTGTAATTAAATTCTTATAGCTTAAATACTTTCAATTTTTTCACATATGTGAATTTATTTTATTTTATTTGTTAACTTTATCATTGTTATTGCTGAATTCAAATATTTGCAGTTTTGCACCTTGTACTTGAGAATTCAATTATAAATTCCTAAATCATAAGGACAAAATTATAAGAATTGAATGAAATTACAATGATACAAATGACATTTTTATTCTTGTCAATTCAAACATAAATTATAAATCTTAGATATATGATTTTTCAAAAACTGTGCACATTCTGAAAAATGTTGAAAATTTGCACAAAATATCTTAGCTCTCATCGTAGATGACTTTTGACATTTCAGCAATCATAGAGAAAAATATTTAAATAAAAATGAAGAATCAAATGGTTTACAATTAATTAATAATTATTAACAATTAGTATTAATAAATATTTATCAAGTGTTGGGAATGAGTAATAATGACCCCATCACTTTAACAATTTTTTAGCACGAGTTTATTTAATCACATGGTACCTTTTTTGACTATATAATTACATTGGACGGTGTATATATAAATCTTTGTTCTTTTATAAATATAACTAAACAAGAAAATGATCCTCCATGTCAAAACCTGAATATAAAACAGTACTTCCACGCCTCCTAATAATGAAATTGTCCTTCATTTACTTTGAGTAACTGACAAAGGCTATTTTGTCTTTTTCTTTGATAAAAATGGACCAACGCATTCCAGGAGGTGTTCTTGATCATTTTTATAAGGCATTTAATGATTTTAAAAAGTGTTAAATATATATTTTTATATATGTTCATATATTTAATAAGGGTAAATATTAAATTATAGTGCAATTAATAAGTGTAATATCATAAATCACTTGAATTTTTAAGGAAAAATTACCATGGGGTTCTAAGGAAAAAATATAATTATCAATATGATTCATAACATGGGAATAACAAGTTGTAGAACAAGGAAATGATAATAAGATACATACTACTCACTTATTATTGAGATGTTTTCATGATTATTTTCTTTCTTTAGGATTTCATAATAATTTTCCTTATATTTAATTTTATAATTATTCTCATTAGGGTCAGGGCATGACTTTAAACTCAGAAATATTTACAAAAATATTTACAAATTACCCACTAATAAAGTCTTCACAATCAGAAGTAAAATTTAATTTTATGAGTTATGAACTGATTTTTTAACCAAATGGACTATGTTGGCCGGTGACCTGTAATCATGTTTATTAATTAATCATACGAAAGCATCAAATTTTTCACAGGCGAAGGAACTTCACCCGCAGCTGTGTGGCCCCATTAGCACTATACCAACCCAATGGACCACTGAAACGCTCACAGCCCTTTTTATGCTTTTTTTTTTCATTACTTCTTTATGTTTTTCAAAAATCATATTATCTTTAATTTGATAAAGTATATACGGTACTAAATATAAACATTAAATAATTAATATGTATAAAAAAATAGTTAAGTTAATTGTTTATAAAAAAATATGTATTGATTTTCTTAGAGTAGTCATTTTGATCATTTGTATGGGAAATTACTCTTTTAATAGAAAATGTTTTTAATATGTACAATTAATAAAGAGATTTTAAAAAACCGAATTTGAAAAACAAAATAGACTGAAGTCTTTTATTTAAAATCAAAACAAACTTCTTTATTAGCTTTTATATTTACAAATATTTTGTTAGAGAATAGGACTTGTACTAAATATAAAAGTGTGAGCCCCCTCAAATGGTAGTAAGTATGATAGGAAAAAGATTTTCACTTGCATATCACGGATTTTCACTTGCATATCACAAATCCTAATTGCACATAGTGGATACTTGGTTGTATATAGGATCTTATTGCATATTATAGATTTTAATTGCATATCGTTGATCCAAACTTACATATTACTGATTCTAATTGCATATTACAGATACCTAGTTGTATATGGGATCTTATTGCATAGTACAAATCCTAATTGCATATTGTTGATCTAAACTTGCATATTATTGATTCTAATTGCATATTACAGATAGCTAATTGCATATGGGATCTTATTATATATCACTGATCCTAATTACATATCATTGATTCTAATTACATATTACGGATACTTAGTTGCATATGGCATCATATTGCATATTATGGATTCTAATTATACATAATTGATCCCAAGTTACATATTGGTGATCCATATTGCATGTCACTAATTCAAATTCACATAAACAAATTCCTTTACGCAATACTCACAAACAAATTTTTATCTACAAATTAACATAATAGAAGTGGGATTTGTTACATGCAATTAGCATTTGTAAATAAGAATTTGTTTGTGAATACTACACAAAAGAATTTGTTTATGTAAATAGTAACATATATGTAATTAGAATCAGCAATATGCAATTTTGGATCAATGATATGCAATTAGAATCCGTGATATGCAACAAGATTTCATATGCAACTAGGCATCTACAATATGTACTAGAATTAAGCATATATAACTTTAGATAATTAATATGCAATTAGGATCCATGATATGCAATAAGGTCTTATATACAACTAGGCATCCACATATATGATTAAAATGATCAGCATACAACTTGGATCAATCATATGTAATTAGAATCCATAATATGCAGTAAGATACCATATGCAACTAGGTATCCACAATATGTAATTAGAATCAGCAATATGCAAGTTTGGATCAACAATATGCAATTAGAATTTACAATATGTAATAAAATCTCGTACATAACTAGGTATCCATCATATGTAATTAGGATCTGTGATATGCAAGTGAGGATCCGTTATATACAACTAGCATTTGTCATGGCAATATAATCTTTTTTCTACCACATTTACTGACATTTAAAGGGCTTATACCTTTTCATTTATTACAGGTCTCATTTCCCAATTAATTTGTTAAAGAGGGGCTTTTAACCAATTTTCCTATTTTATCTCAATTCTTGTATTTTCCCCATAATTTATATTTCAGTCAATATTTTTTTGATACAAACGGAAAGAAAGATATTTCATGCAATATAGCACGTCCCTTGACCATGTATAATTGACAAAAGATGTCGTCCTAATAATGAATTTATGAATTCGATTTTTTTTTTTACCGTAATTCTACTTTTTTTCTTACCAACTTAAAATTGATATCTAACCCAATTTAAATTCAAATTAGTCAACAAAACAGGATTCTTAATTAGTCTGTAAGTGCAGTTTTTTTTCCTATATCTTTTTAAATTTTTATTAATTTATTGAACTCAAAAAGACTTAAAATAATCATGTATATATCGAAATTAGAAAACCACGTGGGAGTGGCCTAGTGATTACATCATTTGGTCCCTTAACCAAGCGGTGAGTGTTTGATTCCCACCATTAGACATGTAAAGCATTCCGATTAATTACTGTTACTGGCAATGGATATCTGTCTATACTGAAAAAAATTAAAAAAATGATTGAGGTATGACCCAACCCAAATTTAGATTGGTGGGTAGCATTAGATATTATATGATTTACCACCAATTTAAGATTGTTGCCTGACCCAACTCCAATTCAAGTTCAGTTAATTTAACCAAATTCCACATAATTTGTTACGGAAAGAAATTGGAACATCTGTATGAGTGTATCATTAATTTCTTGGATCAATTCCAAATAAAACTAATCACTCTGAAATGTTCTTTTTTTCTTTGTGAGGGTTCTTTTTCTTCTTTCTGCAGAAGCGACCAAATCGTATAAATCTGAATTCCTACAACCTTTTTTCTGCCACTACCAACCAAATGAAAATAATAGCGTTTTCAAGCAGACAAAAGACAGCAAAATAACACCAGAAATGGCTTCAGTGAAGACGACAAGGTCACCGAAGAGGAATTCCCAAGATCTTTGTTCCTTCCAACGGAAACCTACAGGTTTTTTTTTTTTTTTTTGCAGCAAAACCAAAAACCACGCAAAGTTAAACTAATAACTGAAATTTTAAGAATTGAAATCTTTGATAATATCCCTCACTCTTCGACCTATGAACTCGTGACACAAACCCAAAAGGATATATTGGAATTTACTTTTAATCTCTCTTAGCTAGCTAGCTTGGACTCTTTCTCTTTTGGAAGATTGTGAAATGTGAATATAAGTGTTCATATAAAATCATGACCAAATCTTCTTTCATTACCCTTATCGTCTTCCTAGGAAAGTATAGTCCTCTTAGGATATATTTATTAAAATTTCAATTGTTTAACACTAAGGATAAGTGCGAAGATTTTAGGATTTTTCAACAACTTGTTTTTTGACCAAACTAGATAGCTAGCTAGATAGCCACTAAAAACTATGCAAGGCCAAAATTAACCAACTTTTGGCTTAGAGTTGATTAGCTGAATTTGCTTTCTTATTAAAGTACATAATGAATGAAGCCTATAATTCGGCTTGTATTTATTCTTCCTTGAAATTATCCATATATACATAAATATATATGATGCTGTTAACTACATAGAATGTTTTACTCATGTTTTTAGTGTATCTTGTTCTGTTTTTTTGGCCCAAAGTTCATCTTGTTCTGATCTTTTTTTTTTATTTCTTATTTTTAATTTTTCTGGCTAAAAGTCGGTCCTGTTTTCTCCAGTTTGCTAGTAGCGATTTAATTAAAGTAAAAATAATATTAGAATAATATTGTCATTTTAGCCAGTGCTAGCTAATTGAAGCAATAAATTAACTCCCTAATTAACCAAAAAAATTAAAATTAAAATTAAAAGATGTCTTCAAGGAATCCAGATTTGCTCTTTTTTGGGTAATCAAATTATCATTATTATGCAATATATGAAAAGAAGGTATCATTATTTGAAAGATGTCATAACAAGTTGCAGTGGTACAATTGACCTTACATAGTAAACATGATTATTTCTTAGCACGAGAAATCAACTAATTAGCTAAACCTTTCAATTGTAATGATGGCTCATGGTTATGGGGCTGTCCTCGAGTTTTGAACCAAAAATGACCATATGAAAAAATTAATAAAATAAAAATTAGTTAACTAATTTGAGTAGATTAAAAAAATTCATTAAGTTAGTTACTTATAATAAATAGGTATTGTCTTCTATAAAATGCTCTTATTAATCATATGTATTAGTTAGAACTACTATTTGATGACATTTTTTAACTTGTGCAATTACTATAAGAATCATCTTAAAAAATAAATAAATATAAGAGATAAAGTGAATTGGGTTTTTAATTTAGATTTTATTGCCATCACCAATATTCTTGAGCTTATCCAATTTGATGATGAGGCTAATTAATGGTAATAACTTTTGGTGAAAACCAAAAAGTTTACCCTCACCGGATAATCACAAAAGGATTATTTTCATAATAATAATAATATATTCCCTTCTAGCAATGAAGACTGATACTGTTGACAACTGAATCCCTTACAACGCATCTAAATAAATAAAGTACATAAGAAGCTGGACTAATTAAGTAAAGTAAAGGAGTTTAGTGGCCCCCAACTTAAACAAGAGATTATAGAGTTAATCAGTTATTAGAATGATCAAAAGAAGCAAAATATATTGAGGACGACAAAGATCCCTCACTTTCTTTGTCTCGTTCTATCTCATCACAATCAAATCATGTTAATAATCATACATTGATTTCTGCTAAGCAGGACATGTTTGTTTTCTTTCACCGTTTTAGTTTGAACCTAATCCGATTCTATCCAATAGAGACAAACTGAGAAAACCAACGGGAGAAGGAAAATCTAATGACTTTTTAACCCAAGCATCATATATTATTGGGTTAAAGGACATTTTTGTCCTTAAATTACCTGGCGAGGAACACATAATGTCCTAAACTATTTATTACAACAAGGTCGATCATTTTTTTTAGGTGTTAAAATTGTTACAATGCCGACCTTTGACTAATGGACATCAATATTAATGGTTAATTTCACATTGACTTTGAGTTAAAAAATTATTTTTCATGTCTAAAAATATTTGCGGAGGAGTAACTGACATCCAAAAATTTAGTAATGTGGATATCAACCAGGATTAACAATCAATCAGCAACGTTGTTACCAAATATAATTAAATATGTCACCATGACTTGCTAACTAAACACTTGTGCACCAAGAAAATCTCTCAGCCTATACTAATGGCTAGCTAAGGACTTGTTGGTAAAAAAGGGGAAAATGTTTGTCGCGTCATAGTAATTGTAAATTGAGATGCCATATGACACTTTAAACAAGATGGCGTATGTTTCAATTTTTAAAAAATGCCTATTACTCCATATTATTGAGTTAAAATACATTTGTTTGGTATGAGAAAAATTAAAAAAAAAAAAGAGAGAGAGAGGAAAGGAGGAGAAATTTTAATGAGGTCGATTTAAAAAATTAAAAAAGTGAGGTTGAAAGCTTTTAATCAAAATTTTATAATCATACTTTTTAAATTTTTTTACATCATTTTCCTCCCCTCCTCTGCTTTTCAATTATCTCATACCAAATGTAAATATCGGGCAAGGTGTCGAGCTGCCAATAATCCTCTTTAAATATTTTTGGGGGGGGGGGTCTTTAACCCAAAGCTAATATGAAGTAATGGTCAATGATGATATTTGTTAGTCAAAAGGTAACTAAGAGGAATCATCCAGTAACACTACTGCAATAATTTCGACAACACAATGCCACATGTTTCAATGAAAAAAAAAAAAATAGAGGTACATCATTTAACTTTAGAATACTATTTACTCTTCAATGAATATTTTAGTGACAAAATTACTCTTTAACTTAAAGTTAATCTAAAGTTAACAGTTAAATTAATATGCATCACTAAATGAGCGACATTGAAACGATTTTAATACTTGAGGTGATATTGATTAATCTAATAATTAGTTTAAGATATCCCGAGCTCATCACAAAATGAGGTGAAAATGCCCATCAACCTTTTTTTCTTTTAACCAATACAGATACCCCAACTCACTCTTGACTGCAGCATGATGCATTATTAGAGATAAATGATGCCTTGCAAGTTTTCTCTCCCAGAGAAAAACTTTGAATCGAAAAAAAAAATTTAATTTGAATCAATGAATTAGTTTTTAAAAGTTAAATTTTTAAAAATGAAATATTTTAATTTATATATTGAATTATTATATTTGTATTAATTTAGTATTGAAAAATAAATTTCTCAACTTTTATTCTCACTTTTTTTAGCTGAAAATAATTTCTCTAAGCCTAAAATAATTTTATTTTAAAACTTAAAGTAAAGATGATTAAGAGATTAAATTTAGAAAAATTATCTTTAACTTGCAATTAGAGTATCAATCAAAAAGTTCAATTAAACTCTATTTTAATTAAAAAATAATTCCTCAATGACCAAATAAAAATAAAAAGAAACTTTGAGTTATATTTTTTAATATGATCTACTTTTTTTTCCTTTTTGAACGAGTGGAGGTTTTATTTTTTGACCAACATACTTACCATAAATCACGTTTAGACCAACTACCAAGCGCTGCAATATATACTTAACACTTGTTTGAGAGGCAAAATATTAAAAAAATTAATGTAGAAAAAAGGACAAGCAATAAAAAATGAAACAAACACGAAATTAACCGTACCTTTAATTCGTTTTTCTGCATCATTGAACTTTATTCATTAATTAATGGAGTGTGACCAAATTTTTTTTAAAAAATAACTTTATTAATGGAAGGCACATGACTAGCTTCCCTTGTGAGTGAATAGTGGTATTTTGCGAATCTTCAGAGAGGATTATGAGTACCAAAAAAGCTTGCTTTCTGAATCAGATTGATGACAAATTTTACAACAAAGGCGACAGAAAATCAAGCCAAAAGCAATTCTCAAAAAGCAGCAGAGGCTAATACTAACAACCATAATCGTGCTTGGTGACACTACAATTGATTAATAAAAGATTATTTCAACTAAAATATTAATAAGTACACATATATATTGTGGAAATGCGATCTCTTTCACCCTTTTATTTTTATTAATATAGAAAATTTTTTTAAGTGAATTAAATCCCGATAAACTTATCAGAATCAGAATAGGTTTCATGACTTTTGAGTAAATGCAAAGATACTTGTATATATACTTCTTCGAGTTTTAAATGTATGAACTAGCTAGATAATTAATTTATATAAATCATATGTTGATTTTTGTAGAATTCTTATTTAATTATTTACATTGAAATTACCACATTTGATTAAAATCCTTTTTAATATGGGTACTTAATAAACATAATTTGAGAGAAATTATAAATTTGAGAGGTAAAATGAATTGAGATCTATATTTAAAACTAAAGTAATCTCTAACTAACTCATGTATTTATAGTTAGATAAAGTATTTACAAATCACTTACCAATAACTTCTTATATTAAGAGCAAGATTTAAAATGTCTATATGGTTAAATAGGGTATGAACCAAGTCTCATCTTTTAACTTGTGATCGCACTATTTTGGTTGGGAAATTATAGTGAAAAGTCCCTGTTTACAAATTATATTGGTCAGAAAGACCTTAATTCGAATATTGGAATTTTCTTTGTATGAAATCTTGCAGAGTACTGATACTTTTTGTATGTGTTTATATATACACACATACACTTCCTCCGGTCTTAAATATAAGACTCATTTTATAGTGTAATTTATATTACAAAATGGTTCTTATATTTAGGACCGGATAAGGATAAGGATATATACTAGGGCTTTCTAATCAATAAAATTTCTGTGAAGGGACTTTTTGCGGATTCTTCGTATGAGTTGTTGGTTATCCACATTCTCTTGCGTTAATTATTTCCTTTTCATTTCTGCATGTGGTGTCGGAAATTTGACTATACATTTTGCGGGTAACATTCAATGGACGTAGGGATTATTCCTTCTTTTCTGTGGGGTTCTTTTTAAGCCCCTGCCTTTTGAAACTCGTTTAACATCCATACTAGAATGCAATAGCAAAATATCAATAAAAAATATAAACATATAAAGAAATAAATTTGTAGTTTGAAAAAGCCTTTTCCCCCGCTTTTGAATACAGCCTTTTCAGAATTTTATTGTTGATTATATATATCATAGACATTAGACAAATACGAATTGGCTAACACTGGCATTTGGTTGGGCCAATTAACGTTGTGCGCGTGTGTGTGAAAGGATATTTTGGGGAAAATGTTTATTTCTATTTTAAGAAATTTGTTAGTTATTTTGAGCACCTTAAGTATGGTGGGAATCGAATCAGTTTGACTCGGAACCCTCCTGAGCATTATTTGACCCGTCTCTTCCCCAAGCACAAAATTTAACCTCTTTTTTTCCCCCCATATTCCTTCTCATTTGATCAATTATTTTAATTAATTAAAACTATAAAGTAAGCATTATTGGGGGTACTACCCCTAGTCTCTGTATTATTTAAGCTTAATTAATTACTTCTTGTAATTTCCTTGTTATGTACTCCCTCTGTTTTTATTTATTTGACACTTTTTTGAGGATTTTTTTTATTTACAGGATAAATTACAAAATTTGATCATTTAATATATATATATATATATATATTTACTCCGCATTTAACGTGTTAACCATGTACTTAATGCATTAATCGTGCGTAAAGTGTCTCCAACAAACATAAACGGATAGTCTCTATAGTTAATGAGTATTCCCTCTGATCCATTATTTAAGTAATTTTAACCAATTCATTAGTATCAAAAAATGGTAGTTAATTTATTAAATGTGTTTTTAATTAAAGAAGTGCGGTTAAAATATTTTTATTAGTTTGTCTTACTTTATTATCTTACATATTCTCTTTATTAAAATTTTATAACCCCGTTTTTCTAGTTTTTTAAATCAAAATTATTAAAAAAATTTCTTCTCTCCCCTCATACCAAACGCAGGGCTTTATTTGGAATGGTATCCATTGCCAATCATCCACTCAACTTTTGTTCTTTTTTTTTAAGGAAAAATTTGGGCGGAGTAACTTCTAAAATAAAATAAAAAATTAATTGATCCCCTCTTTAGATATGGGGAGGAAATACAAATATTGACACTGTAAATGGGTAACAAACAAAACCTTACATGTCCTTTTGTGATGTCATGGAGACAAGAGATCAAGGAGAGAGTGAAGGACACCACCAAAGGACACCACCACACAAAGACAAATAACATATATCTTGAACACACAAAACAAAGTAGTGCCCAGTTTAATGAACAAATACATGATCAAGAGAAAATTCATCCAAATGAAAAGTAAGAAAAAGAGGACAATCCTATGTTGTTGTCTTTAACAATACAATTAAGAAAAAAAAAAATCACGAAGTTCTTTGTTCCTTTTATATCAAGGGTGAACATTGATAATAGGCTTCTAATGGGCTCATTTGGATTGGGTCCTTGGATCATTGTCCAATGGCAATTCTTTGTCTTCCTCTACTTTTGGCCCTTACCACTACACAATGGAATTTGGACTGTTCATGATGTTGAAATTGGTTGGATTGGATGTCAAGATTTAATGTCCTGTCGTAAAATATAAATTTATTATCCAACAAATTACTAATTAAAAATAAGAAGGGTGATGGTGCTGATAATTATGATGAGTATGGAAGCTAGACTTATATATTCTCTACTAAGATGCTTTTCATAACATTCAAATTTTCAAATTAGCCTGGTCTTTTTCATGAGATATTGTTTAGGATTATCTAAACATTAAATACATTTTTACCAATTTTATTTATAATTAATTTTTTTTTACATTTTTTTTCATATTTTTTCTCACTATTTCTCTCTCGCACTTACTCTCTTATAAATAAGAACATTTTTTTAAAAAAATACATTTCTTATATATTTATTATTTTTAATTAATGTTCTCAAATTTCATAAATCACACTATTTAGTTATTTGGATCTTATAAAAATGATTAGAAGAGGAAATAGAAATGAAGAGAAAAATAATATGAAATTTTTGTTAATTTGTGAGTTGAATTTTTGCTCAATTTTCTTCTCAATTCCTTCTAAATTATTTCGAGTGCAAATGAATGACTAAAATAAGTTCCTATTGGTATATGAGCTATGACAAAATAAAGTAAAATTATTTTAGAAGAATTTAGGATAACTTTTTTTTAAAAAAATTATTTTCACATTTCATACAATAAAACTTCTTTCACATATTTTTTTTTGGTATAACTTAGACTATCTTCAAATTACTTTGAGTTTAAGACTAATTTTTGTCAAGCCGGAAACTTTAAGGTTAAAATCGTCCCAAAAAGTATCATTTTTAAAATTCAAACTTGTGAATGGGACTACTTACCATTTTAATTAGCACAAGTGCTTTCACATGTTTATGCAAACAGATACTCCATATGGTTCATTCATTCAACCGCTTCACTCTTCACAATATTGCCCCCAAATCATGAACCAAATCAGAATCTTGAACTCGTGTCTGTTATCTCTTCCATAGTACTACTATTCCTCTCTTCCTATGTGTCTTCTACTCTTCCCATAAGCTCCATAGTGGATACATATATACATACATATATATATATATATATATATGTTCGCACCCTTTCATTATCTAATAGCATTCTATATAATATTAGGCCGGTCACATATTTGAGTTTCAAGTGATTCCTAGTCAACAACATCAAACGAATTTTTAGTTTCTTTACAAAAACAAATTATCTACGGTTTTGTATTTATATCTATCTTTGTATAAATAAATAAATGTAATATTCTAGTTCTGAATTTAAAGTTTAATATTTGGCTTTTAATTTGATATGATTTATATAAGTTATTCTGTTGAGAGGCGGGATCTGTGCATACTGATACAAATTCACACTTTTTTTCTTTTTCTTTTTATTTTTTTGCAATACAAATCCTCTATAAAAGTGCCCTATGCTACCCCTACACACAACCCCCCCACAACACCCCCGCAGCACCTTCCTTAATTCTCTCTCCCTCTGTTTCTTTCTTCAGACTCTCTCCCTCTCTCCCTCCCTCAACGTAACACAGACACAAACAACTTAGAAAACTCAAATCATGTGTCAGCTTCAATCTCCTGATGATCTTCTTCCCTGCAAATGCAATGATCCAAATTCCGGTTACCTTAAACACCCAGAACCAGATATGTCAGAACCATTGATCCTCAAACCTGTGAATCAAATCGATCTCTCTGATGCCTTCAAAGAGGTTGTCTCTATTGGCAAGATTGCTCTGCCTATGATCCTCACCGGTCTTCTTCTCTATTGTCGTTCTATGATCTCCATGCTCTTCCTCGGCCGCCTCAGTGAGCTGGCTTTGGCCGGGGGCTCCCTCGCCGTCGGGTTCGCCAACATTACTGGTTACTCCATTCTCTCCGGTCTCGCCGCCGGAATGGAACCCATTTGTGGACAAGCTTTTGGGGCTAAGAGATTCACCATGCTCGGTCTCTGTTTACAGAGAACGATTCTTCTTCTACTTTTCACCTGTATCCCCATATCTCTGCTTTGGATATATATGAAGAAAATTCTTCTGTTTTGTGGTCAGGATGAAGCCATAGCCACACAAGCCCAATCCTATCTTGTTTATTCTATCCCTGACCTCTTGGCTCAATCGCTTTTACACCCATTACGGATTTACCTTCGAAGTCAATCCATTACTCTGCCTCTAACGCTCTGTGCCATTTTATCTGTTGTGCTTCATGTACCCATCAATTTCTTCCTCGTTTCTCACCTTAATCTGGGAATCAAAGGCGTTGCTCTTGGTGGGGTTTGGACTAACTTCAACCTCGTGGCTTCTTTAATCCTGTACATCATTTTCTCAGGGACGCATAAGAAGACCTGGGGAGGTTTTTCCTTCGAGTGTTTCACGCAATGGAGGAAACTTCTCAATCTGGCGGTTCCTAGCTGCATTTCAGTCTGCCTCGAGTGGTGGTGGTACGAGATCATGATTTTGCTCTGTGGGTTGCTTCTGAATCCTAGAGCCACCGTAGCTTCCATGGGCATTTTGATCCAAACCACGTCTCTTCTCTACATTTTCCCATCTTCCATAAGTTTCAGTGTTTCAACCAGAGTTGGAAACAAGGTTGGCGCTCAAGAGTCAACTAAAGCAAAGCTCTCTGCTATTGCGGGTCTCTCTTGCAGCTTCGTCTTGGGCCTCTCTGCTCTGGCTTTTTCTGTAATGGTGAGGAACGTGTGGGCCAGTATGTTCACTAGGGACAAAGAAATTATAACCCTAACCTCCATGGTTTTACCTATAATAGGCCTCTGTGAACTGGGAAATTGCCCGCAAACGACAGGATGTGGAGTTCTGAGAGGCACAGCGAGGCCAAAGGTTGGTGCTCACATAAACTTGGGATGTTTCTACCTTGTGGGAATGCCTGTGGCCATAGCTCTGGCTTTCTTCTCTGGGTTTGATTTTAAAGGTCTCTGGTTAGGCCTTCTGGCTGCCCAAGGCTCGTGCGCAGTGACGATGCTTGTGGTTCTGAGCCGAACGGATTGGGAACTAGAGGCCCAAAGGGCGAAGAGACTCACAGGAACAGGGGAGGCTGTGGTCGAGACAGAGAAGATGCCCAAAGATGAAGAAAGCCAGCAAGATTCTTCAGGCTGATGATTCAGATGCAGAAAATAAGCAATCGTGGAATTAACTAATTTCCTTTACTAAACCCAGGAAAACCCCCAAAAAAAAAAAGAGAAAAAAAATCTTTGGAGACTTTGTCTTTTGCTGTATAGGGTAGTAGATAGAGCAGAAAGGGCCGAAGACTTATTTTAATTTTAATTTTTTATTTTTGGTAGAGGGGTAGTTGGGGAATTTCCCTAGCGGCGCGCCTATTCCAAGGACAAATGCTAGTTCCTGTGAAATTCAAATACTACATTTTACAAAGCGTTGAATCTCATAGGAAGTAGCAACTTGTATTAATTTCCAAGGAGTAACCATTGTTGCTGTAACCTCAAGTTGATCCTCTGTTTTTCTGTTTCTTGTTTTCCCCTCCTTTTCGGCTTTTATATCAAGGGGGAAACCAGTTACATCATAATCCTAACTACCATTGATTCGTTCGGTCTTTGTCACCCTTTGTTCTGTTGTTTAAAAAGAAGTAATCAATAAGCTCCGATTAGATTTAGATCATGGACAAGCTTCCCCATGTTCGTGTGCTCTGTTTCAAGTAGCACTCAATAAATTTGGAAGAAAAAAACTAACGATATTAGAAAGGGTCTCAAGACTCAAGACCAAACTTAGATTGATCTCATCAAAATTAGTAAAATCAAGGAGTTGCGAAACTCTATCAAGTAAATTTTAACATAGTTGCATGTTTAAAACCCAAACTCTAAGACTAATGATTAAGATAATATAACTTCCTATCAATTTAGCTCTAGTTAGTCCCCCCCCCCTCTTAGAAGGTATTTAATACGCATGTTCTTTGTATCAAAACTGTGTTTTCTCGCAAAAGTGACCTTGTGTTGACAAGTTTGATCATGTTTTCAAATACTTTCTTTTTCATACATAGAAAAAGCCATCTTTTTACACTTTTTGAAGAAATATGCTCTCTGTGACAAAATCACATTTTGATAGAAGTAATTGTATTTTGAGACAAGCTCAAATGTACTTTTATATATGAATTTTTATGCTTACAAGAACTCATTTGTTGGGAGAACATGTTCTTCATGCCAAAACCTCAGTTTGGCAAAAGCAACCATATTTTGATGAGTTTGAAATGTTTTCAATCACTCCATTGTTCACGCATAGAAGAAGCCACTTTTGGGGTTATTGTGTAACTTTAAATTATGTCATTGGAATTAAGCTAATTATGTCTCAGAAATGGCATTAGTATTGATGACATAATACATTGAGATGTTTAGTCCATTCTCACGCGTTGTTGGCACATTAATTAAATGAAAATGGTTTGCTTCTTGGTGTATTTGATTTGGCTATAATTGAAAGAAATGGCTCTTGGCATATTTACACAAGTGGCTATCAATTTTCATTCTCATTTCGAAGTGGATAATGCAAAGGCACCAACAATGGACGAATGGTGTGATATTAATTACAATTTTATTAACATTATCGTTACTCAATATAATAATTCATGACCATAAAAATATCTTTCCAAGAAAAAAATCTCTCTGTCATTGTATTCCCACAAAAATCTGCATTAGAATGTACTCATCCTTTTTTTTTTTTATAAGAACCAATCTCTCTCATAATAATGTTCCTAATTATAATAAATAAATTCTTTTTGTTTAAAATTTTAAACTAGTTTTTTTTTAAACTTTTACCTTCATTGAATATATGCCACTTATTATTTCTCTGTAATAAATTTTCACTTATTATCTCTTATTTACTCTCTTTGAAAAAAATATGTATATATCTTAAACATTTATTGTGTTAACCAAACTTAACTAACATTCTAAACCACATGATTTTGGTAATTGTTTCTTATGAGAAGGGACCAAGGAAGTAATGTTTTCAACAATTTGATGGAGATCAAAATACATGTAGAATTACAATATAAATGAACCCACATGTACACAAGCTCGGTTGTTTTGAGGAACTCCATTCAATGTGTAGGGTTGTCTGAAGGAGAAGCATATTGAGTTATAAAATTTAAGGAAAATTAGCATGTAAGTCCCTATAATTTCACTTCATTTTAAATGAAGTCATTGGATTTTTTTTCTTTTTATTTGATCTTTATAATATAGTTATTAGTTATAATATTTATAATTTGTTATTTTGCAAGATAAACTAAATTAGTAGTTGATGACATAATTCTCACTTAACATATACTTAGATTAATTTTGTCATATGAATCTACATAAAATTAAAATAAACTAAATCCAAATTATATATAGATGTAAGTAGATAGTTATGAACATAATATTTTTTATTTTTATGTTCATAATAAATAAATTTTATTCCATTTTTTAATTTTTAATAAATCTGATTTCATTTTTTTTAATTTTGTAACGACTTACATATTGCTTAATCAACATCTACATTGCCTGAGTATAAGAAAATGTTTATAGTTAATAAAACTATAAGGAACCAATAAGAATTATGGGAAATTAATTAAAAATCAAGTAAAATCATCAGGACTAATGAATTAGTTTTATAAATTTAAACATAATAAAAAGCGGGATCTCTTTTGTTAATTTTGATTTTCAAAATTAAAAAAAAATAAAGGGGACTTTGTGTGATGCTCGGAGCTTCCATGGATAATATTATGGGTTTTGACTACGAATGTGAATAGACTTGACGAGATGATGTTCAACACTGTGCGCAAACTTTTGGTGGGGCAATAATACTTCGGGTTCTCTTATTATTGGAGCAAGGACGAATATAATTTTTTTATCCGTAAAAATTAAATTATATAATATTTACTATAACATTAACAATAAAATTTTATAAGAGAATCTAAGTGAGTTGAGATATATGTCCATTATGCATTGAAATAGGCCTATTCCCTTGCAAAAAAAGTTCTCATTTGGCACTCATCACAATAACGAGCACCGTGTACTCATGAATGGTTCGATCTGATTTAATATGCAATATTTTTAATAATAACCTTATTTTTGAAGAAATATTAGTTATAAAATTATCTTTATTTTAAATTATGTATCAATTAAAACAAAAAATTAATTAAAGTATATAAAAGATTTGAATTCAATCTAGACCATCCAAAATTAATTTAGATGATCCAAATTACAATGAGCACTCTATGCACATCATTATGATGAGCATGGAATATGCTCCCTAAAAAATTACTTGAAAAATATCTATAAATTATCTACCAATAAAATTATTATATTACTAGTCGGATTCAAATCTCCACTAAAAGTGAGTCATATTATCATTAATTAATTGAATAAACTTTTGTTGACATTACCAATAATAATAGAATATTTATATTATTTTTAGTTAAAAAAATTTTGGGAGAATGACAAAAAAAAAGGAAGCTGAAAATTATTAAATCTCAAATCAGGTTTAGTAACAATAGTTTATTTGGTATCGACAATATTGAATTTAAAAATAACAATAAATTTTTGTTGACATTTCTTATTTCACAATTACAAATTTCTAACTTTTTTGGTCATTTTTCCAATTTTTTTTGCTTAGTTAATATTTTTTGAATTGATTAAATTTTAAATTTTATAGAAGAGATGGATGGGAACATTAGTGGAGATGACAAAGAAAGGAATTATTTATGCAGATTCAGATTTTCACCATGAAAAGTGAGCAACTGGCCCTTCAAATCGCGAAATGCACAATTGACACATTGTGATGATAAAGGTTAGGTCTGAGTCTGAGACTTAGGGGACCCCTTGGCTTATTTTCTTATAGCTTTGCTTGTTGCTTTGACTTTTCTTTTCAGAGACAGTTATGTTAGCAACTACATTGGTTGCGGATTTATGTAATTTCTTCCATCATGTGATGATCCCCTCCTCCTCTCTTTCAAAAAGGAGAATAAAGTTGGCATGTATTGGTCATAAAGAGCTATGATCATCAGTCAACAAATATTGATTCAATTGATAATGATGTAGTTTATAATTCACGTTAGTTTCAATTCGGTTACAAATTGAGGACTTTGTACTATGTAAATATTTTTTGAAAAACAGCCGGTGACCCTAATAAGTCCCGAGACCAAACACAGTTAAACTTTTAAATATGAAGAAAGAGCCATTACCATGTATGGAGAAATGTTTTGCCCATGTATGGCATGAAAGCCTAAAATTCATTGTACTATTAATTACTTATTATATAATGGTTTAAATTAATAGAGATTGTTTTCATTTTGAATATTGATGATTAACATATATGTTGCGTCACCATGAAACTTACATCACATGCTCATCACCATGAGCATTGGAAGTTTATTATCAATGGGGCCCATTTAAATTTAATTTTCGACAATGTAAATTTAATTTAATTTTTATATTTTAAATATTTTTTATTTTAATGAAGGTGGAATCTAAAATAATGTTTTTTTAAAAAAATTCATCAACTAAAAATTTATACCTTCTTACACCAAAAAAAAAAATTTATACCTTAAAAATGTAAAATTGTTGGTTATAATTGTCCTCATTATAGCGTGAGTGCTTAATGAAGACTGCTAAATAGCACTTTAATTTAAGAAAAAATTCATTCCTAGCCCAGACAAATTTCATAGCCTAATTGGAAGTAACTTTCTCAAAGACGCTTTCTATGCTTACACAAATTCAAATTCAAGATCTCGTATTTAAGCGGCTAAAACCTTTTCACTTAGAATCAACACCTGTTTCGTGTATCACCAAGAAGTGCAAATCTTTGGATAATTTGCCAAGGGAGAAGTCAACTATGTTGATCCATAGAGAATTTTGAAAAGCTATGAAGCTTTCTTTGTTTATATATATACAATACAAGACATTGTTAACGTACATGTTAAACACTACTATAAATTTTGATTTTGGTAGTTAGTTACGAAAATATTATTGTAGGGACTATGTTATTAGACGATAAGTTTTATCCCTGTACCAAGAATATCGTAGATAAGTACTGCTATTATAAATTAATTTGTTTTGATAAAATCAGTTAATATTTTACATAATCTTAGTTTGCCGCCAAACAAACGAGTTTTAGTTAATCACTACCCCATGCAATTATTCCCAAGAAATATAACAATTAATGATTAATCAATATTGTGAAAATGACATTTTTGTTATAAAGGTTCCAGTTTACCAAAAAAAAAAATTTTCCAGCCCAATTTATAAATAAAATTTATACATTATTCTTTTGATCTTAATTAATTTTTTGGGGGGTAAATTATAATAAGTCAAAGACCGGCCCTGGACGCCCGAAGACATGTGACTCCTACATTAATTGTTAATTAATTAAGGTTTTTGGACAAGCTAAGTCAATTTGAATAATTCAACATTCTTTTTTTTTTTTGCCAAAAAATTATTCAATAATCAAACCACGCCGAAATGAATCTGACGATTTGTATAAGAAATTGAAATGACTGCAACGCAATTTTATGGTTTTATTTATATATCTACCTATAGTATCTTAAAACATCAAATTGAATTCATAAAACTACTGACATATAAATATTAATTTGAAGATTTGCTAATTTGTATTAGTTTATGGTTTGCATTTTACATATAATGCCATTGAACTTACAAATTATTCGTATATTATCACATAATAATCAAAATACAAAATATTTTTTTTGGAAACCATTATTTGATAATAATGATTTTTCATTTTATATTTTTATTTGTTAGTTATATATTTATTTTACATTATTAAACCAAATAATTTCTGAGTTCTGTATATAATTTTGGGCTCACTAATATCTCCAAAATTTTGAATAAGTAGAAATTTATCCATCTTATTGAAGTGTTTAATAATGAATAAAGGTTTCGAAATAGGGTAATGATGCACCCTATCTTCTATTTCATTAGGGGGGGGGGGACAAAGTCTAGTTGAGTTCGACCTGATAGTGCAGGCTTTATAATTTATACAGATTGCATATAATTCACTAACTAAATCCTCACATACATACTACTAGCAGTGAGACTTGAACTCACATTCTATAGTATACATATCAAGCTCTTATTAAGTCAATCAAACTTGTGTAATATACTGTTATTATAATAGAGGAAAGAATAAGTCTAATCATGAAATGTCATGCATTATTCATGAGATATATATGAAGTTCATATCTAAAAAAGAAAAAAAAAATTATCATCATGGTTTGTGTTGAATTAGCAGACTTTCCATTATTTATATTCCTTTATTTAATTTTCAATTCCCGTTTACTACTTTGTCAATGATATACAAAAAGCCAAATAAAGGTTGGCTTTCTTTTTTATAATAACATTTATACGGACATCATGCACAAATTTTAGGTTATGTGATTATGTCTATACTAAAATAATTTAGCAATACTGTGTGTGTTTGATATTTTCTTAATACGAGGGATGGCAAAGCATTGGACTGAAAAACCAAATAATCCCTAGATGCTACCAATTCCCTAATTAGATCAAGCCACATAATTTCGTAACATTAGGGTAGAGGGTCTGTAATGATACTCAATCCAAACTCTGTTGTTTGCTAGTTTGGATTAGCTTATTTTAAGTAATTTTACACTATATAAGGTAAATATGTAAAAGAGTTTTGTTTTGTAAAACATAAAATGTTTCCCTTAGACCATATTATAGATTGATTTCACTAATCAACATGCAAAATAGTATCTTTCAATCCTAAACATAAGAGCTAATAATTAGCTCTTATATTTATGATTGGAGATAGTAATATAATTAATTTTTTAAGTGTGAAAGTTCCTAATATTCTGCATAATAAGTTTTCTTATTTCACCAAGAAACATTGATCACAGCTGGTAAGAACTTGACTAATAATTAATAAGGCTGTAAGTTCAAATCTCGCTATCAATTTGAATCAATTTTATTAGTGAGTGAATTGTAAATACATTTGTAAATACTGTCTAAGTTTGAAGATATGCCTGATTCTTACAATTGTCGGGACCCAACTCACTATGCTATGAAAAAATTCTTCCTTTTCCTTCCGAAATATTGTTTTATGATCTTGGTTGAGTCCTGCAAGGACTTATCTACTAGGTAATAATGTCTGCCCAGATCAGAAGCATGGGGGAAAAAGTATGATTAATTGTAAGACACTTGCTACAATTGTCAGAGTAAGATCAGAACATTACATCCTTTTGGTGTTATCCTAATGAAATATCCTAAGACGACGATCCAACTTCTTAACTTTGTAAATTTGTTATTGTTGGGTGCGAAAAACGGAAGATTTGTGAAATTAATGAATCCGTTGAAACGGTAATATGACATTGTTGAATGTAATTATTAATTGTCAACTTTCGATTTGAAAAGAAAAATTCAGAATGTCTACCGAGGTCTGAGGTCATGTTTTTAGGATATTTTTGTAATTTTGTAATATGATAGATTTTAACTATATTTTTTTTTTATAAATAGACTTTAGCTTTATTATATACTCCTTCTGATCCTAAATATGACACTTATAAGTAGTTAACTAATTCACAAAAATTAGGTAAGTTTGCTAAGAATTGATTATTTGTCATTATTGTGTAAAAATTTGTGTCACTTTTCTTAAAATACCATCTTTTAATTAGAGTATCAAATGTGAAAGGCAAAGACGAGAGCGGACAAAACCAATGAAATTAATGAGGATAATGTGGGGGAAATGTTAAGTAATGTCAAAATAGAAAAATGATCATACTTAAATTGATGTTAGTGTCATGCACAGGAATAGTCTACTAAGTTAGCCAATCTAAGCTTTACAGGCTTCGAAAGTTCTAATAATTGTCACGCCTCGAACAATTCTTTTAATATATAAAGGCGTGTGTTGGAAGACAAACATTAAATTAATCTTGAAGTTATCAATTATATCATGTAATGAGAAAATAAATAATTAAGAATAATATTAAAAAATGCATTTCTTTCAAAAGAAAAAATGCATTAAATGTTGAGATAAAAGCAAATTAAACTTGTAAAATAGATCAAATTCTTTTAAATTTAAAACTTATAAGTAGGAGCTAAATGAGTAGTTTGTAGTGTATATATATAATGTATTAGCTAAAATAATTTAAAATTTGGAGAGATAGTGTATACCATGTAGGATGCAATGGAGCATTTTAATTGGCTAGTATATAAATGACTTGCTGCTCTGGAAATGCTTAAGAATTCCACTAACACTCAAATCAATAATACATTTATCTTTTCTTATTTGGGAGTATATAATACCAATAAACTAATAGTGGTAATGACGGATGATGGATCCATCATCTTAATTGACTTTGGGATCATTAACAAGATTCTGAAATTCATTGTTTTTAAAGTCATAGTTGACTTCTTATTATTTTAATATATCCATCCATTAATAAAATGTTTCTTTCTTTATTCCACAATCATCAATGCGCCATGCACCATCCTCGTCCAGATTCAGAGGCCAAGACTTAATGGAGGAATATCGTGATTAATTTAAATTATCTGCGAATTTTATATGATTGAATTTTTATTAATTTGACAGTTAAACGGAATATATATTTTTTATTTTGGTCATGCAAAAGTTCATATAAGTTCAATCCCAAAGGTTTATTATTATTAGCAGCATGTCTCACACCTTTAATAAATTTATACAAATATAATTATGGATTATTCACCATTGCTAGTATTTTTTTTTTTTGGCACAAAGGGCAACAGCCTATTGTTATAAGTATGATCGAATTCACGATTTTTTACTTCCAAAGAAGCATTTCATGCCACTAAACTACGAGCCAAATGTAATCAAGTCGATGTTGGTAAGATACCCATGCATTAATTTAGATTTGAATATCATATTCTTTTCTTATAAAATGATTATTAAAATTTAATGTGAATTGTGCAAAAATGTACAGTTTTACTCTTATAATTTTGAAGTTAAAATTTCATCTTTTGAAGGAAAATATTATTTAAAAACTATTTTTATTTAAATGTTTTACTAGTGAAATAAGAAACGTCAAAAACATTGAGGGATGTTTGGTTTAACTCATTTTAAATAATTTTATGCCATACAAGATAAATATAATATATGAAATTAGTATTATTGCCTCGCAAAGCATAAAAGAATGGTTCGTATCTCTGGCAAGAGCCATACTCATCAACATGAGTTCTACTCTTCACTGTCATATTGGCAGTGGGATTTTCTCTCACATCATTTTAAAGAATAGGACCTAAATTCAAAATTAACATCCCTTGTGGTGAACTAATAAGGTTTGTATGCTTATTAAAAGAAGTGTTTAGATATATTGCCTGATAGTGTCTTCAACAAGCCTCAAGTAACAAAATACCTATCATAATAAAAAAAAATTTAAAATACAAATCTATCCCGAAAGTTTTTATTTAAGAGTGTCAAGTACCCAAAAGTTTTTTTAGAAGCAAATTTTTCTTGAAAATCAAAAATCATAGCAATATTGCCCCCTGCCATTAAAAATGTTGATGGTGAAGTTACTATTTTAACAGTCAACATTATAACTTTTTAACAGTAGGAAAAAAATATTGCTATGATTTTAAATTTTCAAGATAAATTTGATCCCCAAAAAACTTTCAGGTACCTAATGCTTTTAAGTGAAAACTTCCAAACAAATTTACATCTTAATTCTAAAAAACAGGCAATCCCCCCCCCGGGAGGTTTTTCCTCCCACAAATGGCCAATAAAAACATGTCCTTCGATTTCTGTAATTAACATTAGAGTGTGTGGATTAAGAATGTGTGTCAAGCTGGAAAATAATAGAGACTTGCCAGCTATATATGGAATACTAATTGTTTTTTCATAAACTAAATGTGGGCATATCATATTTTACACAGACTTTGAGGGGAATCATACTATTTATACTATTTAATAGATCATACGTATAAAATATTTTTATTCGTATATTATATATAGATTATTCATATTAGGTAAGAGATATCCAGGTGGGAAAAAGCACGCTTAAATATAATTTATAGGATACTTTTTTGTATAGATATTCAATTTTACTTTTCTGATTTACATAAGGTATAGTACTAAGAAAAGTTGTTAAATTTTAGATGAGAGTTAATGAAATTTAAGATGGTCTGTGTGAAACATTTGGAAGTAACTTATAAATAGGACTAGAGGAGTATGTTTTAAGAAGTATGGATCCTTTATTTTTATATTGACTTTGTTTACATAAGGTATAGTACATATTAAATAAGAATAAAATTAAAAAGTTGTTAAATTTTAGATGAGAGTTAATGAAATTTAAGATTTTTCTTGGTCTGTGTGAAACATTTTGGAAGTAACTTATAAATAGGACTAGAGGAGTATGTTTTAAGAAGTATGGATCCTTGGGGATATTTTCTATTATTACATTTGCTTACAAAATATAACATCTTCAAATAATTCATGGTTCATCTCTTAAATTTCTGTAAATAATTATATTTGCATTGTGGTTTCATATTTACATCAAGATTGAAATGAGCCACAATCCTTCTTTTATATATACATATATAGATACACACACACACACTCTTTTCTGGTCCTATTTATAAATCACTTCCAGCATATTTCACACAAATAAAAAAAACCTTAAATTTTATTAACTCTTATTTAAAATTCAATAACTTTCCATCTTTATTCCTATTTAATATATATTATACCTCATCTAAACAAAATCAACACAATAATAAATGAAGGGTAAAATTATACATCTATACAAAATATTTCTTTTAGTGCCTTATAAATAGGACTAAAAAATATCTTCTCTCTCTACCTTATAAATAGGACTAGATGAATATATATATATATATATATATATATAAAGCTGATATATAAAGGGTTAATGTATAAATTATTCTTCAATTTTTGTTCTTTGTTTTTTTTTTTTAAGGCACGCCATAGTTACCCTAATATGAAGGGAGATGCAATGTTGCCCTTTAATATAAAAAAAACGAGCAACGTTGCTTCTCTTCTATTGTTTTGATTAAGTTAAGATTGATTAAGTTCGAAAAATTATAAATAAATTAAGTTCAAAAAATTATAAATAAATCATGTCAAGATAATTCGATTAAGTTAAGATCGATTAAGTTCAAAAATAAAATGATTTATTTTTGCCTAGGTGTTTAAAAAAAAAACAGTAATATGTTTTAAAAAACTAAAACAACTTTTGGATGTTTTTTTTTATTTTTTGTTTTGAAAAATTAGGGAAGCTCTTCCTTCTCCACTTATCCACTAACAGTTGCGCCGTGGATTTAACTTACTTTGAAAAAACACTTGCAAATCATTACACTAAATCAATTTACAGCTTATCAGATAGCATAATAATACTTGTTTGCCTATAAATCTCAAATATACTTGTATAGTTGTAAAAACATATTAAGAACGACTTATAAATTTTAAAAGAAGACTTATAAATTATCATACTATTTTAATTTATAACTCAACTAGCGTAAAAAACCAAGGTAAAAAAAAACCGGACCGGACCGGTCGATTCGACCGGAAAACCGGTGAACCGGTGGCTGGTCCAGTCCGGGAGGCCAAAAAAACCGGCCTGTAGTTGAACCGGTACTAACCGGATCAAACGGGCAACCCGCTGGTTTGATGGGTTGTCCGATTTCGAATATATATATATATTTTTTAATCCCCAATCCATGGAAACGACGTCGTTTGGCATTGGAAATTTACAAAAAAAAATTGAAGACGGTCCGGTCCAAATCAAACGAGTGAACGATCTCGCTCGCCCCTGCTTCAGTTTCTCTCGCCATCGCCTCCCTCCCCCAAATCGAAATCCCTAGCTGAATCAACGTCATTGTGCCGGAGTTTTCTCGCCATCGGAGGTCTCGAATCGTCGCGTCACGTCGTCGAGGTTGAACGTTGAAGCAGCTGGTGATCGTGGTTCAAGCTCAAATATGCATCGCAGCCGCAGGTGGTCGCCTCCCATAGTCCCATCGTCGTTGCTTCTTCCCGGTGGCAGAATCATCGTCGGAGCTGCAGGTGCGTTCTTCGGTTTTTTTTTAGATATTAAATCATCACTCATTAGTGTGCTCTGCTCTTCGGTCAAGTAGTTTTGTGCGTTCTTCGGTTTTTTTTTCCGTCTGAATTCTCAAGTAGCTAGGCTTAAATAAAATGAGATTTGTTTCCTTTTTCTAATGTAGAACAATATCGTGTATGATATAGATATAAGATCCGGAAAAGATTATTTGATTCGTTTGAATGATGATGTGCGTTCTTCGGTCGGTCATACAACATACTGAATTACTGATTGATTCAATGATATTGATTCATTTACTTGGAACATCATTTGATTATTTGAATGATGATATCTGGTCAGCACATGTGAGAGGATTCGTTAACTAAAATTTGATCATACTGAATTTTGGCATGATGATATCTGGTAGCACATCTGAATATTGGCGTGATATTGGCGTGATGCTTGATTATTTGAATTTGAATGATGATATCTGGTTAGCACATCTGAATATTGGCGTGATATCTGGTCAGCACATCTGAATTTTGGCATGAGGATTCGTTAATCCAAGTACTTAAAGTGCATATTTCATATGAAATCTGAATTTATCAATTTGATCTTTGATTTTTAATCAGTGATGTTATATTATCCGAGCTAATCCCATAGCAATGAACCCCCAGAGCCAGATGTTTGATTTTTTTGATTTGTTATTTAGTAACAGTGATGGATATTTCAAGTAATCCAAGTTCAAGAAGTGACAATGTGACTCCTAATACGGGATCTTCCACTCCTAATACTGAAACTTCCACTCCTACACCCACTTCTTCATTACGTATCAAAACTGATCCTGCATGGGCACATATTGCATACAAAAAAGAGGGGACACAGAATATATATACTTGTCTTTTCTGTGCTAATAGTTATAGAGGAGGTGGGATAAATAGGATGAAGCAACATCTTGCTGGTATCACTGGTCAAATAGCTTCTTGTAAGAAAGTTCCACATGATGTACGGCATAGAATGTCAGAATCTTTGAAAGAATCTTCAAAAAAAAAACTGTTGAAAACTTAGAAGAGGATGTTGAAGAAACCCATGTTGATCCACAAATTATCATGAGTACTTCGAAGAAGAGGAAAGCTAGTGGGAGTATGGACAATTATTTTGCTCCTAGGACAACCCCTGATTCCCAACCGGGTATTAAAAGTGCATTAGCAACTAAAGAAGCAAAACATAATGTGAAAATGTTGATTGCTAAATGGGCTATTGTGAACTGTATTCCGTTTAAAGCATTTGATTGCCCTTTATTTCAAAAAGCTGTGGATGGAATTGCTTCAATTGGGCCTGGGTTTAAAACCCCTAGTGCTTATGATTTCAAAACCAATTTATTGGGTGATTGGAAAAAAGAATGTTAGTTGCTGATTGATTGTCATCGAGCTAAATGGAAAAACAATGGCTGCACACTCATGGCTGATGGATGGACCGATGTTAGACAATGCACTTTGATAAATTTCTTAGTGTATTCTACACACGGTATGGTATTTATGAAATCTGTTGATGCATCAGATCTAGTCAAAGATGCTAAAACTTTATTTACACTATTCTGTGAAGTCATTGAGTGGATTGGTCCTAAGAATATCGTTCATGTAGTGACTGACAATGCAGCCAACTATGTAGCATGTGGCAAACTGATTAAGGAAAAGTATAAAAGCATTTATTGGTCTCCTTGTGCTGCTCATTGTTTGAATCTTGTATTGAAAGACTTTTCCAGCATGCCTCATGTGTCGGACCTTGCATCAAAGGCATCAAGAATAACCATCTTTGCATACAATCATATGGTTTTCTTATCCTGGCTGAGAAAAAGACCGAGCTGGAAAGAAATTGTGCGTCCTGGTGCCACAAGATTTGCTACTACATTTATTACATTGCATAGCATATATATGCACAAAAATGACTTGCAAGCTTTGGTTGTTGATAAGCATTTTGTGGACCACAAATTATCCAAGACCGAAGCAGGAAAATTTTTTAGTGCAATCATATTAGATAATCGGTTTTGGAATGACTGTTATGAAGTTGTAAAGATTGTATCTCCTTTGATAAAATTATTGCGAATTGTGAATTCAGATGAAAAACCTTCATTGCCTTATGTTTATGAGGGCATGCGAAGAGCAAAAATGGCAATTAAGGAGATGTTTAAGAAGAACAAGGAGATGTATAAGCCTTATACAAGAATTATCCAAGCTCGATGGGACAAGCATTTGAAAACCAATCTTCATGCAGCATCATACTTGTTAAACCCTGCAATCACATATGGTCCAGACTGTCCTGTCAAAATTAATGATGGCTTTGATTGATGTGGTGGAGTCTTATTCAGATGAAGATGTTGATGGCTTTATGGTGATGAAACAAGCAACCACTTATCGTGAAGGCAAAGAATCTTTCAGTAGACCCTCATGTCAAAAAACTGCACAAAAATTAGACCCTTGTAAGTGTTAATACTTTATAGTATTTTCATAGTTATTCACTAGTTCTTTATAATATTGTATGCTAAATGTATTTTATTATGTAGATGAGTGGTGGACATATTATGGTTGTTCAATTCCAGAATTACAGCGCGTTGCAATGCGTATTCTTAGTCAAACTTCTGCTTCTTCTGGTTGTGAGAGGAATTGGAGCTTATTTGAGAGAATTCATACAAAAAGAAGAAACAGATTGGAACATAGCAGGCTGAATGGTTTGGTTTTCACAAACTATAATCTGCGATTGAAGCATAGGTACTCTTAGAAATACTAAATGCTTTTAATCTTCTATTTTAATTGATTTATATTTAATTGAATTTTTATTTGTCATTGAAGGAATACATTGAAGAAGAAGAAAAATTATGATCCAATTGACTTTGAAAATATTGACATGGTGGACTTTTGGGTGACTGAAGAAGATCCCACCCCTGAGTTTGATGATAGAGATATGGCTACAATTGAAAGTGTTCTTAACAATGAAGGCACTGCAAATTCAACAACTTTTGAGAGGGATAATGAAGGTATATATATAATTAAGATTCTATTAGTATTCTTAGATGAATATATAACTATTTGCATAATGATTAATGTTGATTATTGTTTTATATAGGTGATGAAGATATGGACATTGCTAATCCTCCACCTTTGCACGATGATACTGTTACTCCTACTTTTCCTCGCCCAACTGATGATATCTTGGTCCATGCTCCTACCAATGATCTTAATGATGATTTTGATTTTGTATAGTGACGAAGATGTGAATTTTATTAATATTTGCTTGGTACAATTAAACCTTTAAACTACTTTTGTAACTTTCTATCTTTTTTTTGAGTGATTATTATTTATGAATTCAGTTCTATTTTAATATTGTGAATTAAATTATATTATTTTAATATGACCGGTCCGACCCCGGTCCGACCTCCGGTTCGACCAGTGACCCTTGACCCACTGCCTCGATGGTTTAGCTCCCGGTCCGGTCTTTTGTTCCTTGTAAAAAACACATTCTTTTATTTTTTTGCCAGCGTAAAAAACACATTCAAACACACAACATAATAGTATAACATATTGATTAAGTCTATTAATTTGAGAAGGATAAGGATGGGGTATTCCGTTGATCTAAAAGTTCTTAAAAGCACACAATTTTTTTTTATTTCACAGTACATAGGCTAGAGGCCTAGAGCTCTACATGTGGAAGGAAGAAAGCACACTTGAATCATCATGCGGATATTTTTATGATACACAGCACATTTAACAATACAATATAATATCGTTAGATTATCCATGGCCCGCCCCCTTAAAATTAGCTAGTGAAGTGTCGAGTTTAATTAATTATGTCTAATTTGAAGGTCAAAAAAATTAATTTAGTCTATGATTATAAAAATAGAAAGAATAATGTACTAATTCTTGGGTTATACTTAAATACCGATCCTATTTATAAGGCAGAAAAAGAAACATAGTTTTTTTATCATTAGTATAAATTACCTCATTAAATTTCTTAGATAAATATATAATTTTATTCTTAATTTATTGTGACTATTATTTTCATATATAAATATTTTCTTGGACATCGTTAATGAGTTTTAAAAGTTTTTAGCTCTAATGAAATATGTTAAAATTACTTTATAAATAGAATCGGAGGAATAAAATTAAGGTCCTTAAATGCTAGAGCAATTAAGTAGGAATGGTTTATTTTAATTAGTATTTCTTACTAACCCTATATTTAGATGGAGAAACATTAACATAAGAAAAAACAACAAATAAAAAAGGAGGGAAAATAAGAGAGAGAGAAAAGTGGAGGAGAAAAATAGACATAAGTTTACATTTTTTTCTTCTTAAAGCATTCGTCTAAGTAAAGATATTTTGAAGCGAAAATAGACAACGTTGAGTATCGACTGTTGCTTGGTTTCCTGTTTTCAAAATAGTTTTTTGTTTAAAAAAAAAAAGCAAAACATATTTGAAATGTTTTTAGTTATGTCTTTTAGAAAAGAAAAAAGATAGAACATCTTTTTGATGTTTTGTTACTTTTTGTTCTAAAAAATTAGAAAAAAGGGGGAGAAATTTGTACTTTCATTATTAGTGACAATCATGTTAATAAAACAACTATATATTCATAAAAAAATAAAGCAAACTGTATATTTTTTTCACCATGTAATTCACCATTTATATATGTTTTTCAAAATAGTAATTCAAACAGATTTCTTTAACTTTTGGTTTTTAAAACTTGTTCTGAAAAATTATTCTATAGAATTGTAAAAAAACAATAGAGAATAAAATTATTAAACAAACTCTTAATCTCTCATCTCTCCATATCTTACACTTTTTTCACCCTCGTGATTGCATAATATATAGTAATGTGAAAGATCTATATCCTTTTTATATGAGTTATTGGATATGTGAGATTTATTTTGACTTGTTATAATTTGTCAATACATATATGCAACACTATAATTAATGAGAGTGACATTTATACTTTATAGTACTACTCGGCCAATCGTCAAAATCAAAATAAATAAATAAATATAAAGGGTATCACTCTTTTTATATAAGCAATAATCTTTGGACGAAGACAAAAAATGTTAAAATATAGGCAACACAACTGTTACACTACAATTAATTAACATGACTTGTGTCTTCAAATCATAATTTGGCAAACTCTTACAAAATCGCCAAGTCCATTTGCAATATGATAGTATCGAAAGGTATCGTACAGCCGTCTTCAAATATATATAACCTCGCTTAAAATGCATGGTACGACCTTCTTACGTTATCTAACTATATATGAAAAGAAATAATAATAATAATAATAATAATAATAATTATTATTATTATTATTATTATTATTATTATTATTATTATTATTTTGCCAGGGGCATAAGCTACTTCATGTGCTCATGAGGCAATATGCCAATTTAAAATAACAAAGTCTTTCTAGTTAGGCTGGTCCAGCTAAACAGAAACCTACCTGGTCATTATTATGAACTAATCATGCAATGATGCTAATTATTATTTTAAATCATAAGAAAAATTAGCTCTTGATGCCAAGTGCCAACAAACTAGACCAATGTCTCAGCTGGCCAACAAACATATCTATAATACTCCCTCCGTTCCTTATTATAAGAGACAAATAACTAAATTACGTTGATCAAAAAATAGTTGAAATTAGTTGAGGACAATTAATGTGTAAAAAGTATAATATTTTTTCCAACGATGCCCCTATTAATAAGGAGATAGAGTATGAGAGAGAACAATTAAATTATTAAAAGAAAGAGAAGTGGGAGGGAGAGAGAGTATAAGTTGGAAACAAAATAAATAGGGGTAAAATAGGAAATCAATATAAAAAAATAGAGAAAACTTTTAAGTGTCTCTTATATATAGGAACATGCCATAAGCATCAAATGTCTCTTATAATAAGGAACGGAGGGAGTAATAAAGAGTGTGGCTGATAATATAATTATGTGAATATTAATTTTAACCTCCCATAAATGAAATGTTAGGATTTTATGATATTTTCAATGGCATATATGCCCCATAACTCTTCGGATGGATAATTTCTTGGGATTTGTTTCATGTTAATTATTATTGCCCTAACACCTATAGAAGGCATATACTCCTTAATCATCAATAACCTTAAATGAGTAATACTATGCATGGTTTCTATTCTAAGATTTTCACTTGCTCTCGTTATTATATTTTTTTTAATATTTATGCTAGTTTCATATGTAGCAACATAGTTTCTAGTAAGATCCTTCAAGCTCATTACCATTAATTTAGGCATAAATAATTTTTGTTCTTACTCCATATAGTTCACATCTTTTACCTTTATTCTACTTAATATCTAGGGTTAAGGTGTAAATTTATCCACAAGGTATTTTTTTCATGTGTATCTAACACCATAAATAATTTTTCTTGCACAAAATTATGCATGGAGGTTTCAAAATGCTGCAAAAATGCATTGGCTATTGAGTCAACTAACATTAACCATTTAGTAAACACATTAATCAACAGAATGGTGTGAAAATGCTATAATTGTTAAGGCCATTAACATTGACTATTTATCAAACAGTCCCACACATGTTGCATGGCGTTTTTACTTCTAGCAGCCTCATCCAGCCATTGTACCTCAACAGCGCCAAAGTTGGCATTCCCCTAGCCATATCATCCACCATCCTTTTCTATTCTATGGTTTCTTTGACATTGGTGGTTTTATGTCAAAGCTAACAAGACGTGGATTAGGTCACTATTATTAATATAAATTAGGCATGTACTTGAAGAAAACAAACTAGGAGGATGAAAAAAAGGAGGTTTAGGATGATAACTTATTCATCATCCCAGAAATCAACCATCCAAATCCTCTTATAAGATTCAACAATGGCAAAGAAACCAAAAAAGAGAGAGAGGGTTGCGTAGCCATTCTGTAGAAAACCCCACAGTTGCTAGGAGCAAAAATTCAATGTTGGTTAAGTTAACGGTCGTGACATTATATCAAAGAGAAACCCAAGCCTACATCAATAACCTTGACATCATCCTACAGTTGTTGCAATTTTAATTCAAGGACCTCCTCCAAACTATTCTCCCAGGCAATGTTCCGATGAGTAACTTATTCCATTTACTCGCTAAGTGAGCCTTGAATTCTGGTAATCATAAAATATACAGTGCTATGCTAGGATTCAATATTATTATCAAGTGTTTTTCAACGTCAAAGAGGCTTCATAATTTATTACCTATAATCATTTGTGTGATTAATTAGTATCGTTAGAAGCAAATTAAAGTTAGTTTTATTACGTGGAGCTGAAGAGTATCTCTTTATCTCATTATCTCATTAGCAAAATCATCCCCAACACATCACAACTCTCAAGTTCCTGCGTAACTTTCCCGAAGATCGAACTCAGTCCCCTAACTGAACTCCAGCCCAGAAACCCAAACTAATCTCCAATTAAAGTCCACTAAATAAAATGATCACACAAAGAGATCAACATAAATTTTATCATTAAAGAGAAATATAGTGGAGAAAACAAATATTAATCCATAGATAAAGCTGCAACAATGTTAATAAAAAGGATCTCAACCACACTTATTTTAACACAAAAATATTCCATCTAAGCATCGTATAACAAAGAAGGAAAAGAGAAAAAACACTATTACTGGTGAAATATGTGGTGTGAAATAATTAGGACTTAATTAGATGTCTAGAGTATCCGTTAGGAATTTAAATAACGATATATAGATCCATTAGAATTAGGATTTATTGAGTTATTTATCTTTTAATATTTCACAATTATCTTTATTATCTTTGATTATGATTAGAATTTTATTTAGGATGTTATTATTACTTTAATATTTTTAGGGCGCTATAAATAGAGCTAGGGTTATTAGTTGTACTCATTTTTTATTATTAAATAAAAATTGATATTTTTTGACCTCCTCTTTTCTTGTACGTCTATCCTTCCCTCTCTTCTCACGCCATTCTCTTCTCTCCCTTATCTCTTATATCTCTTCTCCCTTCCCCCCTCCTTGTCCTGCATTAATGGCTACTTAAAATTTTTACATCGAATTTAAAGAATAAGTTGCATTACCTTACAATGGGGGGAAAAAAGAGAATAAGTTGCATTGCACATATTTTATGTTACATATATTGATAATGGTATCCTGCTAACCAATTATATATACATAGTTTAATTTGATTGTGTCTTTTCATGTATTGGTTCTAATTGTCAAACCATATTAACTAGCTTAGGAGAATTTGGATTTTAATTTGGCATATAAAAGGATAGATCTATGTGTAAGATAAGTTAGATTATTCAATTGATCAATAATCTCCATTTGTTCCCTCGTACATATGCCTAGTGCTAAAAGCCTACGCATCATAGCATGTGTCTAGCTTTGTAGCTAACCGAAATGATAACTCTATAAATGACATATTATAAGATGTTTAAACTATCTTTGAAGATACGTACACACAAATCAACCTCATAGGTTTGAAAACTACAAGGGCAAAATATTTGAAACATTATTAAAAACAAGACATAATATTTTATTTCTTCTCTGAGTTTTCTCTCTTATACTTTATTAGATTTTTTTTTTCATAAATTTTTTAGTTTTTACAATAGCTATATAAAACTTTCAAAAAAACATTAATAAATAGTTCCTTTTCTATGTGAAAAATTCATTTGAATTAGAGTTTGAGGTGACCCGAATGCGCAGTATCATCATAATGGCCACGGTATCCTCTATGACAAAACAATAAACTTGCCCGTAAGTTTGTGGGCGCGTGTGTGTGTCTGATATGTGTGTGTGTGTGTGTGTGTGTGTGTAGGGGAGAGAGAGAGAGAGAGAGAGATATTTTGTTTTTGTATGTGTTGAATATTCCGTCTGTTGGTTGCTTGATTAGTCATATTCTATAGTGAATATTCAAGCTCTTGAAGCACAGAAGATGCAATAATATTAATAGTTCGTATCACTTTTTGTGAAGTTGAATAGACCACTGAGATGTGGCAACATAATTGAGTTCTCTTGGTAATGACCAAAGGCCAAAACCCTATATTCACACGTTAACCTTTATACGATCTCTCTCTCTCTCTCTCTCTCTCTCTCTCTCTCTCTCTACCTTCTCATCAGTATCTACCCCACACATGGAGGATTATATATAGGCAAGTCATAGACCAATCTTGGAATCTTCTTTTTGTTAATTTTACTCTTTGAACCGAAGAGATCTTCTTTGCGGATATTTTAACTATCACAACATATAAAAAAGTCAAGGGATGGATATCGTATAATCTTTGAAAAGTATATTAAATATCCAAGAACACTACCACTTTCAAAGAAAATCAGACATATATCTAAATTATGAATATAACAATTGTCAAATTTATTGATAACATAAAGACCAATAATGATTATAAAAGCTTGGTTATGGGCATTCCTCACATATCATTCGTTATGACCTTTGCATTACACATGCACACGAAGGCACACACCAATGAGTTGGCACAAACACTCCCAACATATATGTTAACTCTTATATATATAAATATATATATAATATACAATTCAATGCTGGGTTCGAACCCGATACCTTATTCAAATGTGGCAGGTGGTGTTACTGTCAAGCAACTAGCCATTGACAAAATTTTACAAATCACGCTAGTCAAACTAATACATAAATACAATAATTTACTGCCCCCAGAGGGGTAGTTAACTGATTTTTCTTACAAAGGATATGAATCAAAATCCCAATGTCAATATCAACATGAGAATTTAGTCACAGGTAATATGTAAGTATTATTGTAAATGCTTTTTTACCCATGAAGCATGTCTTAACCCTAATGTATACTTCAGTTTACCTAAACTTTTCTTCTATGGGAAAAAAAAATAGTCCCTCAATACCACCCAAAGTCTTACCTAACCCTTCCCAAATTAAATCTCCCTTAGAACTTAAGTAGTTGTAACTGGATTAAAATTGCCTCTAGTTCAAGTTTTATTCTATAATTATTTTGTTTTGAGTCTTTGCATTACTGATATTCCCATCAAGCTAATTGGTGCTCTACTTGACAAGGCTTGTATTATAAGGCTTTACTTTTCAACCTATAGATAGATAGAGAGAGAGAGAGAGAGAGAGGGAGGGAGGGAGATCAAGCAAAATTGATTGCTTAAACCTTATAAGTGGTGGCATCTTGTGACTTGTAAGTGAATAATGAGATCGGTGACATCCCTTTTTTTTCAATATTATTTTCCTGCTGGTAATTAAATATTATTGACTATTAATGTCATCTCCAAGTTTAATCATTGGAATCGTGTCTCTTGCACTTCTGGAAAAGCCCACAGATTATCGTTCGTGGATCTCTGCTTGCATCATCAATCACTGCAATTATTTAATACTATAAAAAAAATGTTAAAACTCAGATGCATATGGTATCACTAATTATGAGTAGAATCTATAAAGAAGCTTCAAGTATTAAGATAATAATAATAATAATAATAATAATAATAATAATATTATTATTATTATTATTATTATTATTATTAGGTGCATCATAGAACACGTGCACAAAGCATAGAGAAGCACGCGGCAGTATGATTATAAAAAAAAAAAAAAAAAGCAGAGAGAAAAAGGCAAAAGGAGAAGATCGAAGAAGAGAAAGCATGCGGCGAGTGGTGATAGATTGCAGTCATAACGATGGCGATCTTATTAGCTTCCACAAGACGATAATTAACAACGGGAAATTATTGAAACAAGTTGGATTAAAAAACAATTTTAATTATATTTTTAAAATGTCTTGTACAAATGGTAGAGCATGTGAATTAGATTTCAGATATATCATCCATCAGTTTTTAAACCCAAAAATAAAGGCCTTAACACGCAGCCAGTAAAGAATTTAATATCCTTTAATTAGTAAGATCTAGAGTTTTGAGTCTTCAAAATGAAAATTCAATAATAATAGCAAGTTGGGGAGCTAGCTTTCTCTCAATTAATTAGTATCCATGGCTTGAATTAGAATTAGTTATAGTATCAAATTAATGTAATTTGTAACACATAAAATTGAAATTATTGGAACAAGTTGGATAAAATAAATATTTTTATTATATTTTTAAAAGGTCCTTTGCAAGTCGCAGAGCCATGTGAACTTGATTTCGAATATGCCCCACAAATGATAGAAAGGATTTTTGTTTTTTTTTTCCGGTCACACCTATGAAAAATTAAACCTAAAATGTCACACTTAAAAGACATTGAAGAAATGTGGTTAGTGTCATTAGGCTGTAAGACTATTGAAAAATTAGGTCATAAATGTATTAGTCAGTATGTAGTTTAAAGTTTTATATGCTTATAGATTGACTTTATAATATAACAGTGAACATTCATTGTCACATGATTAACTAGTAATTTGAAAGAAAAGTGTAAATTACTTAATGTAGTTTAATAAAGATTAGAACATGTTTTACATTTCAATTGTTTTTAGCACGCACCTATGATTAGGCTAAAACATATTGTTACGTTTAAGCTAGATTTGTAAATTCTGATTTTCAAAGATAATAATATTTCAACAAAATTTATTTCCAAGTGGAGAACTATTCTTTTTAAATTTCAAAACAAAATAACTTTAATAAAAAAATATACTCCTCCGGTCCTTAATATAGGACCCAATTCTTGAGTTAGTTTTGGTCCTAAATATAAGACCCATTTTTCATATTTATCAATTTTCTCTAAATTACCCCTATGGATACCCCCTCAACCACAATCAAGTAGAAGAGGGAGATGGGGTATTAAGAAAGATGATTATGGTGTTTTAGGAAAAATGTGTCACTTTTTTTATAATTAACTAACTTACCTAACTTCCTTAATCTAATCAAATTAGTTAAATGGATCTTATATTAAGGACCGGAGGAGTAGTTTGTCAGTGGAGATTTTATCATTATAAATCCATATACCATATCTAAGAGAATTAAGAACACACAAAATTAACATAGTTCTTCTCCTAAAAAAACTATTTTTTGGGAAATTAGCATGCCTTTGGTTGCTATTCAAGAAATTGCTATTATCTCTCAATTTCAGGTATAGTTGGAAAAGCAGGCTAACTCATCAAAAACATATTGGCCTGCCATAGCTTAAGTAGGGCGAGTAGAATCGACTGAGCAAGCCAACCCTTTAATTTTTTTTATTTTCAAATCTTTTTTTTATAAATTTACATGATCGAATTAACTCTTATACTTCTAAATAAAAGCCATGATCAAGGGTTAGGGAGTAAAATCTGCTCTAGAAGTTCTCGCTCAGAAGTGTTAGACACTTGGAAGTTCTTTTATACACAAATTTATTCTAAAAGTTTAAAATTATAATAATATTACCCTGTATTAAACATGTTAATGATTAATCCGTGAGTTTTGTAATAGTATAGGACGAAGTTACTATGAAAGGGGGAAAAAAGTGGGGCCTTGCCAAGCTTGGGCTCCGTTTGGGTGACACCCCAAACCATGGTTTGGGTGATAAGTCACCCAAACACCCACTGGTTTTGGGCAAACCGTGGTTTTGGACCAAAACCATGGTTTTGGAAAAAGCAGAAATTTTTTGCTTTTGGAGAAAAAAGGGAGAGTGTGAGAGTTTATAGGATATGTATCTTGTTATTTTTTTTATAAACATATTTTTTTATAAACATATTTAATCTTATATTTTAAAAATATATATACATATTAATTATTTATTAATTATATTATCTTATGTATTATTAATTATGTTAATAAAAAATATATTATTAATAATTTTATTCCTTCAAATTAAAATATATCATAAAATCTATTTTTTCTGTAATTATCATATTAACTTATGTCTTTTTTTTAGTAATTTGTATATATAAAAAGTGTTTCTGATAACAACTATCCAAACACTCTCACTTCTCAAAATCACTTTTTCATAACATTTATTCTTTCCAGAATCTATTCTTCCCAAAATCTATTCTCCAGAATCACTTTTCCAAACCACGGTTTGGTTTCATCCAAACACACCCTTGGTGGGCCAAACAAACTAGGCCTTAAAAATGGTTCGTCCATGTCTGATAGTCTAACAACAAAGTGAGGATGAGTATCATCTTAAGAAGGAAGGGTATGATTTGCAGTTTTTCTTTTCTTTCTCCCCACTTTTGCATATTCTTCTGTAGAAATTGGTTTGATTTGAAAGTATTATATTGATTTGTATTCATCAACCTTTCATTAAAAAAAGAATTGCTTATTGCGAAAATATTGTACATCTCCCATAATTTTACCGTGTTTTGTTTTTACCCTGAAATTTTTTATGGCTTTTTCATTCCTTGCTTTGTCTGAAACAGTAGTCTCTTTATTTTAAAAAATACAAATATGAATTCAAAAATATTTTTCATTGTAAGAACAAAAAGAAAGGATAACTTGCATTGTAAAATCAACTTCAATTCCGTAATATAAATAGCTCAAAAGTTTTACTAATATAAATTATAAATTATACAATAAGTCATACATATTATTTACAAATACCCCTTTCCATCTTATAAATAAACGAATTACGTTGATCAAAAGTTCATTGAAATTGGTTAAAGATATTCAATGTAAAGAAAATTTCCTTTTTAAATACACTCTTATTTATAGAGAAGATAAGTGAGAGAGAGTGAGAGAGAGATAATGAATGAAAAAGAAATGAGAGTCTACTAAAAGAGAGAGAACAAATTACTCTATAATTCTTGGTCAATAATACTTTGAAAGTAATGAATAGGGTAGAAATGGCAAAAAAAAGGAAAAAGAAAAAGGAGGGAGCAAGGGAATTGCAATCAGGAACAGATTTAATAACTTTAAAGTTCATTGACAATTAAGAAACATGCAATGACAAGTTTTCTAAACATGTTGTTCACTTGTCATTTGAATTTTTTTGTTATTGGATTTTTTTCTCGGGATCTCATGATAATTCTTCCAAAGAAATCAACTAAATTTTGAGACATGTACAAAGTGCAATTTGCAAAATGTACTAGTCATATCCCAACAATTATAATAAACTAGATTTTATATTTAGGATTTAAGGTATTAACTTATATATAGAATCGAAAGGAGATAATTTATTTGGGAGACTTCACACAACACATTGATTATTTATAGTTACCAACTTTACAAGTTTTGATTGGATAAACAAATTGAATGGAACTAGCTTGCAGTGCGAGTCTCCAATTGGTGTTTAGCTTAGTAGCGGTCTACGTATTTCATAGAATAGTAGCATACAAACAAAGTCAAAACATGCACGCCGATTAATATCGTTTCATTCATTAACTAAACCTTTTACAAACAAATTAAAGAATCAAATTAGTAATAAATTGAGCTATTTTCTTTCGTACAGCTGAAGAATCCATAGTTATCATTTCGGTTTGCTACAAGGCTAGACACATGCTATGATGCGTAGGCATCTAAGCACTAGGCATATGTACGTACGAGGGAACAAATTAATGGACATTATTAATCCATACAAATAATCTAAATTATCTTGCACATCGATCTATTCTTTTTTATGCCAAAAAGCATATTCTCTTAGAAACCAATTATATGGTTATGTTTATATAATTGGTTAAGATACAATATAAAATGTAAAATCTACGTATAATGCAGCTTATTCTTCAAGGTTGGCCAAGGAACCAAGCCCATCAGATTTTGGAATCCAACTTTATGAAGTGCTTGTCAAATAATTTTTGGTGGAAAGAATATTTTTTATAGTTGAAAAAAAAAAGGAATAAGAGTATGATGAAGAATAATTTTAGATTATTTTATTATCAGAAAAACAAGAAATGGAATATTATTAACAATTATGACAAGAATTTGATAGACATTATATACCCAAAAAGACTATTTTGTTCGCTCGATTTAAATTCCCATGACCTAATTAATGTCTTGCCAACCAAAGGCATTCTTGAAAGTGAGAGGAAATAATAGAAGAAAAGTAAACCAAAGACAAAAATATAGAAACGGAATAATAGGTGCCAATCCATTCTTTATTACAAGTTACTTACAAGTCATTCTCACATACTCAAAAATACACTAAATTGATCATTTTTTTAAAATTTATTCTTATTAAAATTTTTCTCTCTATATTTACATTTATAAATCTTTCTCTCCCCTCTATTTTTTCTTTCTTTTTAATAAGAATCAAATAAAATTAAAATTAAGAAATGATCATTAAATATCCTGTAAGTGACTTATATTTAAAATAGAAACTCTTACCTACAAATGACTTATGATAAGGACAGTAGTGACAGTTTAATTTTTTATTTAAAAAAACTCTTTAAATCTTCTATAGGATCCAACATTTCATTATAACTTTTCCATGCTTTCCTAATTCAAACATATTGGGTTGCTCCAAATGGTCAAAGATAAGGGTGAAAATTCGCGCCTTATTCACAGGCGTAGATTGAAACACGGATTCCTATTATTAGATATCTTCTAGAAAAAATAAATAAATGAGATATTAATTACTTTTTTTTTAATTTAAGATTTTATTAATTATATTGTAACTTCTATGACTTTTTGGATGTACTTCTCTAGGTTTTTTTTTTGTCATCATGTTCCTATTTTTGTTCTTAACATAAATTATTTTATCAAATAAATAAATATACTATTATTTTCTGGGACTTCTCATTCACACACATATTAAATAGAGGTAAAGTTAAAAAATTATTAAATTTTAAAATAGAGTTAATAAGATTTAATGGCTTACTTAGTTCTGGTAAAACATACTAGAAGTGTCTTATAAATAAAATCAGATGTAACTAATAATATTAGATATCAGCAAATCTGAAAGTTTCACTCATTTTCAGATAAAGTTAGTTAATAACTTAATCACCTCTCATTAATTTTGATGAGGTGGTTAAATGTGTCTTATAATAAGAATCAAAGAAAGTCTAATTTAAAGTTATCCGAACATGGTTGCATATATCACTCCAGTCCTAAATGTAAGTCATTTTGAGAAGTTTTCATCCTAAATATAAATTACTTGTAGTATATTTAATCCATATGTTTCTAATTTTATCCTTATTGAATTCTTATTAGAAAGAAAAAAAGAAAGAAAGAGATATGATAATAATTTGTAATAGAGAGAGAACTTTAATAAAGGAAAAATTAAAAAAATTTATCAATTTAATACATTTTTGGATAAACGAGAATGTGTCACAAGTGACTTAAATTAACTTGGTAAACTACTTGTAGTTTCCACTTGCGCAAGCAATCTTTTAGGTTGAGCACTAGATCAATGGGTATGCACAACATGTCACGGCTCCCTTATTCCATAGGGCTAAAAGAATAAAAAAGATTCAATCGCCATCAGACTCATCAGCATCTTTAGTGATACTTGGATGGAGCCAAGACAACTAGTGTTGAATATTGACCAAGACCACTTTAGATTGTGCATGGATCGTCTCAGAATATGAGACCGATGCTTCAGTTGTTTTCTGAGTAGCCAGCCACATCCCACTTACTTTAATTTGCGTGTCAAAGTGGAGCGTTTTGATTCTGAAAGTGACTCACAACACCCATACAAATTAAAGAACAAATCATAGTTCGTGCTTTATTATTACCTTTACAACGTAACAGTACAGCTCTTTAGAAACTGGATGGATAGCTATAAAGTATGCATTGAACTCGTAATTACTAGCCATTGATCACACGTTTTTGTATTTGATTTCCTTTTACCACCTAATCACTATATATTAATCTATATTATTATGATTACGTTGTGTTTATTTGTTTGCCTTTATCTCTTATATAATGGGTTACAAATTTGAATCCACTAACTTGTTCATCAACTGTTTTGATGTCAATCGTGGTGGTAAGATTAATATTATGTCACTAGTTCATTCAAAGTTGTGTTTGTTAAAGTTCCAACTAAAGTTTCATTATATTATATGTTTTGATTTCATGTCGGAAGCATATTGCAAAGCTTTCAGATTTGTGGCAGAGACGCTAATTTACAGTTAATTAATTAATTTGTAGTTCTAATTTATATGCTTGAAAGAAAAATTTGAAGGGATCATGACCTAATGTCAATAAGAAAAATCATATATGCGAAAAGACTATTTTCTCTTATACTAAAAGTAGCAACTATTTAACTAATTTATAGAAATTAAAGAAATAAATTAATTATCCGTAAAAGATGTTTTAGTTTTTTTTTAAATATATCATTTAATCATTTACATTAAAATTGTCTCATTAATGAAATCTCCTTTAATATGTGTAATTAGTTGGATAGTTTGTAGAGAAAAAGTTATAAACTTGAAGGATAATAAAGTGAAATGAAGCTTTACATTTAGAACCAAAATAAACTTTTCAACTAACTACTACGTATATTCAGAACCAAATGGAATATAACTAATATGATTTTGCTTTAATTTCCCTAGCTAATTAATTAATGACAGATTAAACGACATGTCGTCAAAAATTCAACAGTGACCTAAGAAAAAATTAGAGTTGAGTTGTCTCCCATTTATAGGAATGGAAAAGCATGAATTAGCTTTAAACCATCACCAATTACAGAGTGTCCAAACAATGTTCGCCAACTTTGAATTGCTATAACTACTCTAATTAATTATTAATTATTAATTAATATATGAATTATGTGCAACGTAAGCAAGCAATTTAAGTTAATTAGTTAAAGCACAAATTAATCGCTGGTGATCGACTTCATAATACGCATCACATGGCCACTGGTTTTTGAAGAATACACTCGAATTAAAGTACAATCAATATTATATTAATTAATTTTAAGAGTAAATTATTACTTGATGGGCTTTTCTTTGAGTTTTGTTAACATTATATTATATAATTGCTTCTCCTGTGCCTTATTTAAACTTTACATAGACTTCTACTAAAATAAGAGCCAATTATCTTTTTTTTTTTTTGGCCAACAAGAGCCAATCATATTATACAGATCACATTTATTGAATTCTTCTAGAATTAGACAGATTTTCCTTTTATTTCAAAAATTTCGCAAACATTACAATGACTTTTTTCTCTTGAGTTTTTTAAAAATTATTATCTACATATTTTTTTATATTTCCCACAAAAAATTAAGTAGATTTTAAAAATAGGGTGTACACGTAAATTTTAACAACTGGAGTGAAGCCTGTATAATTTTTGCCAAAGTTAGCGAATGATTCATTCATTTTGAAAATAAAAGAAAAGTCTATATATATATATATATATATATATAATATTTCAGCATATTGATCCTACTTCGAATAATACTGTGTTAGAATTAGGGGTTATTAGGAGTTGGATTTAATTTGTCCAAATCCATTCTCTGAGTAGATAAAAATTCATGAATTTGGATATGAAACAAATCCAAGTAAATTTTATTGTTATAATTCTTTGGAATTGCTGATACACATTTTAATCTAATTATTTCGAATATCACTCTAGTCTAACCTAATTATTTCAAATGTAAACATAGGAATTTAGAGTACTTTGATTTGAAACTTTTGAGACTAGCTAAACAAAGGATTTTAAATGCATTGATTTAAATCTAAAATCGAAATAGAAGAACTAGTATGCAGTTCACAAAAACAATATGATCACTAAAAAATTTCTCGAGTTGTCAATATATATGCTATGATTTATTATCATTTCCGGCACCAAATCTTGTCACTATCATACTACTTCCGGTCCTAGTTATAAGACCTTGTTTGCAGTCTACAAACGAGATCTTATAAATAGGACCAGAGGTAATACTATTCACTAATTGTGAGATTTTTAGTAATTAATTGCTTATATATATGTATGTATGCACAATAATTTTGCGGATCTAAAATCCACTAATCCAAATGTATTACTCTTCTAGTCCTTAACACAAGACATATTTAACTAATTTAATTAGATTAAGCAAGTTAGGTAAGTTAGTTAACTATAATAAATATGACATGTTTTTTCTAAAATACCTTAATTATCTTCATTATATCCTCCCTTCCTCTCATACTTAATTATGGTTGAGGAAGTATCAATAAGGGTGATTTAAAAAAATTAATAGATATTAAAAATAGGTCTTATATTTAAGACCAAAATTAACTCCATAATTAGGTCCTATATTAAGGACCGGAGGGGTATTAGTTTAATTATTCAAACTCATTTATGTATTTCACGAGATCAAAAGGCAAACCACGTGTGCGTTCAAAAAAGTGGAAACTGACAACCATGTCCACAAAGTTAAAACTGATAGTGATAATTAAGAAATTGTTATTATCATAAGAGAGGATTAATTGCTTCCTAATCCTTATAGTAAAATAAAAACCCTACATACATATAAAAAAACCTTTAATTCAAATCTTGCTTGTCAGCTACTCATTGATCTACATCATTAAAATGATCATAATAATAATTAAAGCAAGAGGATGATCATCCACACCCATCCAACGTAGCAAGAAGATTAATTAAGTAATACGTAAGAAAGTAACTTTTATTATTCAGACGCAGAAATTTTTTTGAAAGCAAACAAAGTTTGAATCAAGTGTGTTTCTTTAACAGGATAAAGATATAGGTCGTCCATTACACAGTGCCCTATATGTATATATATTTATATAGACGACTCGTGATCAGCAGAACTGTGCAATTTGTGGGCGAAATATGATGCATTATTATGACCAATAATCTTGAGTCTTCTTTTGGACTATGAGGATATGCAACGTAAGAAACCTTTAACGAAGACCATATTTTCACTATTCTTCAATTCCTGCGTGCTTATTCATTCATGTATCTTTACACGTTCGTGTAATTCCTCTCTATCACCATTATCGTATGAGCTAGCTACGTTGAATAATATATATATAGAGAGAGAGAGAGAGAGTCAAATTATTGAAAAATGAAGACATTGGAATCTATATACTACATCCGGTTCTTAATATAAGACACAAATAACTAATTTGAAGAGATTAAGAAAGTTACTAAATTACTTAATTATAATATATATTACATGATATCTCTAAAATTATTATGTTGATCATTAGATTATATGTCAATTTACGAGTGAGGCAAATTAGTTTGGAGAAAAATGATAAAAATAAATAGTCTAAAGTAATTTGATAACTCTTTCATTTTTTTCATATTAGTCAACTGTGTTTTATATTAAGGACCGGAGATAGTATGTTCAAATAAATGAAAAGAAAGGCAACAAGGTGGTTTATAATATAATTCTTGGCCTGCTATTAATAATAAATCTTCAACCTAAACCATTAAGAATCAGAATCATGTTGTTATTATTAATTTATTATTAGTCATATGGTTTTTGATTTCAAATATAAAGACTTTTGTTGATATGTTTGGAGGAATTTGAGAGATTCTTATTTAGTATATATGGATAATATCCGGCCTTTGCAGTCCCAACATATTAAAAAAATGAGAGTAATCCATACTGGAAAACATTGCCTAAAAGATTGTGATTAATTGGGAAAAAAAAAACGATGTGCTTTACTTAATAAATACTATCTCCGATTCTTAATATAAGAGCTTGTTTAACTTTTATTTTGGTCTTAAATATAATATTCCAACCCATTTTGTCTATCATATTTATCTATTTTTTTTCTAAGGTGATCATTGTAATAATGGTAGTCTTAGCCATAGGAAAGGCAACACCTATTTATTACAAATAACTAATTTTCTCAATCTACTCAAATTAGTCAACTAGCCCTTATATTAAGAACTGGAGGTAGTATAAATATAAATATATGTATTCCATCCAACTCCACTTCATCTTGTTATTCTTTCATTGTTAGTCTCCGAAAATATAACTATTTACTATGTATATGTATTTGCTTTTACGTTAGAAATCGTTAAATTAAATCCATGATTGATTTTGGAGATAACACATAATTATTATCTTCTTCCATCAAAATTACCAACCTGAAATCAAGTTTGCTCTTAGTGATAAATATATGTATCAATATATATATATATATATATATATAAGGATATACTACCTCTACTCTTTAATATGAGAACTAGTTAACTAATTTAAATAAATTAAAAAATTTAGTTAAATTAATTATTTGTAATATATAGATGTTGTCTTTCCTAAAATATCATTGCTAATTAAGTATATTAGTTAGAACTACCATTTAATGTGATTTTTAACATGTGCAACTACTACAAGGACTACTTTAAAAAAAACGATAAATATAATAAATAAAGTGAACTGGAGTCTTATTTTCAGGACCAAATTGAATATCAAACTAATTTTTATATTAAGGACTATAAATAATATATATAACAAAATTTTATGTAAATCATACCATTATAAGCCGCATACAATGAAACTAGCTTATTCTTCAAATGCGGCATAATAAATTAACGTAAGAGTGGGTGTGCGTATATATATAGTTCGTATCCTAAAATGTCATAAACATGCCGTCGTTGAATGCTTAAGATTTAAGAAATGAGAAAGTTGCATGAACTGGAATCTGGCAATCAACTACTACCAACTTGTCTATAGAATGTAAGTTTTGATTCTTCCTTTTTTATTTACATATATTATTATTAACGATCTTAGACTAATGTTTCATATGGTCTTTTTTCCTCCAATTGACAAAGGAATCAAAATCTGAATTTAATTCTGATGGCTCCACTCACACACACACACAGATATATATATATATATATATATATATATAATGACCCGGGGGCCTGTTTCTGAGCCGAAAATTGGAAAAGCAAGTCCAAACAAAATCATATAATATAAATATATACACACACACGCACATATAAGTATAACATTATAATACATTGTGTCGGCAAAGTTCAAAAATACTGTTTCCATTTTGATCTCTCTGTTTCAATGTTCAATAAATTTATTGAACCATTTGTTTGGTGAGGGACAGCATGAGGACATTTTAACGGTCCAACAAGGATGACACATTTGATTCTTTTAACTGGACACTCCTTTGATTCTTAATGTCGACTTAATTTAAGAGTTGATGCTGATCATTAAGGCTCATTTTATATGTTTATCAATTTTTTTTTAAATTGTCCTATTAATATTCTCTTAATAATAATCAAATAGAAAAGAGAGGCTAGAGAGGAAATTAATGAACATAATTAGAGTATTTTATAAAAAAAAATTATATTAACTAAGTTAACTAGTATCCTTAATCTACTCAAATTAGTTTATTAAGTCTTACATTAAGAATTGGAAGGATATATAAATATTTTAACTTTTTTTCAGCCGAAATATAAATATTGTAACTTAATATGTACAATATAAACATTGAACTTTAAAAGCTTGGGTTCATTCAACCAAAAAAAAAAAAAAGAATTTGGGTGAAGTAATCTAACGAAGGTAGATGAGATCAATGCTGATTAGGAGTGGTCTCTTACTCTAAGGCTGCGTTTGGTGCATATATAAATGGGAAAAGAATTTGAGGTAAGAAATGGAAAATGTTTTTGTTTGTTTGTAAAATTTCTATTATCTTTCTCGTTCCCATTTTGTGTCTTACCAGCCCCCTAGGTTTAAAATATGTTGCTTTAAATTAAAGAAACACTGCATTGATTAAAAGGAACTGCTCACTGAAATTTGCAATATAAGCGCAAGTTTAATTACTCTCATCAGAATTCACTACCTGCCACTCTGTTCCTTATTATAACTTATTTTCACATACTAGAAAATGCATTAATTGATAAACTTTTCAAAATTTATTTTCATTAGAATTTTTTTTTTCCTTTTATGTATTAACAAACCATTCTTACCTCTTTTCTCTCTCTCCAGCGAGAATTAAACAATGGCGAAATTGGAAAATGATAATTAAATGTTCTATAAATGGCTTATATTTAAGGCCTTAAACTTTTTACTACAGGTGAACGAATTCATATCCCCAAAGTTTTGTTTGGTAACGAATTAATTCAACATGGGCTGAAAAGTGAATCCACATTCTGATGCGTATCCCTGACGTTCACAGTTTTGAGCCTAACTCAAAAAAAACATGGTTTGGGCCTTCGTGAACTATAGCCCAAACACTATACAAGCCCAGAAAAAGCAATTAAGATTGGTTTGGTCTGAGGACCAAAATCCTGTGCTGTTAAAATCGGGCCAAGCCAATTCTTTTATGAGTCAAGCATAATCTGGGCGAGTCTCATTCAAGTTATGGGCCTATGATTTCACCCGACAATTAATTATCACGAGAAAAGGTTTTTCTTAATACTGAATCGGCGATATCTTAAGCGGGCCTTGCTTCAGCCCGAGGACTTAAAGGGCCCAAGCCCCAAACTAATTTAAGTTAAGTAAGACCACAAAGATCGGCAAAAACTTACCCACTACTTAACGACCCTGATAGTATCTCAAATAGAATTGTCTTTAATAGGAAAATACATATATGTAACAAGAAAAATACTTAAAGGGCTGCATTCCTAAAAGGCTAAAACTCTAGTTAAATCAGTATAATCCTATAAAAATTAATCTAATTAATAAGAAGTCAGCTCATAACCCATGGGATCATGAGTTCGAATCCCACTACTGATGTGAGGACCTTGTTGTTAGACAATTTGTAAGTACCTCTATAAGTGTTATCTGAACTTGAAAGTATGCCTTAGTTCTTGTGAGTCTTTAGGACCTAACACATTTAAACTTTTTTTTAATACCAAAAAATAAGTTACAAGTTGAACTATGCGTGAAGTGGTTAAATCATGTGAACGAATTGCATACTCTATGCAACGTGCTAGAATTTCCTTATTAAATTGCTTCGAAATTTTTTTTTAAATTTATGTAAACAGAGATATGAAAAAAAAATGAATGAAATGAAAAAATGCGGGGAGTGAATCGCAAAGTTTTTACAATATTTAGGATTCAAGCATAATTGTGTATATGAACACATTCATTTTTGTCCCATGCATTAAGCGCTTTCTCACACCAAAATATCCCTAATAAATGCTCAATTTTTTTATTGGCACAAGTCATTACTTGTTAAAACAATCAATCAAATGCTAATCCCTCCACCGCTTCTTTAAAAATCAAATAACTAAAATTGTGTGATTTAAGAAAAACTGTTAAAAATAATTAAAAATAATAAATATGTAGAAAATGTATTTTTTACATAGTGATTGTTCTCTACAATTGGTATAGGTATAACTATTCTGCGCCAGTTGAACAATCGGGATGGAAAGTGCAAAACCTTCGACACCTAAAAAAGGGTCCTTTCTGTAATAATAGGTCTCAACTTAGAACTACTGATTATAATTAGAAAACTAATCATCTGTTGGTTATGCGGCATGAAAGAGTTTGTGTCTATATATTTTTTCCAATTAAAATTCACGAATCATGCTTAGACGTTCGTATTAATTTTAGTTGTCTTAGTTACAATTATTTATATCTCTAATACGGGGATGGAATTATAGAAATATTCTATGTTTTGGCATTCACTACCTAAACATTGTCATCTTAGACTACGTCAAATGAGGGAGAAAATGAAAGGTTCAGCATTAAAAATTGTTGAGATTCTTAGGCATATATAATACTAGAATAGATTCTGTTGTGTCACTAATTAATCATAACAGGTATGACCTGTTGGGATTAGTTAAACACAAACGTGAATCCGTGTTTCCCATAGCTTTATTTTACTGCAAGTCATCATGACCTTCAGGCTTTGCTTAGGCCTCAAAAAGGTGGTCTCACTTAGGTTTCAAGACAATCAAATTTAAATTGATTGATTTTATTAAAAAAAATATATTGGTTATGTCAAAACAATAAAAATAGAAAAAAAAAAAAAGGCCAGTTTTTTTTTAAATGAAAGTTTAGATGATTAAATCTTAGAAACCCACCACAATTCGGACAAGTCTTATAATTTAAAGAGAACTCTTATAGATTACTCATTAGTGACGTAATTTTGTTGTCTAAAAAATAATTTTTAGTTTGGATAATTAGTTGGATAAAAACAGTAAAGATACCCAACCACACAGTAATTAGTTAAACTAATCCATTACTGTCATATGATCATCTCTACTCTTGATACCTTTTTCAGATCTGTTGGGCGATGAAGGGGAAAACATTCCCAAGTAAATTTATAAGGCGTATCATTCACAGCTTATAAATAATATGACCCCGGTACTTAAGTTACATGTACAACCCTTGAAAATTTTTAAATTTGAATATTTTGGACTATCAATTCGGTAGACTTTTCACCTTAGAAGTCTTTCTCTTTATTTTATTTTAATTTTTTAAAACTTCTTTGCTTTTTTGGTTAATATCCCCCAGGAGAAGCAAGGATCAAAATTATTTACATTATTCAATGGGCCACATTTGCCTCACCTAATAAGTGTAAGCTAAGAATGACCTTCCTTTTTTTTTTTCACATAGGAACATGGCTGCGCCAATTTTACAATAAGAGAAACTACAAGTACATATATTATTATATATTACATGACAAACAAAAATTGGACCATACAAATGATAGCCATATCACAAAAGGGGTACAAATTTTATGGCAATATCACTATCATTTCATATAACATATCAACCCCAATTATTCTAATTTGATTTCCTCTGCATGAGCTAATTGACAAAGGAAAGGGGTTTGGTGAAGTGATCTAAATACAGAAAAGAATAAAGAACAAAATGCCACACCCCAAGACTCCACACCCTCATCAACAAAATACGTGGTACTCCTATTAATCTTTTTTAGTTGAATATTTCCCAATTGAACCTGGGACGAACCGAATTATTACTATTACTATTATTATAATTATTATTGGTGACTGACATGGAAGCGGATGCTGACGTGGCGGGGATTAATGGTGACGGGGCAGAGTCAAACGTCTCCCACTTGGTCGTGACTACCACTCCAGAGTTTGAGTGCCTTTGTGGTTGCTCTTCTGCAACTGGGGCAAGTCTTTGCTTTTGTTGGCTATTATGCTTGGGACCTCCATTGTTATGTGGCAGTGAGTTCTTGACTTTCAGCATATCCAGTGTTTCCACATACTTCTGCACTCTTCTCACCTGCTCATCATAATTTAGTATCAATGTGGCCTCATATTTTTGCACAAAATCTAAAGCAAATTTGAATTGGCAAGTCTTCAATTCAATTTTGTTGAGAAGATTCTCATCGGTTTTTTTTCATAGGTGTCTCGTAATGACACCGTTTCCCTTGGTGCAATAAATTATGTAACGCAACAACAACCGACATGTCTAAACATGCCCAATAAACATTTCCAGCCCCATTAAATTGAAAACTCACGTATTGCACTACATTTATACACTTTTTTTTTGCCAGCACATTTATACAATTATTTGTCTAAGAATTACTCATCTCGTCCTATTTATAAGTCACTTTCAACGTATTTCACATGATCCAATAAAAACCTGAAATTTTATTAACTCTTATTTAAAATTTAACTTTTCAAACTTATTCCTATTTAATATATAACATATTTTATGAGAACAAAGTCAACATAGTAATAAATAAAAGGTAAAACTGTATATTTATATAAATTTTTTCTCTCTCTACCCTATAAAGAGAACTACAAATTTCTTCTATCAGAGGAGTATTGATCTAACCATAATTATACCATAATCAATCTCACCGCAATAAGTACTTAAACTAATAAACTTTTTCATTTTTTTATATAAAAATTATAAATACTAGTATAATTTTTTCCAATCCATAATTAATTATCATTGTTTTCAAGACCAACCTAATATATGACCAAGTAGGACCAGGCCTATTAAAAACACTCAAAACCAAACCAAGCCGTATTTTGCTAATTGTCTGGCTGAAAACTGATTAATGCAGTGTAGTTCAGGAAAATAGTGATCAGAAATCACATGAGTGTGTAAAACTTGGGAGCAATTTAGGAAATAAATAAAACAATTACCTGCATTTTCCTCTGCAATTTGACATCCCCATCAGCCATTATAGCGTCCAATTTAAGCAATTGGTTCATCAGCTGCTCAATCAAACTAATCACATCCGATTCTGCAACCTTCTTCCCTTTACTGATAATCGATTCAAGAGCACCCACCTGTAGCCCAATTTCCAATCAATCACTACTCAGATTCCATTCCATTCTACCACTCAAGAACACTGAAACAAACCAGGGTTAAGAGTAGTTTTTTGCCATGAAAGTATTTGAGAAGAAGCTATAGGTATCTAGGTTTGTTTTTGGCTCAACATCATCACCTGGAAGTGTTGAAAAAGGGTAATACCACCCTTCTTACAGGGTAAGAAAAAGACCCCTTAACCCAACAAACAACAGTACTTCTAAGGAACGAAATTAAATACCTGGCCTGCAAGTCTATCTACATCCAAGCTGATCTGTGAGATGCATTTTGCAGCTTTCTCCATGTTTGCGTTTTTCCTCATCTCTAAGTATCTCTTTTCTTGACTAATTGGATCTTCCTCTAATACTATCTTGGACTTGTCCTTCACTCCTGCTATGTCCAGGAACATTTTTGAATCTCTCTCTTTCTTTTTGTAGAACAGTTTCTGGTCTTGGTGGTGTAAACCAGTAGGCCCAGATAGCATTTTCTTCAATTCCCCTGTAATTAGTATTAACATTTAACCCCACGTAATAAACAAATGTTTTCAAAAAAGTAACATGGAATAAATAGGAATATAAAGTAAAGAAGGCAGGAAGGAATTACCAAATGTAGCTTGTGAACCAATGTTGACTTGGTGGTAGGTTGACCCGTATTTAACCCTAACTCTGATTGTCGGTGCCGGCACCGAGTTCCGATCCGACTCGGCGCTTCGCTTCTGAACTAACATTCCTCCGGGTCTCATCTCCCATTCCGCCGCCGCCGGCGGCTCGCCTGAGATTCCGTTTGTCTTCATCATCTTCGTGACGCGAGACAAACTGCGGGTGAATTGAATCCTGAAGTCAAACGAAGCTTAGATCTCTCGTAGCTGCTGCGACTGCGAGTCTCAGCGATCTGCGTTTGAATTTGAAGCTACCGAATTGAACCAATGGCTATTACACCCTGTTTTACAAACAGGTGACCCAGCATTACAAAGCTTTTCTATAAGAGACTTTAGTCGGTGACGTCTTGGAGAAGACAAATTGGAGCTTATCAATATCCTAATCTTGGAGTTGAAGAAAACCGCACGAAATTGCCGGTCGGTGACCAGAATAATTAGCTCCGGCAGAGGTTTTTATTCCCTTTTTTGTTTTTTTTTTTTAAAATTTTGATTTCCTTCAGGGAAAAGTGACAAAACAGGGGAATGAAAAAGTTGAACCTGCCAAAGGTGAAGACCCGGATCTTTCCCCAAAATGAGGCCGAATGTGTGTGTGACAATTTTCTCGCCCAAATCTTTCCCGAGAAAATGAGCACCGAGACGAGAATCTGAACCCCGATTATTCTGAGGAGAATGCAGATGAATCAATGTGAGGTCAAATCGAGAGAGAGATAGAGAGAGAGAATTCCAATGACGCGGAATGATTCGGAGTCTGTGTCTCTGTCTCTCTCTCCTCTTCTGGAGGGCTCGGTGAAGAACAGAGAGGAGAAGAAAATGAAAATGAATTTAGAAAAATAAACGAGTGGCCAGCTAAGTGTGTTGGCAGGCTGTGACCTTGATAATATATACACAATATTAAATATTAATTAATTAGAATTATTAATAAATTATCAATGCCAATCATTCATAATAATAATCTTATCTGCCTATACATAATATAAATGAAAATTCTAATAAGTGGTACTGCTAATTTCTCAATGCACATGCAATGTATTAAACTCAGAACTATTTTAATACAATAATCAATCATCAATCAATATATTTAGAATATTCATATTATATATATTCAAAACAGTGCGAATCGATTTATTAAGAAAATAAAAATATCAATATTATATAACTTAATAATATGAAAGCTTCTCATAAATGGACGTTTAATCTTGGTTACAATCTCATGTCATTAGTATCTACTCATTTAATTAAAAAAAATAGTGTGAAAGAGAAATGGGCAGGACATTGCATATTCACAGAAATTAAATAATATTACCTTTCATTCTTTATAATACCTCCCTCCGTTTTCAAAATAAGAGTTAGTTAACTAATTTATGTAGATTAAAAAATTACATAAGTTAGTTATTTGTAATAAATAAGTATTATTTTTCTTAAAATATACTTGTTAATCAAATGTATTAGTTATAACTACTATTATTATTAGGACTATTTTGAGAAAAATAGATAACTATAAGAGACAAAATAGATTGAGATTTTATATTTAAAATCAAAATAAAAGTTAAACGAAATCTTATATTAAGAACTAGAGATAATATTTGATATTCAATTTAGTCATAAATATAAGACCCAAATTTATTTTATTTATTATATTTATTTTTTTAAAGTAGTTCTTGTAATAGTTACACTTGCACCTGATAAAAATTTTATCAAATGGTAAGTTCTAGCTAATACATATAATTAGCAAGATATTCTAGAAAAGATAACATATATTTATTACAAATAATTAATTTAAATAAATTTTTTTAATCTACTCAAATCAATTGAGTAGTTTTTATATTAAGTAACGAAAGTAATATTACATGTAACCAAAAAAAAAAAGAAGGTAATATTACAAACTAAGACTACGTATCATGTGTTTGTCTTTTAAGATGGATTGCGCTATTCCTAATTCAATGATAACGCAGCTTTCTAAAAGATCAATATAATATCAATATATTTAATTTATACAAAATAAAATCTATGATAGATTATATTATTTGCAGCTCGTTAATATTGTGACTCATCCCTCATAACATATTTAGTTCAGACAAAAAAAAGTATTGTTAATAATCATCATCAAAATCAATTTATTAATATATAATGTCAATTTTGTTGGAAGATGCTTTATTACATTAGCATTGTTATATTATATGCGTTGATATTTTTAAACTATATATATATTTGATAATAGAATATTTTTATACTTATATAACTTGTGATTCTATAATTTGAATTAGAAATTCATGAGTTTCAACAATAATATTTCTCACATTAAAGTAAAATAATAGTTAGATTGCAAAATTTAAAAATAAAATTCTTATAAAAAAGAAAAACTTGATATTTTTGTTACGAAAGAAAAGTATACTTATGAAGAAAAGTAATTAATTAAAGTGATGATGAAGTTTCAAAAGATTAATGATAGTGTTTATTTATTACACAATTACATTATAGATAAAACTTTTAGATGTTGTTATCTTGTTAATGAATGTTTTAGATGTTGATAAATATTTATATATGATGATATTTTATATTTGTGACTTAATTTTATTCATATTTATGTCTTTTATTAATAATTTCATTGGTTTATTTTTATATTTTTATAAAAAAATATGATAAATATAAAAAATAGTATTTTTTCTTAAACGGGCCAAAAGCCTGCAGGCCGGCCTTGGCCCTGTAGCTTAAGGGTCAGGCCTAGCAAATTGGGGTATTTTTAAAATTTCAGCCCTGGAGGGCCGGTCCTTTTAAGCCCGCCAGCCCTGAAGGGCCAGTTTTGATTATCAACTCTAATGTGTTGGTTAGAACTATTATTATTAGAAGAACTATCTTGGGGGAAAATGCACAAATATTAGAGATAAAGTGGATTGGAGTCTTATATTTAGAACCAAAATAAAAGTCAAACAAGGTCTTATATTAAGAACAGGAGGTAGTATTTTTTTTCAAGGTAATCCTTCTAACAATAGTAGTTCTAGCCAATACACTTGATTAACAAGGATGTTTTGGGAAAAACATTACCTATTTATTACAAATAACTAATTTAACTTCTTTCTTTAATCTTGTCAAATTAGTCAACTAGCTATTATAATTAGGACCGGAAGATAGTAAGTTTGCATTTGAAGATAACAAATTTAAACAATAAGACAATTTGATTATTTACACAATATTTGCTAATTTATAAGACTTGGTCAAGAACTCAAATTATAATTTTATACTTTTTAGTGTTTTTATTTACTATTTTTCCACAGAAAATTTCGTGTATTGGGTGAAGAGATGAAATTAAGGAGAAGCGAATGGCAACCACCCAAGCCGCCAATTTTTAAAAAAGAAAAGGAAAAAGAAAAAAAGAAAGAGAAAGCAGACGCGGAAGTGACGGAACTATTGGGAAGAGATAAGAAGATCATGAGAACAGGACAATTGGGGGATCAAGTGTTACGCAAAACAAAAGCAAGCTGTTAGGAGGCCATTAGGTGGAGTGCAGCACAGGTTAAAATTGTGCTCCGGTATTTAGATGTTTACATGTGTCCAACCAGGGGTAGTTTGGGTAGTAAAAATAGAGCGATGATTTAGGTGGAGGAAGATAAGAGCTCCATGGCGAGTTTTGTGCCGCGGAAGCTTCTTCCCTTTGGAGGAAATGGGTCACAGGCGTACGGCGTCCCTGCTTGCTCGTGATGAAGCTGCACTAAGGTGAATCGCGCGTATAGTGTTCCATAATCATTCCCTGAAGAAAACTTCTCAAAAGATGTGTTGATATTCTGATATATTCACATGTCATGTAGAATTGCCTTTTGCCTTTGGAACTTGTGGCTTGCTGCTTGCATATATATAATATATTGGTTTGACTTTGGAAGTCATGGGTACCATTCAGCACGCTTCACATAAAAAACAACTAGACAACTTTATGTGTCATATAATTTATTTCAATATTTATAATAGTTCTGCTCCATCATATAACACTCAGTTCACTGGTTTAGGAAGATTAAAAACACTAAATAAATTACTTAATTATAGTACATGTTATATTATATCTCTAAAATATTTATGTGCATTATTATTAAAGTATATATTATTTATTAGTTTCTTATAAACTAATTTGCCTAACTTATAAACTAATATACTACCTCTGGTCCTAATTATAAGAGTTAATTGACTAATTTGAGAAAATTAAGAAAATAAGTTAAATTAATTATTTATAATAGCTAGGTGTTATCTTTCCTAAAATTATCTCGTTAATCAAGTGTATTGGCTAGAACTACTATTATTAGAAGGACTATCTTAAAAAAAACATAAATATGAGAGACAAAATGGATTGGAGTCTTATATCTAGGACCAAAATAAAACTAAAACAAAATCTTATATTAAGAATCGGAGGTAGTATAATATAATGATACATATAAGCATTTTATAGAGGTCATGTAAGATATATTATAATTAAGTAATTTATTTAGCTTTTTAAATCTCTTTAAATGAGTTAACTAGATCTTATATTAAGAATTAAAAGTGGTGTACATAATTTTTAATCCTAACCCTATGTTTGGATAAGGAAAACTAGGGAAGAAAAAATACTAGGAGGAAAAACTCCCAAAAGTAGTTTTTTTTTTCAAAACTATTTTTAGAAGCTTCTCTTCAGAGTATTCTCATCACCATTGTCGGCTTCTCCCTTCTTCATCTTCTGACCATCAGCGCCCTCCACCATCATTATCGGCCCCTCACCTGAGCCTAGGGAAGACGGTGATGATGTATGCAACATTAGAAGGGAGAATGAGGTTGACTTTGGGTGGATAATAGATGGGAAATAATGTGGAGGGAAGGAGGAGGGGAAGATGAAAAGGAAATTTGGTTGAGGGTAATTTAGTAATCTTATATATTTTATTTATGTTGATATAAAACACAAATTTGTTGCCAATCCAGTTAATATCATACCAAACATCTTCATGATGATAAGGTTTGCAATACATTTAGGTCGGATTAGATTGTAGTGCATTGTATTGTAATTGAACCAATAGAGCTCTTAATATCAAACTTTCAAAATTTGGAATATGGCCTTGAAAATGCTCATCTTCCAGGAAATAAAAAAATTAAAAAATAACAAAAAAGATTTTTGAATTTGGAAATCCCTAAACAGTCATTTGAATAAGATAAATTCTTTTTTTAACCACTTATGACTAAATAGAGATTTTCAAGTTTACTAAAATGACCTATAAAAAAAAAGACCAAATTGTTCTAAGTAAGACGGTTAACAAGTTTATTGATGTTATTAACAAGTTTGGCACCATTGTTAACAATAGGTTTTTTAAGAAATTAAAAAAGTGCTACTTTTACAACTTAAATAACGATGTTAACAAGTTGTGCAATAATATTAACAACTCACGTAATACCATTAACAATATGATTTGAGAGATTGTGACGTTATGAAATCATAAATGGAAAATTTTACAACTCTAATAATGTGATTAACAAGTTTATTATCACTATTAACAATATTGATATCACCGTTAACAAGATGTTTTTTAAGAAAATAAAAAAAAAGCAATATAGTCATTTTAGGAAACTTTAAAATCCTTATTCGGTCCCATATGATTAAAAAGGAATTTTTATTATTCAGGTTACTATTAAGGGATTTTCAAATTTAGCTTCTTTTTTTTTGTTATTTAGTCCTATATGATTAAAAACATACCATGATCTAGGGATCCTTATCTAACCCATTTTAGGGGATTGATAGTTAGAACTTGTCTTTTTTTGTACCAAAAGTAAGATTTAAAAAATTAACAGCATAGAGTCCAGTAAAAAAAGTTAGTCTCTCACAATGTGGATAAACAAAGTTCAAATCTGTATTTAGAGAGATGCTCACATGAAATGCTCGACAGTATCTCGAATATAATTTCCTCTAATAAAGGAACACTTATGCCTAAAGAAGTTAAAATATATTAAGTGACATCACATTTACATATGTAGAAAATAATGAATAAAATAATTCACTTTCAACTTCTACATTTTATATAGGATATTGAGGATTGATATTAATATTTAATAGCTTGGTCATTGTGAAGTTGTAATTTAATTAATGTATTTTCAATTACAGATATAATAGCCTGTACAAATTTAAATGTTATCATATTATTATTTGAACTATAGTATGAATATCTCACAACATAGTTTTCTCACTCAACCCAATCACAATTGATTGATCCAATTTTCATTATATTGATTATAAATTCTTGCTAAAATATTTTATTTTTAGTCATTTTAAAAATTTATGTTGTGGAAAATAGAAAAAAAAAATCTCTTTTTTTAATAAATATACACTCTACTATCTACTTAAATTTTAATCACTTATAATATTAAAGAATTACTATATTCGAGTTTTTGTCTTTTTCTTACAACAATTTACTGCATAACTAAATTTATCCAAAAAGTATTAAATTTTTATTTGTTTGTGCAAACTTGATAGGAGAATATGTAGCATTTTGTCAGGATTACCATTAATAGAGTTTTTTAAAATATTGACGTTGTTCAACTGCTTTCCAACTTCCTCTTTGACAGGGTTTGAGAAAAGAAACACAAGACCTCTTCTCTAGATAAAATTGGAATAAATTTAGTTAATCAAAACAATTAAAGAAATCAAATACAATTATATGCAATTGTCGCTTTTCTATTTGGTGCAGTTTCATTCTAGAAGTCACTAAATTGTCATATTTTCACTTCACTTGCGTAATTATATTTTGCGTAGCTTGTCTTTGCTTAGACCAAATAGGCAATCAAGGTTTCCTTACCTCTTAAGATTTTATTTACCCTTGATAATTATGTTAATTTAATATATATAATTATTATATTAAAATGTGTGCCATATCTGCTGAAATTTAAGAGGCTAGGCTTTAAACACAATAGTTTGGATTTGAGTTGTGTGCATAAAAGACACTTTTAAGGGAACTATTTTTACATTTCAACTTCATCCAACTTATTTAAATTAGTCAAAACTAAGTGTACTTTTAATTATTTAATTTTACATAAAATTTTATTCTGATCTTTTAATTTTATAAAGTATATTTTTAGCTTTTTAATACTAATATTCTTAATAAAAAATTGACATTGAATTTTTAAATGTTAATAAAATATTTTCTGGCGTGTTAAATTTAATTTTTAAAAGGAAAAAATAATATTTTAATCTTTAAAATTTTGACTCACTTAATACTTAGTCTCTCAATTATAATTTATTGTAACTTAGTCCCTAAATCTGTAACTCCTTTGAAACTTAGTTCTTGAACTTTTTTAACTTTGATAATTTGATCTTTATTATCTGTAATTCATTCCACGTCAACATTGTGTCATCCAACATGGCAAAAAAACTAAATATTATTGCGAGAGTTGTTAATTATATTATAAATATTAAAAAAATTCAAAAAAAAAAAAGTTACTGCCTCCTGTGATTGGTGAGAGTGACTTGAGGTTTTAAAGAAAATTAAAGGATAACATTATATATTTACCAATATTTTAAAATTCTAATCTAGTCATTATAGCTGATTTGGAATTTTGTAGATTTTGAGATTTTTGAAATTTTTTCTAAGAAACAAGTCAGGAAGAAAAATAATTATTGTAAACAAGGAAATATTAATTAAAAAAGGGGACATCCGGCCGTACATATAGTAATATACTAATATCTATGATGTCTAGATTTAAATTAAAAGCTAACAACATCTTAACAAAGAGTTCTTAATAATGCAAGCTTCATAAGTTGCGTCCACCAGCTAAAACTAGCAATGCCTTAATCTAATTTGTGGGAACAATAAATGAACAACGAAGTTAGTCACAAAATTCTTATTTCTTAGAGTTAGAGGCAATTCGCTTTGTTTAACAAAATAAGGGTAGGTTCAATGAGTGCAGACTATGTCACAAAATTAATCGCATTCCGTGTGACTCATGTAATTTATTAAAATTTTTATATGAGTTGATTGAAAAGTTGATTTTAGTACTAAAGGTAAGATCTTAATATATATATATTTTATATTTTTTTATTCTTCAAAATTAATTTATCTTACTCATAAACTCATATATAATCTGATACTATGTGGAAGTATGTTAGGAAAACCAAAGAATTTTTTTAACTTATTCAAATTAATGAATTCTTACATTATTGGAAATGCATACACGTAATGAAGCAGTTCATGAGATGAAAATGGCATGATAAGTGGTTCTTTTTATTTTATTAAAAGATTTTATTTATGATCAAAATTAGAAATAGTTACCTTAAAAAGTACTCTAGAATAAGATAAATTGGTTTTAAAGAATTATTACCTCATGTCTTTAATATAAAACTTTTATTTTAGTCCTAAATATAAGACCTAATCTATTTTTTTCTTATATTTATTTTTTTTAAGATAGTCCTTATAATAATGATAATTTCATCCAATACACTTAATTAACAAGAATATTTAAAAAAATAACATCTATTTATTACAAATAACTAATTTAACTAATTTTTTTAACATACTCAAATTAATTAACTAATTTTTATATTAAGAATCGAACTAGTGTAATATCGACATGAGATTAGATCGGTCCGATGAAGGGAAAATTTTCCAAAATCGCAACCCTTTTCCAAAGTCTATTGGCTCGATACTTTCCCCCGAGGCAAAGGCAGTTCGGCACGCTCTAACATCCTGGCATGCATACACGGTGAATTGCAAGAGAGGAAAATTAGGTTGCACGGAAAAAAAGTTTACACCAAAAAAAGTTGAGTTTCACGTCATACAACAAAAAAAGGGATAAATTGCACATAATAAAAACTGAGTTACATAAAATTTTTAAAAACCATTTGTCATTAATTTCTCAACTAAAAATTTATTCCCAATTTTTTCTTTTATTTTTGCAGTTGATTTGAGAGGTTTTGAGACCAAGCATTTGTTCCTTCGTGTTCTAAATATAAGAGTTATAATAAATTTATAAAGTTTGAAAATTCAGTTAATTGTTTATAATAAATTTTTGCTAATTTTTTTAAAATATCTCATTTAATTATTCTCATTGAAAATTACCTAATTAATAAAACTTCCTCTAACACATGCAATCATTAGTATTATTTAGGAGAACATTGTAAATTTATGAGATAAAATAAAATAAAAATTTACATTTAAAATTGAAATAATCCCAAAATAATTTTAATTTTTAAAATAAATATAAATCCTTTTAAAATTATCTTTAGACTTTTAGTTTACTTCTTTCTATAGTATTAGAAAAAATAATTTTAATGGTTCTGAAATTTAATGTTATTTTTCTGTCATCAAAATTTAATCAATCTTTACTATTTCTTATGTATTATTGCATTAAATATATAATTTTTTCAAAATAGAATATTTATCAATTATTAATTTTTATTTTTTTACAAAATACAAAATGATTATATATTTGGACCATCATTTTCTAAAATTATATACCCCCTCTTATCCAACCCTCTTGCAAAAATGGTAACTCATATAGGTCTAGCATTCATGATTTGCAAATGCCAAATAGCATAATTTGATTAAAATTTTTATATATTTTTGTATTGATATGTTTTAGCTTACATATGTAAATAAATACATTCATTGTTTTAAAAAATTTATTTTTTAATCAAAATATCTTTTTTATTTTCATTGTTATGGTTAAGGTATTGATACTTTGATAGGAACTTTTTCAACTGAACTGAGTTTTTCTTTTGGGACTAAGCACTTTCCAGAGTTGAAGTTACCACCTTTTTTTTTTTTTTAAATTGGAGGTTAATTTGGAATGCATTTTATTTTAATTCTTTTAAAAGATCGATGTTTCAAAATTTATACATTAAAAAATTGATATTGGGAAAACTGCCCCAAATCGGATTTACATTAGTTAATCAAGATTCAATAATATTGAGTACCATACAAAAACCCAAAGAAGTATTCAAATTATAAAAATACTTTCTTGATAAGTCTTGTCTATAATTGATGAAATTTCGATCAAGTTTGAAATGTTCATAGGCAAAACCCAAAGAAGCAGGGAAATAATTAGCTTTCCAAAAAGAAAAAGAAAAAGAAAAAGAAAAGTTTGGACTCAGCAGAACAATTCCTTTCTTTGTGAGGGGGAGATTCATCATTATTCACGAGATGATGAAAACTTAAATCTGCAAAAGCGTACAACACGCAACATCCTCAAATGGGTACATTTCATGATATGAACAAAATCCACAAGTGCTGTTCAATCTAAAACTTACAGAAATTACAATTTTCAGAGGAATTAATAATGATGATATTAACTAATTAAGCAGAGACGAAATTGTTTCATTGATGAACAATATTGGCAATTATGTATTTGTATTGTTATGCCATCGTTGGCACGCAATATTGGCAATTATGATCCTTCACAAGTCAAAGTCTTTCATTGTAAAACCCTTAACCTCATAACATTATAATCTCGTCATAAAACCACTACTATGGTAGAAAAGAAAAGCTGTTAAAATGAACTACCATAGTAGAAAGAAATTGCATAACTTCAGAAATTAACATTTAGACTTGGTTTAAACTCGAACTCTGTTGCATGCAACTAAGAATCATTTGTTAACATCTACTGGGCCTCCGAACCTCCGGCCCGGGTAACAACATACATCACATCAGCCCATCCAAAATAGTTTCCTAGACAATAAATCAGAGTTTCGTAAGATACTATAAATGGCCTCTGGCCAACCCAAAATAAGGAAATAACATTCTCTCCAGTTTACAATAAGGCCGAGTAATCAAAATATTTCAAAAAGCAGTCCTAAATGTGGCAATATATATTAGCCATACATATACAAGTGCTAGAGGCCTAAAGCTAACCAAGCTCAAGCCTCTACGTCTCTTCCCGAAGGCGCACGCCTAGAACCTTCACCTGAAAACATTGTAAACCACGGGGTGAGACAAACGTCCCAGTAACCAATCTTTCCAATTCAAGGTACTACTAAATAGGTGCTCGTGAGGTGTCAAGTGGGCAGTTCACAAGTAATATATAATGATAGCCACTACAAGTCATGCAAGTGCAATGATGCAATTCCCGTCAACCATATCCCTCACTTTGGGGGATTTTCAATAGCCGAACCCGGCCTATCCCTCACTATGGGGGGACGTAAGGAGCCATAAAAGGCTTATCCCTCACTCTGGGGGACGTAGGGAGCCAAAAGGCCTATCCCTCACTATGGGGGACGTACTGAGCCAACCATCATGCATTAATGGAGGCCTTACCACGTGGTAGTAACTATCAAAAACTCTCACCAATTCCCAATTCATGCATCATGCTCAAACCATAATCAAATAGTAATTGAACATTTCATAATTAACTTCTTTCAGTGGCATATCTTTCACAATTTCAAGATTCATTCATCATCGAAACCCCACAAGACGGTTTTCCTTTTTATATATATACAACATACACTTTAAATATAATTGTTACTCGGAGCACAAAACATAAATCTACTCAGAACACCCCAGAAGCAATTACTAAGGATTGGAAAGTGGTTACCTCTCGCCTGAGCAAGGAATAACAAACCAACAATGTGGCCCCGTGCACCAACAAGACTCACAACCGGTCTACACAAGCACACAAACACACAACCAACATGTATTAGTTTTCAAACTAATAATGTGGCCAAAACAACATTTGGGGACACAAAATTCCTATCTCCCATCAAAACTCTACCCAACTCAAAAGGTATAACTATCAAGGCAACACTCCATGGTCATACCAATCCATTAAAACCTTAATTCCTTTCCAAACATCAATTAAAATTCATAACCTCAAGGACCCACTATAGGAATTCTACACCCAAACATCTATTTTGAACAATTGAAGTTCTAACAACAATTTAAACCGATTAAACATCCAATTTAACCCTCCTTAACATAACCCAATTCACAAAACTCAGAATCAACCTCTACATTATCATCCTCAATCCCAAATCACCTATTTCCATAAGCCCTAGCTTCAAAAACTCAATGTTCTTCAAATCCAAGAAAATTACACCGATTAAATACTTAGATTAACCCAAAGCAATCATTTAAACTCAAAACAATCGGTCAAAAACCTCAGTTCCATCACAACTTAGAAAATCCTAGGGTTCCACCAAAAATCCTCAGAAATTCCAAGAGAGAAAGTAGATTAGAGGTTAAAATCACTTACTTGAGGTAATGGATCCTTAGAAATGTCTTTCCCAAGCCTCAACACCGAAACCCTAGCAGAGCTCCTCTCTCCTCCTTCAGATTTTCTAATTTTCGCACAACTGAACCCTCCAGCGTCTATATAGATTCGCGACCTTTCGCCGTGGCGAACTAGTCCCGAGAGGGATTACTCGCCTGAAAACCTGACTTCACCGCGGCGAACTCCAATCTTCGCCGCGGTGAAAGCTTCCCGAGAGGAAACTCTCGCTAGCCCAGAAAACATTCGCCGCGGCATAACCCTACCTTCGCCGCGACGAAACCTTCCCGAAAGGATACTTTCCCCTGGAACTCCCGGTGCGCCGCGGCGAAGTAAAACTTCACCGTGGTGAACATACCCTGAGAGGGATATGTTCACCTATTCCTCCAACATACCTCAAATCCAACCTAAACACTAAGATCAAGATTAAATTGCTAATCTATCCTCAAAATCAACCAAAAGAGGTTATTAAAACCCAATAAAACTCAGGACGTTACATTCATGAACTTTGATGCTCCCTTCCCATTTGCAAAACTGACCATTTTGATTTTGACATCTTCTTTCTCCAGCCTTAACCAAATCATTTCCCTCCATCTTTTATTTTTCCCTCTACAAAAAAAAAAAACCTAATTTTTATTTCATTATTTGATATATATTATTATTAGATTCAAGTATTGTTGGTATTAAAAATAGGGGTTATGATACAAATTTGTTTTGAAAGTTCTCATTAAGGAGTACTGGGCACTTAAAAGTTTTTTTGGATACAAATTTACCACAAAAGTTTAAAATTGTAATAATATTATCTCCTATCATTAAATAATTAACATTAACCATTAAACTAATGATATTAGTTGTTAAAATTTTTAATGGTAGGTGATAGTATTGTTACGATTTTAAACTTTCAGGCACCTAACACTTCTAAGTGAAAACTTTCAAAACAAATTTGCATATTAAAATTAATTTGTAAACTCCTTTAGTCTCTACCAATTCCTCCTATCCTACTTGTAACTTAACAAATTTATATACAAGCGTCAAAAGATTAGAGCTTTAAAAATTGAAAATTATGAGTAAAAATTCCACAAAAAATATGATGATAATTTTTGTCGCCTTATGAGAGTTCGCAGCCTAAGGCTCCCCGCCTACACCCGACCAAAGCTATTCGGCTTCTCTAGCGTGTCTACTTGGATTTGTTTACACTTTTTTTTTTTCAATTTAAAATTTCTTTCCCATTTCAGCTTTAGAAACATGGGGAAAAGAAATCCAGCCCCTCAATTTTGACCTCAATAGTTCACGGATTCTCAGGCCAAAAAAGAAAATTGTTCACAGATTCAAATGAAAGAAAATGCAGATGAGAAGAAGACAAAACAAGAAAAAAGAGGAGACAACGCCGGTTGATCAAGGTGATAAGCATGCTGGGCATTCGAGTATATTTTGTTTTATTGAAAAAAATTGTATTTTAATTTATTTATATTTACATTTATTTTTGTGATTCCGGCGTTGGAGTATCTGTATTTTTTTTTTTTTGCTAAAGCATAGGTATCCTCCTATTGGAGGCAATACTATTCCAGACACTGTTGGGCACTAAATGTGGACACTTCTCCCAGCAGGGATTCGAACCTTAGTTCGTCATATTGTGAGGAATTAGCTTCTTCTGCTAGATCCAACCTCGTTGGTAGTATCTGTATATTTGAGTGCCTATATGCCAGCATGACGAGTTTATCGTCCACTGGGTCACACATAATGGGCCACTTACCCTGCCAACAGATGGCCATTTCAATACTCACTGGCCCACATAATCACAAAAAGCCCACCCCTCAACACCTTATCATGGCGTGCACAAATATTAATGGTCACGAAAATTAAAGGCTTATCTTGGTTCGTGGCTGGACTGAAGCAGCCATGGCAGCCTTAAACTGCCAATTTTATCCTTCCAGCTTCTTCATTTCTCGAAGCGTCAAGACCAGAAGAAGCAAGCATCACAAATCCTGCTCAGCACAACTCACACAAAGCAACATAAAGGTACCGGCTTTACAAGTGCATTATTCTGACACTACTGCTTCATCGAATCAATATATCACGTATCATATATCAAACATATAAAATCCATAAAAAGGTACATTACTCATAAGTCATGAACATTGTGGCTCGTATCGGACTCTGTAAAGCATGAGGCCTGCATCTAGTTGACCCAAAAACAAAATGAAATGAGCTCATGGGTGGTTTTTTCTGTTCTGATTATGTGGAGAAGGTTGTGATAAATGGAGCTGCAAAGGAAATAGGAAGAGCAGCTGTAGTGGCAGTGACCAAAGCAAGAGGCATGGAGGTGGCCGGAGCAGTGGATAATTACCATGTTGGAGAAGATATCGGAAAGGTCTTTGCTTTTCAGTTCCTTTGGTACATAAAATCTAACAAATATAAACAAAAATAAATGAGGTATATATTTATAAACATATGTTTATGATATAATGTTGACGGATTATCTTAACTGAGTTTCTGCCTTCCTTCCAAATCTTAATCCTTAATCTGGTATGAATTCATTGTGCTTTGTAGGTGAGTGACATGGAAGAGCCTCTAGAGATTCCAATACTAAATGACCTCACTATGGTTTTAGGATCAATATCTCAGGTAATGTGAATCAAATATTCATTAAGAAACTTTTCCAGTGATAAACGTTTTGGGTACTGAATGGCATTTTATTTTTTGACAGTCCAAAGATAATGCAGTAGTCGTCGATTTCACTGACCCCTCCTCAGTTTATGACAACGTAAAGCAGGTTTGGTCTTCATAGCCACCACCCTTCATTCTTCTGCTCAATTTACTTGTATAAACCATCTAGTAATCATAGCTCAAATACATTCAAGAAGACAAAAAATTGCACAAATTTTATATGCAGCTTCTAAGGCGCTTATTGTTTTATAACTATACTAGTCTTCATCGGTTCATCCATAAGAATTTCTCCTCATGTTTCAATTCTAATAAAGATTATAGCACTCTTAAATTAGATTCTAGCATTACTTACTACTGAGGTGAAAAGTCGTGGTTCATTCTTCAAAACAGGCGACAGCATTTGGAATGAGAAGTGTGGTGTACGTGCCTAGACTTAAAGTAGATACAGTGGCTGCATTATCTGCATTCTGCGAGAAGGCCAGCATGGTGAGCACACGGTGAGATATAATGATAATGACACAATGTCTACTTCAACTTTTGTGTTTCCTCTGTTTTGGGGGTCAACATTTTGTGCTTGTTATTCTCCATAATGATATTGAAAGAGTTCCAAATTTGGACTAAACAATGCTCCTAAGTCGTGTTTGTTTTGTGGCCATTGGTTGTGTTCAATTCTAGGGTGTCTTGGTTGCACCAACCCTATCCATAGGATCAATATTACTCCAACAGGCTGCCATTTCAGCTTCCTTTCATTACAGCAATGTCGAAATTGTAGAATCAAAGGCTACGCCAAATGTAAGATTTCATTCTTTGATCTATAAATCTACTACGAAAAAGTGTATTGAGCATAGGAGGTCAACCTCAAAAAGATAAGATATAGCTGGTGGTGATATATGAACATATCCTTTGTGAACAGGATCTTCCATCAGTAAATGCAAACCAAATTGCCAACAATCTCTCCAACCTTGGTCAGATCTACAACAGAGAAGATCTTTCAACAGAAGTCTTGGTAAGCATAAAATAACCTCAATAATATAGCCTTGATTGATAAAGATAAAAGGAAAACATGTTCATAAAATATTTGTCCCACTAGGCAAGGGGTCAAGTTCTGGGAGAAGATGGAATTAGAGTGCACAGCTTGGTCCTTCCAGGGCTTCCATCCAGCACAACAGTTTACTTCTCAGGTCCAGGAGAGGTATATAAACATGAATTAATTTGATTCTACTTCTGAGAAACGCGTCTTCAGAGCAGATTTGTTGGCTGCAGATCTACACTCTGAAACATGATATCACAAATGTACAGTGTCTCATGCCAGGCCTGCTTCTAGCAATTAGAAGGGTAGTTCGCCTCAAGGTAATATAAAGTTGTACATTTCAGTTTGATCAATCGTTGAGCTTCAACCATTTCATTCTTGCTATCCCTGCAGAATTTGGTATATGGCCTGGAGAAGTTTCTGTAAAAGCATTCAGATCCTTTTGAGATCCTCGAGGGGACGTCCGCATCAGCCTGGAAACAAGCATCGCGGATATGGTCGAAAGAAAGATTATTTCAGAGAAGTCAGACATTTTGTCAGAGATTATTTAATGTATTCAAAGAGGATTCAGACATGAAGAAAGCATTCTTTTAGAGCTTTTGTAATAGCAATCACAATTGAAACGGACAAGGGGGGGGGGGGGGGGAAAGAAAGTAGGGGCTGAACCAACAGAGATAGTAAAATGGCAAACCAAAACCGAGGTTCTCCTGTTTTTTTCCCCCCTTCCTAAACGAGTTCCTTGTTCTTTAAGACCAAAGCTTAACATGTCTATAAATGTGTTCTTTTCCAATCCCCTCTCCTTAGAGGTTAGAATATAATGTGAAAAGTCATATATAAGGAGCCGCATTTGAGACCATTTAACCAAACGCAAAAATTTAAACTTTGCTTTCTAACATAGCTTACGATTTACTAACAAAAACAATATTGCTTTTGGCTTGCCATCTTCTCATCAAAGCAACAAACATCTTAGTTTTATGCCTTTGCTGAAAGCATAGAATCAATCAAATCATAGGACAAAATGCAAATAAAACAACCGCTATGGATGCAACATGCATACCAGACTCATAAGGAAACCCTTCCCCATAGTTCAGTGCGCCACAGACTGGATTACAAAGATCTGCCATAAATACACTTCGTTTTTATGGATATTATTTGAGGATGTTTAACAGTATTATCTTTCATAAGAAATCATTAAATTTCACTTATTTTAAATATCAAACTGATGAGTTAAAGGGAGGAAATTGAGCGTATCTGCGAAAAAATGTAAAAATAAAAGACTTCAAGTAATTAATTCTTTGCCCACTCTTAGACTCCTACGACGACAAACTGTTTCACAACTATGTGAGCGTATGCGTGTGTATTACTCTTCCATTGGAGAAGAGATGAAATTAGGAATTGTATTCATGAAACGTAGCCCATTATAATATTATAAGCATATGCAGTTTACTTTTCAGTAAACCTTCGTGGTGAAATATCTTCATGGTTCTGTACAGTGGGAAAAATTCAGCTTTCCCAATTTCGTGGCCTTCCATCACAGATGTATATTAAGGTCTCTGCAAATATGGTGTGTGGATGTTCGTAGCAGTTATCTCCAAAATACCATATTAGTCATTGAATATACAGACACCAATAAACACATACATATATGTATGTATGTATTTCTTGCTCAGTTTTATCCGAGTTTCAATATCCAAATAACTTGCGTTACCTTGATGAGGAACCAGATGATTAGGCCCTTCACGGCATTATTTAATTTTATCATTGTAGTTCCACATTTTGTGGGGTTTTAATGTCTATATAAAAAAAGAAAAAAAAAAAAGATCATAATGGTCATCACCATGATGCTGCTAGACAAATTGTATCAAAGTTATCAAAAACTTCCGACACGAAAGTTCAATGCTTTGCTTTTTCTGGCCAAACAAGTCTAATACTTTGCTGCATCTCATCTTTTTAGTTATCATTAAATCAAGTTATTGTTCTATCAATCTTGGATAATCCCACTGCTATGCAGATCAATGACTTAATGTGATTTCAGTTATTCACCAGCAACATCAGAGGCAGGTGCAAGTCCTGGAACTTCTCCACAATACATGACAATTAAGAAAAAATGAGGACTACGAGTATTAAACAAATTAGACCAAAAAAAGGCACTCCCTTTATCTCTAGCCAACAACAAATAAATAGTATCATACGAAAAAACTCTTGCAAAACTTCTAAATGCTCAACATTTTTCTCATTGAATGCTAGCAAAATTATCAAATTACATGCTGCTTCTTTCAACTTTAAACATTGAAACATAAAAAAAGAAATGAGGAAACCAATACCTATTTCTACACTAAACCAGGATTACATATACACTGATATTTCGAAGAAAAAGGTTACATATCGAAATTGCAGACTTGCTGACTCATCACCTGAAAGATGTAAATGCATTCACAAATTGGCAAGTTTATCCATGTCTCTGAACTTGTCGGCCACAGCTGCAATCCAGGCTCTGTCTTTCATGGTAAATGCGTACGTCATAGTCGAGGCCAGAAGAATAAAACCTTCAGGATTTTGGGGTCCGTTGGCAGTCTGGCTTGGACCTTGTAACAATGGTTGCACCAGGAGAGAGCAAGCCCCTTTCGGTAGAAATTCCTGAAACTCAGAATCTGATATATCTATCAGACTTTCAGTTTATATGAACAAAGCCTTATAATCTGCAAAGTGAACAGCATTCATACTATGGAGTAGACTTGATAGAATAAGATATCAGTTTTCACCCAAAAAAATAGAATAAGACATCAGTTGATAATATAAATTTCAGCCTCATATTAGCAGGACTCAAACTCAAGCCCATTGCTAGTTGAAACCACAGATAATGCACATAAATCTCAATAAAAATTCTTTAAAATCTGCAATTTCCAGCACAAAGTCCTAAATCATTCCAATTAAATTTCCAGGTTCTTTCTAGTACATTTAGTTTGGTCAGTAAACAGGAAAAGAAATTTTAAGGTGTGAGGATAAAAAGCCTCGAGCACCCAACGGAACCTAACCATAAGATTCATATCATATACAACCTATACCCGACTGTAGACAACTACAGACTAGCATCTGAAGATATGACATCACCATAAACATCACAAAATGTCCAACTATCATTTCTGTTTGATGAGCAAGAATTGAATAGGAACCTTCGTGATCTTTATGTCAATAATACCAGTCAAATCTTCAACCACTCAATTCCCAGAGAAACATAGGACATCGTAAAAACTACATTGGTTCCAGACACAGTTCTACCATCGATCCAGTAGAAGGAAAGAGAACAGCATCAACCACTTAAAATTTTCTAAGGACATTGCACAAAATTACAAAATTTAACACAACATACAGATGCTTTTAAACCTCACTGCATAGTGCCAATTACATAAGCAGATGAACTGGCCATCGTAGTTCAACTTCCACTATGTAATTAACCAGAAGTAAGAAAATGGCCATACCTGCTTCTTGGGGAAAATAAAGTGTGTTCTTCAAATCAAAGAGACCAACTTTTTCTACTTTTTCCTGAAACCATCCAAGAAGACTTTCTTTTGATGAGTTTTCTTCTGGTATGTTCCAGTAGCCCCGTGCACATATAGCCCCTTGAATTGAAATTAACTGAACACATTAAAATCATATGCTCAGTGAACACTCAATTGACAAATTTTCCTTTTGAAAATGATCTCTACCACTAAATTGCAAAATTTACTGTACATCTGTAATTTCTATTATTTTTCTTTCATTTCATTGGTTTCTTAGTCAACCTTTGAACTGTTCATTAAAACTCATAATCATTAAGCATGAGACATACCACGGCTATGGCATTTGTATTACGCAATAGAACATATGATGCCCAGGCCAGGTCCTCCTTCTGAATACCCGCTAGACTGGGAGACATAACAAATATTTGCTCAGCACCATCAGGTTGAGCTTTTTGGTAAGCTGGCTGAGCACCCTGAATAGATTTGGAGACCAGTTTGAGGATTAGTGATGTTCATGATTATTTTATATGTGAGCTCCAGATACAATTTACATTAAAAAGTTAATACAGCTTAATTTTTTAAAAAAGAACATTATATACTAAACCATTTCTGCATGCATTATGCTATTATTCTAAAGGAAATCTTATATTTTTGGTTTCTCAAATAATTTTTAAAATTTAAAGTATGAAAATTTTGAAAATATCTTGGAAAGGTAAGCAGACGTAGTTATTCATTATTCAACCTTATGATTTGGAAATTTACAGTATAAACCTATAGTGAATATCATGCACTAGCTCTGCATAAAATAATAACAGTTAAAAAGAGGAACTTGAATCAGTTCTTAATGTACTTTTGAGCGCATCTAGTCAGTTTCAATTTCATATCACATCCCTAAAAAGAACATAATAAATTCCGCTAGTATGCTAGTAATCTTAAAATATGTGTGGGTGGTATATTTTCCATTAAATTTGATAAACAAATGTTACAAAAGTGTCCGACTTCTGCACACCATTTGTGGTTCTTTCAGGGGCACGCTTATCCATGAAGCGAATTATTCCCTAGGAAGCAAAAGCTTCTCAAAATTTCTGACTCGTAGAGATAAGATGTTACTTCAAACTTTAACACAAAAGCTTCTCCTTTTCTTCATTTTTTTAATCTTATTTGTGTCACTCATGGTCCCAAATCTACTTAATGACCTGAGATTCTATGCTGTATTTCTCCCGACAGAAACATCAGTAATTTGGCAAATCTAAATTACAAGCCGTTCATATTTCCACCATCTTGCAATTTCCAGAAATGGCCAAAAATGGAAATTTTCTGATCAAACATGAACCCAAAACATTAACATAATTCAAGCATTCTAAACGTCGGTGGAATTTTAGTTTAGAACTCTCTTACTTCTCGCATAATTGAAGAAGACAAGCCAAAATTTCCATTGGTAGAAGAAAATTAGAAAATACAAAATTTCAAGTTGAACGTCACTAGCATTTTTGCTATCATCAATTATTTACAGTTGAATAAACACGGGGAGCATTGGTCACAAACGCAGGTAAACATAATGAACAAGTATTAGATAGAAAAGTTACCTTGAGAAATTTTCCCAAGTAAGGCAAAGCAATAGAAGCAGAAGCCAGAGAGAGCCCCAAAATTTCTGTGGTCTACAAATCAAAAGATAAACGACCAACTGAAACCCATAACGGAAATAAAATTAAGAGAATCTAGATGCAGAGATTTGCTTACAAACTGCGCTGGAGTGATAGAAGTTGAACCAGAATCAACAAAATGATTTAAGAGCAGAAGCGAACCCAACCCATATCCAATCCATCTGGGCAAATACGATTCATCCAATCCAGGTATTCCTGAAACAAACACGATCAAAATGGGGACGAAATCGATCAAACGCGATTACAGGCGAAGAAAAAAAGCGTCAGAAGCTTCCTCACCTAACGTGAAGCGAAGCACGGAGAGGTTTAACTGTTGCTGTTGAGAATCCTCAAGACGAGCACAGATGGTTGCAGAGGATTTTCTGGAGCTAGTTTTGGCGCGAAATGCAGAAGGGGGTTTCAGCGGGATTGACTGAGATAAAGAGATACCGTTCATCGTCTAAGAAATGGCGGGGTCAAGGATTAGCAAGAATCCCAATTCCGCAGTTATTTGCTGGTTTGGGATGTTTGGGTTTTGGAATTCGAGACTGTGACCCCAAGTCCATTAACCAACCATAGGGCTCAGGCCACTGGCGTGAGTAGGAATTAGTATAGTAGTAAGGAACACTTTGTCCTTTACTACTCTTCCGATCCTAAAACCCATTTAACTAATTTAATTAAATTAAAAAAATTAAGTAAGTTAGTTAAGTATAAAAAAATAAATGTTTTTTTTAAAATATCATAATCATCTTTTTTAATACCACCTCTCCTTCTTCTACTTGATTATAGTTGAGAGTATTCATAGGGAAAATTAGAAAAAATTGATAAATATGATAAATGAGTTTTATATTTAGGACCAAAATTAACTCAACAACTGGGTCCTATATTAAGGACTGGAAGGGTATTAATTACCACTCTCTCTTATGTATCTTTTAAAACTATTTTTTGTTCAAAATAATAAATATAAATCATCAATTAACTCATAATTTTTTTAATTTTACTCTTATGATTAATTAGTGTTTTGTGTTAATAAGCCCATCAAATTCCTTGTTTCTCTATCTATATTATTTAAGTTGGGATAACTCGGAAAAAATTATCAATTTAGAACAAGTTTAATGTTTTAATTTTTTTTCTCTTAGTATGTGAGAATTAGCTAAAAATGCCCTGTAATGAGGATTGGAGGGAGTACTTGCTTTATTTATACTAGCCTTTTTAATTGATCCTTTCATCATTTATTATAAGAAACAACTATTAGGATCAGACAATTCAAAATGTTAGTAAATTTTAGCTAAAAGTAATAAATGTATAAGATAAATATATATATTTTTAATTATACATTTGTCTGTAAAGAGACTACATGAGAGATAATGATTGAAAATTTATTATAGATATAATAAATGACATTTATTTGATGGGATAAAAGTAGAAAAATCTTAGACAAAGATAATTTGTTTCTTATATTTTGAGACATCATTATGAAAGAGATTGTTTCTTATAAAAAAGAATGGAGGGAGTAACGTGGGAACACCTTCATTAATAAGAGTATTTTTGTCAAAAAAAAAAAACAAGGACAATAGACAATTAGCAAAAATGTCTTAGAAAAAAACAGAGAGATAAGGGGTGAACATATAATTAGACATTAAAAAAAAAGCATAGTATAGAAGCAGTGAAATACTTCCTCCGGTTCTAAATATAATACCCATTTTGTAGTGTAATTACACTACAAAATGAGTTTTATATTTAGGACAGAAGAAATAATAATGAGGATAAGTATTTTGTGTTTGGAAAACACAAGTGGACTCCATCTCTTTACCATGATAAGGAGATTGATGAGGAAGGTTAGATGTTGCTCTGTACTATTTATGCTTCCTTTGAAGCTTTGGATTGCAATTTCTATTTAAAATAGCAAAATTGAATTTTGAAAGATAGATTGCTACTCAAGGAAGGGAGCAAATTGGGTATCTGAAATTTTATGTAAAAGTAAAATTAAAGTGATAGAATAGTAGAGACAATGAAAACGAAAACGAAGCGTAAGTAAGTTAAATATTTAAAGAGTTATAGAAATCAAATATAGATATTTATTTTGGTTCTACTTCTCTGTCTCCACAACGAAGCAATGAAAAGTAGCTCAAATGGATCAAAAGCTCATCAAACGCTCATTTAGCACTGCTCTGAAGAAAGAAGGAAGAAAGAGAGATAGTCGTTGCTTGAGATATTGGTCTCTCCTGCCGTGTCACGCTTGAGAGGAAGGTGGGGGAAAAGGGTAACATTAATATTGCGAAAAGTTAAGAAAGTGGTGAGACCCATAAAATGAAACTTGTCACTCTTTTCCTGGTCAGAGCATACGAGGTGGCACTCCTAGAGTATACAAGAATTTCTCCTTCACCGCAACATTACCCTTTAGTTGTGTTTGAAAAGAAACATTGAAAATGAAGGATTAAGATTGAGATTACAATTGAAAAAAATTATTAAAAGAGTGTTTAATATAAGAGATTGCTTGTTATATGGGATTTGTCAAACCTATGTATGTGGGATTGGAGAATATCATGAGGAGAAGTAGTATTCCCCAATCTCACCTCTATGGTTTTGTCTAATTCCGTATAATAAACAATTACTCATACTAAATACTATTTTAATGATTTTTTTAATTGCAATCTCAATGTCAATCCTTCATTTTTAATGCTTTGTACCAAATGGGACCAATGCTTCTAAACTTGAAAAGGACTTCAGACTCAAATTAAATGGCAATATTTATATATATGCATATATTTGGCGTGGCTTTAAAAGCAATTGAGTTCTTAAAACTCACTTTAAAATTGAAGTAATTTTTTGTAAACTTTTTGACTTTTCTTGAGATTTGAGACTTTTCAATATATCATAATTTGAATAAGTTTCTATCAAGCAATTTTTTTAAAAAAAATTATTCAAACATAAATTATGTTATCCTAATTGATTTTTATTTTAAATTAAATTTTTTAAAAATTAAATAAAATAAAAGTTATTTTTATCAATGTCAATCCAAACAATCTCGTAGGTGGCATGTCTTTACATTATTTATATCCATCCCCATCTAAAATATTCTTACCTTAAATAAAGAATATTTTAGTAAATTGACATTTAATTTTACCATAATATAAGTTATTTAATGACAATCTAATGAAATATCCGGACGTGACTGTCAATTGACAAACTTATCACAGTAACTAGCGTCCTATTATTATAAATACTATATCTGTTTTCATAACTCTTGCTTTTGTCCTAAACTCTCTAATCTTCCTAATAAACAGCTCGGAGAGGGTTTCTCATAATTCATGCCTTGTAACGTTCAAATGTTGTATATTGTACCATTATATTTTATTTTATTTAGCCCTGTGATTTGCTTTTGCCAGTATGTAATCCTACGATTAGACATTAATTATTTGAGACTTATAAATAAAAGTCACGTACAAAACATTAGCATCGATACTAGTGAATAAGAAATACTGTCTCCGGTCTTAATTATAAGAGTTAGTTGACTAATTTGAGAAGATTAAGGAAATAAATTAAGTTAGTTATTTGTAATAAATATATATTGTTTTTTCTAAAATATCCTTGCTAATCAAGTGTTGGCTAAAACTACCATTATTAAAATGACTATATTGAAAAAAAATACATAAATATGAGAGACAAAGTGGATGGGGGTCTTATATTTAGGATCAAAATAAAAGTCAAACGAGGTTTTATATTAAAAATTAGAGGTAGTACTCCCTTGCTTTGTCATCTAATTTCTTATTTTGCTATTCTCTTTTATTTCTTCCACTGTCTAACTTTCCCTGTTTTATAATAACACTTCGATTTTAGTACTACCTCGGTCCTAATTATAAGAGCTAGTTGACTAATTTGAGGAGATTAAGAAAAAAAATTAAGTTAGTTATTTGTAACAAATAGGTGTTGTTTTTCCTAAAATATCCTTACTGATCAAGTGTATTGATTAGAACTATCATTATTAGAAGGATTATTTTGGGAAAAAATCCATAAATATGAGAGACAAAGTGTATTGGTGTTTTATATTTAGGACCAAAATAAAAATCAAACAAGGTCATATATTAAGGACCTGAGGTAGTAGTATTTTATGATAAATAAATAGTTAATATTACTTCTGGTCCTTAATAGTAGAACTAATTGACTAATTTAAATAGATTAAGAAAACTAGTTAAGTTAGTTATTTGTAATAAAAATGTGCTTACTTTCCTACAATATCCTAACTAATCATATGTATTGGCTAGAACTACCATTTAATTAAACTTTTAACATACTACATTTGGTCCTAAATATAAAAGTTAGTTGACTAATTTGAGGAGATTAAGAAAATAAGTTAAGTCAATTATTTGTAATAAATAGATGTTATTTTTTTCTAAAATATCCTTACTAATCAAATATATTGGTTAGAACTATTATTATTGAAAGGATTACCTTGGAAAAAAATACATAAATATTAGAGACAAAGTGGATTGGGGTCTTATACTTAGGAACAAAATAGGTATCAAACAATGTCTTATATTAAAGATTGGAGATAGTATACAACTATAATAAAGACTACTTTGAAAAAAAAGAAGATAAATATAAAAAACAAAGTGAATTTGGATCTTATATTTGGTCCAAATTAAATATAAAACTAATTCTTATCTTACCTCCGGTTTTTAATAGAAGAGTTAGTTGGCTAATTTGAGTAAATTATGAAAATTAGTTAAGTAAGTTATTTGTAATAAATATATGGTGTCTTCCCTAAAATATCTTTGCTGATCATACATATTAGTTAGAACTATTATTTGATAAAATATTTAACATGTGTAACTATTATAATGACTACTTTACGAAAAATGAAAAAAATATGAGAAATAAAAAAGATTCAGATTTGAAAATCAAACTAATTCTTATATTAAGATCCGCAAGTGGTATTAAGCACCATAATTTGGGTGTTGCAGCTGGCAATGACCTAAATTATCTCTTATGGTTGTTACTTTATGTGCATAGGGGTTTCTTTGCTCTGCTTGGGCATCGGCGTATCGTTGCCGCCTCAAGTTCTCTAATCATATTCACGCGCTTCGCATCCATATCACGCTTAGACTAAATGTAAACTTGTCACGCGGGGTAACTTAATTAATTACGTGGCTCACAATTAATCGAAATGATGTCTTATAATTGAATTGATAACGCACTGTTATTATAACATATAAACATAAATAAATATTTACTTCAAAATATTGTTGCACATAATATGTTACTGATTCAAAATATAAAGTAAGATCATGATTTAGAGAGTTAAAAACACGGGGTACAATCAATAGTGGTTGGATTGAAAGGAGGGGACAGACTTGTTAAGCAAAAATTTGGGTCTAAATCTTATTAATAGGAAAATTATCACATTGAGAGAGCTATTTTTAATTGGGCATAAACAATGCCTCTCCGATCTTTAATATAAAATCTATTTAACTATTTGATTAGATTAAGAAAGTTAAGCAAATTAGTTAATTATAAAAAATATAATATGTTTTTTCTAAAATACCATAATCATCTTTCTTAATATCTTCTCTCTCTCTTCTACTTGATTATGGTTAAGAGAGTATCCATATAGATAATTTAGAAAAAATTGATAAATATAAGAAATAAGTCTTATATTTAGAATCAAAATCAACTTAATAATTAGGTTCTATATTAAGAGGCGGAGGAGTACTTAAATTTAACAAATATTATTATATAACTGCATTGAAAAAAAAATGATGCACATTCTCTCTTCTTTCTTCTAATCAACATCTCACACCCATTGAAGTTTTTCGAAATAAGAGCACTGATACTATTGCATTTTTCTTTCATTAGATTTTTATTCCGCTAAACTTTTTTTTTTCCCAGAGAATAGTAATCAATAATCAATAAGCATTCAAAGAAAAGTATTAGAATAGTATAATTACGTAGATTCGTTTTCGTTTTTTGCAGAACACTTTTCTCATTTCTCTGTATAACATTTTTATTTTGTTAAATTTATTGTGAATTATTAATTTTAAAAATTTTAATTTCAAACAAACTTGTCATTGTAACTTTGTTAAATTTATTGTCATGACATTTCAGTCCCAAAAAAAAAAATTTATTGTCATGACATAATATGCTATAAAGGAAAGCTTCTTAAAGAATTTCTTTTAGCTGGCTCTCCACTCCAAGTGCCACGGGCATCTTGGCTTTGGATAAAGCAGGCGTACTTCAAAAATTCAAAATAAGCCGTCTATGGGAATTCATCGTATCAATAAGGGATTTCTTCAGTTTCTTGATCACACTACCCAAGCCATCACTTCACAGGAAATTTTGAACAAAATTGTAATAAAGTACCATTCAAGATAATTAAATATATTTTTTTAAAATCATCAAATTAATCTAAAGTTCTAAGAGACTTTATTGCAAGAAATTTTACTTGTTTAATTACTAACTTGTTCTTATATTTTTTAAAGTATGTATTGACAACTAACAGAGTAGTCGTTAATAACTTAAGGCGTAATGATTAACAGCTATCGTGAAAGGTATTGACAACTTAGCATTATATTTTTGTAATACACTGAAAAAATATATAGTTAATACTTGCCGTGATGTGCCTTAAATTGTTAACAACCTCTCTTTCAGTTATCAATACATATTTTTAAAAAAAAACAGTTTAGTAATTAAATAAATATGAAATATCTTATAATGAGGTCTTTTGGGACTTTATATTAATTTAATAATTTTAAGAGATTTTTTATTTAATTTTTTTAAACGAGACTTTATAGTAATTTTCCGGAAATTTTTGCTCTTATTTTTATGCTTTGCCTGTTATCACCAAGCCCGGGCTTCTTTCTGTTAATTATAGTTCAATACATTTACTTTCAATATGTAGGTTGTGAACTCTGCTTCGTTTTAATGTCATTTTGTCTCTGGTTAAAAAATAAAAAAAAGGGGACAAAATAAAGGATTAAAATACGTCCAATACTTTGAAATATTTTACCAGATGTGTATAATACTTTAAAATATTATATAGTGCACTTAACACCTCAAAATATTTTTTTCAATGTATCTAGTATTCTAAAATATTTTGTAGTGTGTCTAACACTCTGAAATATTTTTTAAGTGCATCTAGTGCATTAAAAAATTTAAAAATAATTTATAATGATTAATATACATTCATTTATGGATTTTGAGAAGTTAATAATGAAATTACTCATCATGAAATAATACTTTAAAAGCACAGTTCATTCTGAAAAAAAATTAATATTTTAAAAGTAAAATTACACCACAAAATAATTTAAAATACTAGATGGACATAAAAAAATAATTCAAAATAATAAATATATTAAAATATTAGATATACCTGATAAAATATTACTTTCTGTTCTAATTATGAAACTTCAATTCAATCATCCACGCCCCCACGGGAGGCAGTAATTGAGATGCTAGACGCAATAGAAAGTGAGTTGACACTTGACAGACGCGTTGGAGGCATTCACGAAAGTTGCCAGTTTTAAGAAAGCTGGCAACTTACTTGAGATTCTGAATTACGTTCTCTTTTGGCTATGGCCAACTTCTTTTCATGTTCACACTTCCCATCTTCTCCCCTGTTTCTCCCTTCTTTACACAATTTAAATATTAATGGAATAATTACAGCTAGGCGTATCTTATTAGTAAACACAAAGTAGGTACAACAGAAGAGAATCGTGTCTCTCTCAGTATAACGCGTTTTATTCAATTGAATGATTGAAAGACCAAATAATAAATTTCACTTGTTTTTGGCCCGTACTACTCCCTTTCGGAGCAAAATATAAGCTATTTTTTTAAAAAAATGGGTTTTTTATAAAACAATATTCACTTTTATCTAAATATTTAATGAGCTTTTTTTTAATTTTATCCCCATATATATATTTTTAAATTATTTATTATATTTTTATTTATTCTCTTTATTAATAAAGGTATATTAGGAAAAATAAATATATACCTTACACATTTATTGTTTTAAATTAATTTTAATTAGTTTCTTGATAAGCGTAATAAATAAATTTTATCTTATATTTTAAACCGAATATAGTAATAAATTTCACTTGTGAAGTGGTAAAACTTATCATAGTATTTATTTGTGTTAACACAACATTTGGTGCCTTTATTTTTGGTTTTTTTGGCCAACTTTTATTTTTGATTTTGGTTCTTAGAACTTCAAATCATATATTTTTATTCCTCAATTTTTTTCAAACAAAACATTAATTCTATATTTTAATAAGAATTTGAACAATTAAAACTTATGGCTTAGAAACTAAAACCAAACTAAAGACAAATTATAAGAATTAAACATTGTATTTTACCTTGTGACAACTGATTAGTTAGGAAAAAGAGTTGAATTATTTTCTAAATATACTTCTCCGGTCTTTAATATAAGACTCATTTAATTAATTTGATTAGATTAAGAAAATTAAATAAGTTAGTTAATTATAAAAAAAGCGACACATTTTTCTTAAAACACCATAATCATCTTTCTTAATACATTTTTCTTTTTTCTAGTTGATTATGGTTGAGGAAGTCTCTATAAAGGTAATTTAAAAAAAATTAAAAAATATAAGAAATGAGTTTTATATTTAGGACCAAAACGAACTCAAGAACTGAGTTCTATATTAAGGATCTGAGGAGTACTACTATTACATATTCAAATTAACTTTACATATTTTTTAATGTATTCCATCAAACTTGTGACTACTACAAGATGCCTAGTAAAATTTGCGTGACATTCCACTTTTATCCCTATAATTTTAATAGCTTTCTGAACTTAAGAAGGCATAAGAGATTTTCCCTTTTCTTTTTCCGGAGAGTTTCTTTTAATTAATAGGATTATAATTTTTTTTTTACCATCATTATTGGGTTTTCAAAACAAATGTACAATCTAACTATTTTTTAATATACCTGAAAAATTCTTAGAACATCTTACATAAAAGATACACTGGATTTTAAAAAAAATTAATATTCTTAAATGTGTTTAATGAAATTTTTATCTTCTCAATTTGCTAAAAAAACTGTAACAAACAATATATATGTATATATGTATGTATGCATGCATGTGTAAAACTATAAGCTTATATGAGGAGCCTAATCGGCTAATGGGCTAAGAGCCAAGGGACCGAGACCGACAAGAGGAGGGATAAACTTAAGCTCACCGGTTTAGACCACGCGGTGAGAAGTAAACCGACAACGACGCTCCACGTGGCCTACTTCGAAAGTTCGGAAGGCGTGTTTTTGTGTTCCCAACCCTTCAACGGAACCTTCCCGTACCTTTAGAGCATCTTTAATTGAAAGCGAATTACCGCGTTCGCTGGCCACTATCCCCTGTTCCTTCCGCCAACTCTCTGTCGTCTTCCTAGCCACTCATTACCCGCCACGTGGTAGTCAACATCTGGCCGATCTTTTTAATAAGGGCCACCCGGTTTATTTATTTTTTTAATAACTTAAATCATATAACCTTTGTCCATTTATCATGAGCAATAGGAATCAACGTTCACCTTATCGTGTGCCAATATTATCTAAATTTAATTTAAATAATTTATTCATATTTTTTGATAAAATTACTGTGAATGAGATGTAGATAGGTACTTCGTTATGCATACACACACATATATATTTGTATACATACACACACGTGTATATTACAGACTCAACAAAGCCAACATTTGGGAATATTCATGCCCATGGGTTTAGGCCAGAATATTGATAGTTAGCTTTGATGATCATTGTCTATTTGCTATTTGTTTATTATTTATTAACAATATATTAATATAAAACCAAATTATTTATTGAAATGATATTCTTCAAGTTATCATATCGCAGGTAATGTGTTCTTAACAAAGTTTGAATCTATTATTTAATTAGGGGGAAAAAGAATCCATTATTTGATAAACACAAAATTTTTTATTTATAGGTACAAAATTATTTTTCCTAAAATTTTGCGACTTCAACATACTTTTTTTTTAGTCTTATTCTTAACTAATTTGATAAAAATCAAGAAATGAAGTTAAAAGTACGTTTAGTAATTATATTTAAAATTACAACCCTAGTAAAAAAAAAAATTTAAAATCACAATACCTGTTAATATCATCCTTATTAAAAGTAAGTTCCATAATTTTCATAGTATAAAACGATTTTCTCCTGTGTCATTGCAGATACACGTAAATTAAAAATAAAAGTCATCAGAGTAGGCGTCTTTAACCCAAAAAAAGAAGAAGTAAATAATGCTACCTCCGCTTCTAAATATAAGAACTAATTGATTAATTTGAGTTGATTAAGAAAATAAATTAAATTAGTTATTTGTTATAAATATATGTTCTCTTTCTTAAAATATCTTTACTAATCAAGTTTATTGGTTAGAACTATTATTATTAGAAAGACTATGTTGAAAAAAATAAATAAATACGAGAAATAAAATAGATTTAGCTCTTATATTTAAGATTAAAATAAAAATTAAATATGATTTCATATCAAAGACAGGAGGTAGTATTATTAATCACTCATCAGCAAAGTATATTAGCTAATCACCTTCAAATGATTTAAATTAGATTATTGCAATTTGCAAGTACTTTAGTTTGCAGTACAAATGAAAGAGGAGGGAATCAGTTCTCAAGTCGGTATCATTCTATCATTTATATATCTTTTCGATTGATTGATTACTGCGCGGTTATATATCCTGAAATTCCTCACCACATCGCCATTACAACGCAACACCACAACGGCACAACCCCACTATTTCTTCTTCTTCTCTCCATTTAAGCCTTTCACCAACTCCACCTCTTCCACTATCGACTCTTGATTCATTTTTGGAGATACCCAGTTGGAGTACTCTTATGGCTGACCGAGATCTGGAGCGAGGCGGTGGAACCAAGAACAGAGCAGACAACCACAGCTACCCTGCTTCGTCCTATGTTTATGACCCAGAAACCCATTGGACATCATGGCTTGTTCCTATGTTTGTTGTAGCCAATATTGCCGTTTTCATTGTTACCATGTATGTCAATAATTGCCCCAAACATCGAGTTTTTGATGATCAGCCCAAGTGTATCGCTAGGTTTCTTGGCAAGTTATCGTTCCAGCCTTTGCAGGAGAATCCCTTGTTTGGCCCTTCTTCTAATACGTAAGATCAAATTTCCCATTGTTAATTTCTCTGTCTTCACTTTGATGCTTCTTTTATCACTCCGAAGGTATCAATATGCCGCTAACTTATTAATTTTCTTTTCGGAGGGATTCTTAGCTTCTTGGATGCGGTCTTCGGATTTTTTTTTTGGGCTAACTTTATGAATTTATGATTTGGGTCCTTCTTAATTTGATTTTCGGGCCATATGATTGCATTGATGATAATAGTTGAAATTGTTACTTCTACGGCATGAAATTGGAACGATTTTCTATTACTGGTCCCTGTAATTGCTGGGCTAATTTGGTCAAAATGGGATTTTATTTTCTAGTGGCTGCGGATAGCCCAGTTTCCTTTTCTGATCTCATTCATGACTTTGTTAATCATAAGGTGGAAATTTCCCCGTAAAGTCTCATGGTTTATATTGTCAATTGTCTGCTTGGGAATGGTAGATAAGTTCCCAACGGTAATTAATTTCCTAGCCTCTTACTGCTTAAGTGCTTTGGGATTTTTTTTTTAAATAAATAAATCCTTCATACCCTTCCACTCCTTTTGTAGAAAGAAAATATAATAAATAAGGATGCTTTAATCTTAATTATCTTTGTGGTACTTATTAGGAAAGAAAATAAACAAAGAAAGGAAGAAGGAAGCTCTTCAATTGGTTATATGCTATCCTACTGAAATGTAGTTGCTTGCTATAGGTGACTGTGCTGGGTTATTGTATTTCATGTGTGAATCCTGTAAATAACAGCTTTGAAAAAATCGTTTGGCGACATATTATCTTCAAATTGCAGTTTAAGTATTGCATGATTTCAAGTTGCCCTGTATAGAACTTGGACGGACATAGTACAGGGAAGGGAAAAACGAGTAGAAAAGAAAGGACTTTAAAAATTGGTGTATCGGCGTGAAAGCGTGCCTTGTTTTGGTAGATAGCTTACGGATTTACTTTAGAATTTGGCTGATGTAGTTCATTTGGTGTTCTATTTAAAAACAGAAATCTGAGCAAGGGTGGGCTCTGTTTTCCAATTGTCTAAGTTGCAGTTATTTGGATGCCTAGTTTCTTCAGCTAGGAGAGCTTCTGTTTAGCTAAATTACTGACTTGAAGCATTTTTCTTTCTGGATTTTAAAGGTTAACGAAAATGGGAGCTCTTCAATGGGACAAAGTTGTGAATCATCATCAGGGATGGAGACTTTTCACTTGCATTTGGTTGCATGCTGGAGTTATTCATTTGGTTGCAAACATGTTAAGCCTTGTCTTCATCGGCATTCGCCTGGAACAACAATTTGGGTTCTGTATGTTACCCCCTTTCCAGTTTGTTTGATCTAAATATAATTGATTTCATGTTGTTAAGTGTACACAAAACCAGCAAAAACATCATCATGATGGTTACCAATTTTATAATTACTCTATTTTTCAAATTTAACTTGGACGCATGGATGTGGCCTTATATTTTTCTATTGTGAAAAATTTTGCAGTGAGGATTGGAGTCATTTACCTGATATCTGGATTCGGCGGAAGTGTATTGTCTTCTTTATTTATAAGAAACAACATCTCTGTTGGTGCCTCCGGTGCTCTTTTTGGACTTCTTGGAGCGATGCTTTCTGAACTTCTTACCAACTGGACTATTTATACCAATAAGGTCTGTCTGTACTTATCCAACTGTTCTCTTCTTTTAATTGTGAAAACTGAAACACTATCAGATTTTCTCTTTGCCATGAGTTAGTTTCATCATAACTTGAGGCTGTGAACAACCTTAACATGCGAAGCCCTTCTCTTCTTTTACAGGCAGCAGCTTTGCTCACTCTTCTGGTTATTGTTGTCATCAACCTTGCCATCGGCATTTTGCCACATGTTGACAACTTTGCTCATATCGGCGGATTCCTGACGGGGTTCCTCCTTGGTTTTATCTTGCTGGCACGTCCACAATTCGGGTGGTTAGAGCAGCGGAATCTTCCCTCCAATGTCAGAATCAAGTCAAAATACAAGGCTTACCAATATGTTCTTTGGATTATCTCTCTTTTTCTGCTTATTGCTGGGTAAGTTCCTTGCCTTAATCAAAACCCTCATAACAAACATCACTATCACCTGAAACACAAAATAACCTCTTAAGTGGGTGCTTGGTCTTGATCCAAGTCATATTACAGCAAACAACGTTAATGTCTATGATTATTGTTGTGAAGAAGTACTGAGTTGACATGTTTTTTCATATAATGGCAGATTCGTTATTGCATTGGTGATGCTATACAGGAAGGAGAATGGGTATGATCACTGCCATTGGTGTCGTTACTTGAGCTGTGTTCCAACTTCTAAATGGAAATGTGATGTTAGTTAGACAAATTAAAGAGAAGGCTTTCTTGTAGTGTTGTTCATGAGGGATTCTTCCTTTTGCCTCTATGTAAAGTTGTAGCTTTTAGAAAAGCGGGTTGGTTTGATCTTCGTTTCTTTATTATCAATTATTTGTTTGTCTGTCTTTCTGGATTTATCTTTAGGTTTTCAATATATAAATTTATTTGTACATGGAATCCTCTCTGCCTTATTTCTGTCTCTGATGTTCGCTTGTTTGTCTCCACTGGGTGCTCACCAAATTATATAATTTTTCTAAGAAATGTATAATTGTTCTTCAACATTTTTTTATCATCTCAATTTTTTGTGGATGTTCCTTGACTTTTATTGGTTTTAATTTGATTAATTTTTCAATTCTTTTAGTCATCTTATATATATTTTTTATTTTTTAAATTTTATTGTGTTCTAATAAAAACTAGTCAGTGTTTTTTCCTCCCAAACTATTAAACTGAAATAAAATAAAAACAATGCCTGAATTGGACAAAATAAAATTGGGTATCAAATATTGTATTATAAAAACAAAATAAAGACAACAGACAAATATACAACTTAAAACAATATTATTTTCAATTCTGATTATAAGATCTTATTTATCGTTTATAAATGAGGTAGTAAGAGATTGAACAAAATACATTTTCATCGTTAGAAGTCTTAATTTTTTCCAAACCGCTATAATTACTTTTAATTTCTATTTTGCATGAACGGGTAATTGAATTGAATTGAATTGAAACCGTCTCAATGTGATCAAATTTACATCGAAACTTACCTTTGACGTCATAATTATATGTCACTCATAAAAAACTTAATTAATCATTTAAATGTAAATATAATAATCAAAGTGAGTGAGATTATTCACAACGAAACTTGCCCTACATGCTAAACTTCATCCAAATTTCATGCAAAGCTTCACAATCTCCACATTCCCAACCAACCCAACCATATGCTTCACCAGCTGAATAATTTCAAAAGTGCTCATATTTATACCAACGGGGTACGTAGCATGAGAGTGCAGAAGAATTTGAGATGGCAAGGATAAGAGGGGCATCACTAATACTACTTGCATGGTGGGCCCCATTCGTATGGATGGCCTCCGCCATGGAGTTCAAATGCTTGGACGTGGCGGAGGCTTTCTCGACATGCGCCGGCAGGTGGGTGGAGCCGACGCCATGGTCGCCGTGCTGTGAGGCAATGTCGGGGTTGAGCTTCATAGCCAATTCTTCGAGCTATGAGAGGCAAAGCGCATGCAGATGCGTAATGGGCCTCATAGCTTCAAACAGTCCCATATTCACTTCTGTGGCGTCTCTTTGGGCTTCACTATTCAGCCTGAACTTGACTGTGATTCGTATGCTTCTCTCATCTCATCTCCACCTCTTCCCCTCTCTTTTTTTTAATAATTAATTTCTTTTCGTTATATTGGTTCTAAATTGGCATAGACATATCAGTCTAAGAAGGACCTTGAGTATTTATTAGGGAGAATTACAATGAGATAAAAAAAAACAAGTCCCAGAAGTTGTTATTTGCTATTATGAAACTTGTTATTACAGGCTGTTTAGGTTTTTATTAGAACAGTTTAATAATTATTTTCTCATTATAATTCTCTCTATTTACTACTAGCTCCGGTCCTAATTATAAGAGCTAGTTGACTAATTTGAAGAGACTAAGGGAATAAGTTAAGTTAGTTATTTGTGATAAATATGTATTGTCTTTCCTAAAATATCCTTACTAATCAAGTGTATTAGTTAGAATTACTATTGTTAGAAGGATTAGCTTGGAAAAAATGTTTAAATATAAGAGACAAAATGGATTGGAGTCTTATATTTAAGACTAAAATAAAAATCAAGTGAGGTCTTATATTAAGGATCGGGGTAATATTTCATAGCGATTTGACTTCCTCACTTTTTCGGATTTCTGTGCAGAATCGTTTAGGAGAAACTTCAGATGGGTAAAGCCCTTGTATCAGCAACTAGAGGGAGTGAAAATCCAAGCTCAGGCCATGAAAATAACAACCACCTTCATATTAACAATATTATTTGCTTGAAGTTCTCGATCCTGGTTGTATATTATATGGATTTTAAATATAAATAATGAATAACGGACTTATTTTCCATATGGATTATGATTCAATATGATTTTGCCTATCAAGTCTTCACATAGGAGTGCGGATATCTCGAAGATTTTCTTTTTTAAGGTTAATATTACCCTGAAAGTGTTAAAAAAAAAAGAAGAAGCAATAATATTACTCCTGGTTGTTAAAAATGTTTAACGGTTAACATTAATTTTTTAACTATCAATGTTAGCCTTGTAATGGCTAGGATGAATCTGCTCTTTTTTAACACTCCCATGACAATATTGATCTTAAAAGAAACTTTCAAATATCCATCGTTAATGATATATAATATTAAAACGTTAATCATATGTATGCATGATCTCACCCTAATTGATTGAAAGCGATGATCATATATCTGACACGTTCTAATATTTGATGAGACCACATTAAATAACGAAGCATATATGGATGCCCCAATGAACCAGCAAAGCCGTTGTAGCATATTATTATTGTTGCCCTCTTTTCAAGACATCGTTATTCCATATAATACACGTACCCTACATTTATTGAATTCCTCCACATATATACACACACATATATGTACATATATACACTCTTCTGATCCTATTTATAAATAACTTTTAACATGTTTTATACGGACAAAAAAAAACCTAAACTCTATTGACATTCATTTAAAATTCAACAACTTTCGAACTTTATCCTGCATAATATACGTTATATCTCATGTAAACAAAATTACCACAATAATAAATGAAGGGTAAAATTACATATTAATACAAAAAAGTTTCTCTCAGTGTTCTATTAATGGGACCAAAAACTATTTTCTCTCTCTACTTTATAAATAGGATCAGAGGAGTATATGTATATTTGCCTCTGTGTGTTTGTGAGAGAGAGAGAGTATGTATAAAATATACCTGCCTGTTTGTGTTGACAGGTACATTGATCTGTGCCCTTTAATTCAACCTCTTAAATAAGTCCACCTGTTTTGCTTACATTAATTAATTTAATGGAAATCTTTGCTGTAATACAGGTGATAATCTTACTTATAAAATAAAACGTACATCATTTGCGGAATATATTATTCTTTAATGTAAGATTACTATACCTACCACTTCGTCCGTACATGCATGGGATTATTTAATGGAGATATACACTTGTCTAATAAGTAACAATAATTTTGTCGTATAGTTAAACTACACGTTTTTTTTTTTTGCCAGCAAACTACACGTTAGTTTAAAACTATTGATAATATATTCCATATATTAAAATAGAGAATAATTTTGAGTCTGAGCCTTGCGAATAAAAAATATATTACCTTTTTATACAAAATATAAGATCTATTTTATAACGTGATTTGTACTACAAATTAAATCTTATGTTTAGTACTAGAGGTAGTATATCATGTTGATAAAATTGAAACCTAACCAAATTCAAATTCAAAGTCAAATCCTAATTAATAAATAGTAATTAAATTTCTGATGATTTAAATTAGGCTTCTATACTTGCGCACCAACCACTATTGTTGTCGGCAAAAATACATATGAAGTTTTTAATGACCATAATATTTTTGCACCATTTTTAAAAACGTTATGTGTATTTTTGCATCACTTTCTTGACACATATGTTTGCTAAACAATAAATGTTACATGATTTAATAGCCGAGGGATTTTTGCACCGTTATGTGTACTTTTACAATTAAAAAAATTTATGGTGTTACATGCTTATAGCAAAATAATTCATAAATATATTTACATCTTAATCCTAAAATATAATATAATACTTTAAATATGTAAAAAAATATAAAATGAAAATAATAAGTCATTATGATCAAATCTTTCATGAAATTAATTCGTAAAAGCTTACAGTCATCATCAAATATTTCAAATGTGGTTGGAACGTATCCATGTATATAGGTATGTTCATGATCATACGTACGAATAACCACAGGTTTATACTTAGATTCTGTACACTTCTTTTATGATGCTCATCTCCACTAATTCAAGATTACAAGTCCCCGTCAAGGACCACAAACACTTTATAATCATAAATAAATTAAAAATATATTACAAAAAATAATTTTTTTAATGTTGTAAATAACATAAAATGATGATTGTGAAATGAAAAATTTTAACCTGATTAAATACGTCAAGTGAGAACTTAACATCATGTTGACTTCAGTTTTCAAGCTTAAACGAGTGCTTGACTGATACTTATAGTGATGGTTTTCGGGCATACCTGGAGAAGACTCGTGTTCTTGCAGGTAGCCACGCGACAGTCCAGTTATTGATTGAACTGAGACAGATGAGTTACACAGCAAATGTACCAGAGAAGAGTAAAGGAAAGGGAAGCGGTTATCTGGCTATTTTTCACGTTCTCCCAAAATTAGGAACTCCAGTCAAAATAAACTGAAGCTGCATGACTGTTCTCTCCAAAATTGTCAATTTGAACAAAACGCAAGAATCACACTCTGTGACCCAATAGTTCTGTTATTCGCACAAGTGCCCCAATGTAAATGGGCTTAGTCCAATCCACCAAGGGTGGACCTATTTCCCAACATACATAATAATAAAATTAAGAATTGTATTTTTCTTTTTCTTTTTTGGTAAAATAAGAATTGTATTTCTAATTAGGGTCAAAGAATAATTTCTCTTCATAATTACAAGAAGAATGATTTTATTTATATTATTAATCCAACTATAACCAAACTATTGAATTATAATTAAGTTAGTATTTTCAATTTTATATGCACATATAAAATATAGATAAAATAAAACTTAAATATCTTTTTACCCCTTGAAATTGTGGCCTTAAAAGATTTGATTTCAAAAGTAGTTACACATTATAAAGGATCAAAGCATATCAAACATAAATAAAGAAAAAGAATTGATATCCTAGTTCCCTCCCCTTCGGGGGGCGGGTTTAGGGCTAGAGCAGATAATAATCAAGTTAGTCTGGATTGGAGCCTTGGTAAGGCGGAAAAACTTTCAATGAAAAAATAATGCTTTTTTTTTATACAAGAGGGGGCTAACAGCCCAAAATAAAACTAACGTAAAAGGCTTCTGGGTTTAGTGCAACCCAAAACATCTCTATCTAAACAACATCGGACCCCATCAGGTGGTTCCCATAACATCTGTATTTCATTGGATCGAAGGAAGCTCCATTTGGCTAACTAATCAGCTACTGCACTGCACTCCCTAAAGGCATGACTCGTCCGCAGCTCCCACCCTGATCTTAAAAGACCATTTATTCTTTCCATAAATCTGCTGCTACCTTCTCCTCCTAGTAGCATCTCTTCCAACTTTCGAATAACAATCATGGAATCTAATTCAATGATCACTCTCTTATGGGGTATTTGCTTCAAAAGATCCACCCCAGTAAATAGTGCCCACAACTCAGCATCCTCCACATTGCATCTTCCCAATTTTTGAGCAAATCCTCCAATCCATCTGCCCTCATTGTCTCGAAAAACTCCTCCGCATCCAGCTATCCCGTCATTTTCACGTGCAGCACCATCAATATTCATTTTGATCCACCCTGTATCAGGTTTATTCCATTTGATCTGCATACACACCTCTTGTACTCCCTTCTCCTTCCTTCTAACATCTCTCTAATTTCCTTTACATGCCTGTAAATTGCAGCCACAGGATCGCTTGGTCTAACAAAATCAGTCTCAAATAAGCTACGGTTCCTCCATTGCCAAAGAAACCAAATAGTTACAGCAAACACTATTTTCCAATCCCTCCAGACATCTCTTTTCCTGCTAAGGTTTTGAATAAACCACTCATTCAGTGCCAGGTTGAAAAAAGTTTCTCATCTTCTACCTCCCAAGATCGCCCTCCATATCTGCCTTGCTATCACACAGTCTCGGAGAACGTGAAGTGTATCCTCCTCTTTTTCCCTACATAGCACGCAGATTGGGGAAGTATTTATCATTTTATTCCTCCGAATAGAGATTAACAAACCCCCATTAAATGCAACCCACATGAATATTTGTATTCTCCTAGGCCCCTTCCATTCCCAAATCCTCTTCCAAACTAAGTTCGATCCTTCTCTATCAAAAAAATATAGGACCCAATTTTTGAAGTGGTTTTGATCCTAAATATAAGACTAATTTCTCATATTTATCGATTTTCTCTAAATTACCCCTATGGATATTCCCTCAATCATAATTAAGTAGAAGAGGGAGAGTAAGTATTAAGAAAGATGATTATGGTGTTTTAGAAAAAATGTGTTACTTTTCTTATAATTAACTAATTTACCTAACTTCCTTAATCTAATCAAATTAGTTAAATGAGTCTTATATTAAGGACCAGAAGAGTATCATTTAATAATCAATAGTAATACAAATAATTTCTGTAATTCAATTCTTACATTAGGAAAGTGCAAATTAATTGTCACAGAAAACTGCAAATTAATACCTTGCCACCACATTCTGATCGCAAATCAACATTTCATCAAAATTATTATGGAGCTCACGTTTTTAAGCCTCAACTGACACTAAATACCTTGTTGACTTAAATATGTAAGAAGTTGCGAATTCGGTCCTCTGTAAATATTATGAACTGGGGTGTGAGTTCCTTTCCATTAGGTAAATGATGACCAAAAAAGAAAGTTTATAAGAATCAGCATTCCTAAATGAAAGGGATTCTGCATTTCATTCCCATCTCATCTCGATAACTATTTAAGTCCCCTATCTTATTGATAAATACTTCTCTTTTTGGGACCTCAAATAGTGTCTATGTTGGTGATATTGTAGTTAGGATAAGATGGGATTCAAACTTTGGTTAGTCTTCAAAGTGCTGAATCAGTTTCGAGCTTATATTTTCTACCGTTAGATTTTTGTTTTATTGATTATTGCTTTGTATGTTATCTTCAAGCTTTAGATGTTTTAAGCTGGCATTCTTCTTTGGTTTATTTGAATTTTGCTCAAATTGACTGACTGTGATTAATTGATCTTTTTATATAATTAGTTTATTTAGGTTGAACAAATGTGTCCTTTTATTTAAAAGAAAAAAAAGCAAATGGGGCATGATTCATTATTATAAGGTACCGATTAAAAATACAAATTCTCTGTGTAGATTAAATATATAACGTAGAAAAGAATTACAATTATAATTATAAATTGAAAATACTATTATAAAAACTCAAGTTTCAAGCTTATTTTAAAAATAAATTAAAAAAATTCATTGTGAGAGCAAAAATTTTCATAATTAGTGAAAATTGATATGCGTGTGTGTAATTATAATTATATGTATGATTAATGTTAGTATTATTTTAACAAGTTTATAACTTGCAAGACATCCACAGCCTACTAGAAGGCCCACAAGACCACAACCCAACGGACCCAACAAGTGGCTACTGTGGTCCAAGACATATAAAAGAGCAGTTGAGAGCACAAGGGATCAGCCATGTCAAAGTGGTCTTCAAAGGCATCTTTTTGTCTTTGAACAAAAATACAATTATCTTTGTACCAAGAAAATATAATTATCTTCATCCAAATTATGTTTCCTTAAAAAATAGTATTAGAATCAAAAGCAACAATTATAAATAATACTCAATAATTGTGTTATTTTCACTCGGTATTAACTATTAAGTGAAGAAATCAATTTAGAATTTTAAACAAAACTAAAACATTGAATTATTAAAATAATATATTATATCACAGGCTAAGTGGAACTAGGTTTCACCTTGATCCTTGAACCATCGCTTGGTTTGGCTTGGCCTGGAGATCAACCTGATATCTTAGGTAGGACTGGGCTTACTAAGCTATTAATTTGGTTGAACAACCTGATTTCCTTACTTTTATTAAAATAATACTATCCCGGTTCTTAAATATAAGGAGTAAACAAGAGATTTGTTTTACTTGTAAATATAATACTTCAATCCTCTTTATTTCCCAAGATTTATACTCTTCTTCAAAATATTTCAATTAATTACACATATTAAGGGGATTTTTGTTATCAGACAGTTTTAATGAATATGATTAAAGAGATCAGTTTAGAAAAACAAATATATATTTCTTGCCAATAACTAATTTTTTTAATTAGTATCCACAAATTAGATATTGAACTCTTATATTAGGAATTAGAGCTGGTATAATATAAGTACTCCAACCAACCAATGTACCATTCGCCCAAATTATTATGAAATATGCATAATGAGGTCTCCCACTGCATTGAATGTAGTAGGAATATCCAAATGCATTGGGCAGTAGAGGCCACTAAATGGTTGAAATAGAGAGAACCATTAATTAGCAAGCCAAATTTGATGAGAGTGGCCTTTCACTACTAATTAGGCCTCAAGCTTCTGGTCAATCTTCTCCATCATGTCTTTATACAACAAGCTTTTGTCTCTTCCTTGTCCTACATCCACATGAGTACCAGTATTCCTACCCAAATTTGGTGCAAACTTTAATTGTAGTTCCTGTGAAAAATGAAATATATTAGGAGAGAAAACTATTAAGGATATTAAAGTGTACTTGACTTTCTCTGTGCATTTGGTCTCCTTATCTGAATACCTAGTCCTCTCTGCGGAAGGCCCCAAAAAAAAAAAAAAGGAAAACAGTTTGGAATTAGAGCCATTAACATTACTTAACTTGATAAGAGACAAAAAAAACTCATTGACATTGCATTATCGTCCCTATCCAATTCGCAGGAAAATGCTTATACTCTCCGGCCGTCACAATGAAGAAAATCCCAAAACATTATATCATCATGGCCACTAACCCTTGTTCTTTTTTTTTTTTTTTTTAAAAAAATCTTTTCATTTTGTTCATAATCTCAACCACAAGCATGTCATCAGAATAAATAACAAAAAATATATATGATTTATTACTAGCGTTTCTCTTTTCCTTTTCCCCCCAATTTTCACCCTTCTGATCCTAACAGCAGCAACTCTATGACCACTACCCAAAAAAAAAAAAAAAACAGGATATTAATGATGGAATTAAGTTTCATCGCTAATCCGTAACAAATTCCGTCACAAAAACTAGTGACGGAATTTAGTGATAGAATTTTTCTGTCACTAAATTAGTAACTGATTAGTGACAGAATCTTATTCTGTCGCTAATTTTGTTGTAAAAGGATTAGTGATGAAAATTAGTTATGGAATTTGTTACTAATTCGTCTCTAACTCCCCTGACAAAACATTTTGTGATGGTATTAGCGATAGAAAAATTTCGTCACTAATTTTTGTCACTATTCCATCACAAATCTGTCACAAAAGATTACAATATAAATATATAACAATTCTTTTTAACATTTATTATTAAAATAAAAATAATATATGATAATTTTTCAATAATATTAATAAATGAAAAATACAAATATTATAAATAAAAATATAATAATAAATATAATATACTTACTAGTTTATTTAATATTTGAATAGAAATATTAATGATTAAATATTTTTTTGTAAAATAAAAAATTAAATTGAAATAAATAATAAATAATAATATAGTTATTATATATATTTGTATTTGTAATTAGAAACATTATATATATATTTTTGCATAAAAATTTCGCAGGTGTTTCTTAGCTAAACTGGCAAAAGTTTCAGCATGCATGTAGGAGGTGTTAAGTTTGAACCACTACTCCTTCACAAATAATCCAATTTGTGATGTGGTGACACCATGGAAGAGGCAATGACGTGGCATCGTGGGAGAGGAGGTGATGACCTAGACGATGGGATGATGTGGCGACATGAGGGAGAAAGAACAGGTGGCGAGGTGGAGAGTAATGATGATGAGTGATTGCTATGTGGTATTTTAAATTTACAGAATAAAAAAATTTAGTGATGGAAATTAGTGACGGAAAATTTCCGTCACAAATTAGTAATAGAATTTTCATAAGATATCTATTTCTAATTAGTGACGGATTAGTAACAAAAATTTTTCGTTACTAATTTTGGTCGTTAATCTGTCAATAATCTGTTACTCCTTCCGTTCCTTATTATAAGAGACATTTGATGCTTATGGCATGTTCCTATATATAAGAGACACTTAAAAGTTGTCTCTACTTTTTTGTGTTGATTTCTTATTTTACCCATATTTATTGTCTCCAACTCACAGTCTCTCTCCTTCCCACTTCTCTTTCTTTTAATAATTTATCATTGTTCTCTCTCATGCTCTCTCTCCTTATTAATGAGGGCATTTTTGGAAAAAAAATTATACTTTTTACACATTGATTGTTCTTAACTAATTTTAATTGTTTTTTTTATCAACGTAATTCGGTTATTCGTCTCTTATAATAAGGAACGGAGGGAGAGTACTAATTAGTGACAGAATTTTGAATTTTATCACTAAATAATTAATGATGTTGGAATTAGCAACGGAATTTTATCACTAATCCGTCTTTAATCCGTTGCTAATTAAATTTCATTGCTAATTTATTGTTTTTTGTAGTGGACATCCAAAATGATGTCACCGTATGATTTTTACTTGTGCTACATATATATATATATATATATATTTTACCAAACACAGAGTAAAATTACAGTAGTAAGTAACTCATCATTATTTTTCCCTCTTGCTTTAAATTCAATACTCCCTCCGTTCTTTATTATAAGAGACAAATAACCGAAGTACGTTGATAAAAAAAACAGTTAAAATTAGTTAAAAACAATTAATATGTAAAAGTATAATTTTTTTCCAAAATGCCCTCATTAATAAGGAGAGAGTATGAGAGAGAACAATTAAATTATTAAAAGAAAGAGAAGTGGGAGGGAGAGAGATGTGGGTTGGAGATAATAAATATGGGTAAAATAGTAAATGAACACAAAAAGTAGAGACAACTTGTAAGTGTCTCTTATATATAGAAACATACCATAAGCATCAAATGTCTCTTATAATAAGTAACGGAGGGAGTACTATTTTTGGTTGCATTAGCTTTTCCAGCTTACCAAAAGAAGAAAAAGCTACTGGGTATCCAGTTGAAGATAAAAGCATCTATATATCTAAGACTTTGAAAAGAAACATGATTGAGGCAATAATGGAAAGCGTAAAACTTTATAGTACAAAAGCGCAGTAAAAGAGAGAAAGTTTATGATTCAGGATTTGGGCATTGATGAACAAAAGAAAGCGAAGGCAAGGCTAACAAACATAAGTAAAAAGCAACAGCAAAAAGAGGAAAATATGGGAGCTGATTCTCCAACATCACAAGATCAGAGGCAGTTGCCTATAAATAGTAATGTAAATTAAATGCTGTTCAACTGTTATGTTATGTACTGAGGTGAGAGTATCCGAGGTAACAGATTCTTCAATGTACTTTCATGAAAAAGAGAAAACCAAGTACGGAGATTTTTATGTTTCCTTGTATATTTCCGTTGTCTTGTCCTTTTGTTTCGCGTTCTTCCCCCCAGATTGGACCACCCAAAATAGTTTCGACAGGTGAATCTGTAGTGGATAATTCTGCAATGTTATTTTTAATTGATATTGGCCATGAACTGATAAAGTAGCTAGTTGTTGTTAGTTGTTAAATTATATGCACTGTGCTTAAACTGGTTATAATAGAATTATCATATGTTTAATCAATATATATGAACTAGCATCTTCCTTTAAATTTTAGATCAATTGGTTACTACTAGTCCTCATGACTTATGCAAGTTATAGCATTGCATATGACTCAGGGTTTATATATGGGATTCAGGGTTTATATATGGGATCGATTTTGCGACCTCCCATTTAAATAAGAGCTTTCATACTACTAGGTTTTATGGCTATAGGCAATTGAATTCTAAACATCTATCTCAATTTTTCATCAAGTTCATGAGAATTTTGTGAGAATTTGGATGGTGTGTAGTAAATCAAAATGAGAAAATTAAATGCAATGTAAAGAAATAACCTAGATGTAAAATTATAGGCCATATATAATTGACTAAATAATGCAACCAAAAACCAAGAACAAGTATTTCAAGACAGCAAAAGATGATAAATTGGACAGATTTGGAAACCCAAAGGAAGACACAAAATTTGTCTCTTTCTATGTTGAGGAGAAAAATTTTCACAACTTAGAAGTTAGAAGTTTAGTGGTTAAAGTTGAATTTTAATTAAAGCTTCAAAGTGCCATCATGTTCTACAAGAGTTAGATATGACCATTTTCGTGGGTAAGAGAAAAGACCTATCAACTAACCCAAGTCTAAGTTTAACTAGCTTTACAAGATTCTTGCTATTTCACAAGCATGCTTAATTTAGGGGGAACTTCTGTAGTAAAGAATAAGACAAATGATTAAGATTTTGATTTAATTAAAACTGTGTGACATACTTCATGATATGTCATAATGTAATACATCAAATCATATTTCATAACAAAGCATTGGTCCCTTCAGGAACTAGTCACTTTGAGGGCTGGAAATTGGTGGGTACATCATGATTATCCTATCCCTGTCATGAAAAGAGCTCCAATTATTTTCAAGCATTCAAAATTTGGGGAAGTTCCATGGATATATTAATCTAGATATCTATATAATTTATACTATATGTATACGAAGTTATGTCATATTTAACTGGTGAATAATATTACGATTTGTCAGTGACTTGCAGGTTGCAGTTGATTAATTTGAATAGATTAAAATAGTTATTAAATTATTTTAAACTATTTATATTCATCGTTTTTCTCTAAATTGGTTTGCCTCAGTTATAAATTAATATATATATAATCTATTGATTTACATAAATATTTTAGAGAGTTCATGTCACATATATTATAATTAAGTAATTTAGTAACTTTTTTAATATCTTAAATTAGTTAACTGGATTTTATATTAAGGATAAGAGGTAGTATTAGACAGTGTGCATTGTTGTTTTGTGATATAGATTTTATAAGTTAGTGTGTCTCCCAAAATGATCTTGTCACAATTTTTTTTTAATGTAATGTATGGGACGAATCTCTAGTTTATATATGAAATATGTTATAATAATCAAAGAAATGTTGCTTTTTTTCCCCTTGGTAATAGAATATTAAAAGATTTCAGTGTATTATTTAATGATCTTATTCTTTTATGCCAATGTAATCCCCACGTTAACAGCCAACCAATGATAATCATGAATTATTATGATGATAATTTCGTGGCCCCACAAACATGAATGATAATCATTTCTATTAATGCAAAAAGTTTTTGACAAGTCCTCATGCTCCTAAGGAGAACGGAATTAAGAATTTTGAATTTCATTTGTTTTTCAAAAGGAGGTTTCACCGTTTAATGAACGCACCAAGTTTGGAACAATTTCTTTTAAAAGAAACGTATAAATTTTTGGCCGAAAAAAACAAAAACGTATAATTAATTTGATCGACTTATTAACTTGGTTGATGAAAACTATGCATCCCGTATAAAGGATATTTTGATGGACTGAGAAAATGACCTTTTTATCCTTCAAAAGAACTAAATGACTATCAATAGTTCAATACGTTGTCAAGGAATACGAAAATATTAATTTAAAGCAAAGAATATCTATAGAAAAAACAAATTAAAAATAAACAACACGGTAAAACCATACCCACTTACAGTTTAAAAACAATACATCTCTCACACCAGCAGTGTACGGACAAATACTTTAGATTGCCAGGTCAAATAATTTACATGTGAAACTATTGCAGGGTAGTGATACGGAGATTGGATCTCTGAGATCCCTGCAAAATACTTCCCATTCCCAAGAGCCATTGTTACACAAATTTCAAGGTCCTCACTTCAGCCAAAGTTAGTTCCAAAAAAAATCCAATCTAAGTTAGACCACTTGAAACAAAAAATCCAGATCTCCACAGCAAAATCCAACTGCTTCCAAACACCCATAATCCGGGCAGAAAAAGGAAACTCCTTTTTCTCCCTTTTGTTCTTGGAGGTTACTGGGTTATAATAACACATGCAGGCATCACCTTAAATTGGCACTCCCAACTCTGTTCAAGTGGGTTGAAGATGGATAGACTCTGTTCCTGAAATCTCCATCCCTATCTGAATCCCAGAACCCTTGAACACTTCTCCCACTTGAACTGTATCTCTCAAATTCCAACCTTTGCCTAGGAGCACTCTGAGATCTAACCTTAGCCCTTGATGATTCAGTGTTGGCCATGTAATTTGGATAGCCAAAGAAACCCCAAGAACACTCACTCCTTGTGGGTGTGAAAGGGCCTTTCCTTCCTCCACTTCCAGGTCTAGATGAAGCCGAAAGTGCTTGTGGGCTATTCTCAGCAGTTCTTGAAGCTGATGCTACTTCTTTCCCTTTCTGAATTTTCAAGGAGCTCAGTGATGAGAGGCTTTGGTTTAGAGCTTTTGCCGAGCTTTTTGATGGAGAGTCATATGCCATCTCACTGTTGAGGTAGTCCGAAGCCATGTAGTATTGAGATGCGTGGAAGGAGCTGCTACTTCGGTGAGACCTGAGGTGTGGCTTCCATGTGTCCACTTCAAGGATCTTGTCACTCTTCTCATCATCAGCACGCACATTTCTCAGTGAAGCGTCTCTGGAGTGGCTCCAAATACTTTCTTCCATCCAACGATCCAACCAATGTGATCCAAACTGTGCTCTTTGTGGGCCAATCTCCCTAAAATTTGCATTGGAGCTACATCTCTACAAGTTTATACACAAGAATGCAATTAAAAATTGGAATAAATCAATTCCAAAAAAGAGAAATGCCACGTCAACGAGCAAGAAAGCAGAACGGTTTCTTCATCATGTCTAACTGTTTTCAGTAACTTTTTTTAGAAGAAACCATACACAACTTCCCTGAACAATATAATCAAAATTGCATCTATGATACCACAAGCTATCAGACTCCAGTTATGCATATCATGTGCAATTGATGCCTAAAAACTACGTGGTTGTAGTATCTCAAGCATGTGTAAAGTTGAAGGACGTGGTGGAGACATCTTATTTTCTGGTAGTCATGTGATTTTTAGACTTTCATTTTGACAAATTAGTAATATTTTCACTCCTCGGAAATAGCCTAGGGTGTTAAGTGTAATTTTTTAAGGTCATGCCCCCAAATGTAATTGAGCTGTAATCTATATGATTATTAATTGTGGACACTTAATTATTCGTTCTTGGGGGAAGAAATTACCATAGAAACCATAAAAAGATATCAAAAAGCAATTTATGGGAAGAATCACAGGTACCTTTAGGATCGATGATCCATCAACCTTAGTACTATAGGCACGAAGTGGATGCTCATGATCTTCAGGGACCTGCGGTTAAATAATTAAAAATCAGACAGGTAAATTGCATATAAAAGTCCTTGAATGTGCAAATGAATATTAGCGTGAGGTAGTAGCAGAGAAGTTTATGAAATTGAATGCACTCAGCTCCAACGTAGACAGGTTACACCATTTTGTATATAAGAAAAGTTTTGCATTAGGTCATTTGAGGCTACTTCAGATGATAAGGGCGAGGTAGTATATGAGCAGAGGTCCAAGGTTTGTATTAGCCTTTCCAACACATTTTGCTTTGGTTATTAAAAATTGAATCTGGATTATCATGCAGAAAGCAAAATAAGTTTTCTTACAGGGTGGTAAAGCAGTGAAGACTTGCTAGAAGGCAGATGATCTGACACGTGCCCACGACTTGCACGTGCCCGAGCCTGCAGTCTGACCAATGTTTGCATGCGCCTGAGCATGTCTGCAGTTTGCTTTCTCACTATGTGGCCTCTCACCAGTGCTTGCAGCTTCACCAATGCTTTGAGTGCTCGTAGTGCTCTCCTTGCCTGTAAAATCCATCCCAAAAATTTCAGCTTCTCTTGCTCTAACAACACTATCCAATAACAATCAAATTACGCTCTCAGGAACATTTTCAGAAGAAAAACAATGAAAATCCTTGATGAGGTAGTATAATTTTTAGCCGCTGAAAATTACAAGCCTCAACTAATTGTTCTCTGAATCTCAGAAATGTGGAATTTAGTGCTTAAAGGTTTTTGACTCACTATTCTTCAATGCCCAAATCATGTACATATTAATTATTTTTGCCCTCCTTTTTTGATTGGCTAGAATTAGCAATTAACAAGTAGAGAGTAAATAATATACTTTTAACTTCAAGCATTGAATAGTTGAAACATGAGTCTTTGAAGCCTCGGTATGAAATATAGCACGGACCAAACAGGATTAAATAAAGAAAGATAGACCAGACTAGCAAGCATGTAAAGGAGCATAGACTGGTGAATGAAATCATTAATAAACCCCATACTCACATGCAGCCACTTTGAAAGGGGCAAAAAATTCCTTTATTGATGCTTCCTTTTAATTCACTGAAACTTCCTTTGCTACACTACCTACCTTCGCAGTCCTAGCATAAGTCCAATGAACTTAGCAGCCTTACTGTTTACTTTAATTCCTCCTAAAAGTATACACCCAACTATTTGCGTTCTTACCCTTAGAAACTTTCACGTGAAGACTAGAATATGACTAAAATTTTAATATAAAATATGTTGAAAAGCACTTTTCCTTCTTCCAAAAGTAGCTTCGTGCTTTTCATTTGGCAAGGCCTACCATTCAGACAAAGTCCACTACATGGTTGTATCTACTCTCTATTTCTCTCATAAATTAAGAGACCCCAGCACCGAAAATTTTTACTTCCGGACTTGTCCCTCAGTGTCCTTCCCTTACATTTCATAGTAGGACATAGTTGATGATGCGTTGGCACAGAGCCACCAACCTATGGGGTTAAGCATCCTCTCATCTTTTCTTTGAGACAAAACAATAGTCATTGAAATTGATATATCTTTATTTTGCTATATAGGTCACTCTACTTTCCCTACAGGAAAGGCAATAGAAAAAGTCTCACCGAATATGTGGGGCTCTTATATCCACTTTTCTCGACCATTATTCTCATTTCTCTCACATTCAAACTTCAAACAGAAACCCATTGCCAAGTTTCGTCACCACACAACACCGACGTTTTGACAGAAAGCACAAAGAAACACCCTCTCGATTTAAAGGTGACCCAACAAAACAATAAAAAAAATTTCTAGAGCACTTGGTGACGAACAGTAATTCGTCGTGTGACACCCCAATTATGTTTTAGGCACACAAAAAAGTTAAAAATTGTAAATTTACAGTGAAAACTACAGGGGGAAGTTTAGACGAATATGTGGGATGAGTCAGAAGATGAAATCACACACGTGCCGAATTGTCGGCGGCAACTTATTTATTCTGTCCAGACTCCACACTGGAGAGCGCAGTTTCCAGAATTCTGTCCACTAAAGAAAATTTGGTTTTATAAATAATTATTTTTGGAAGTAATGAGGTTGTGTGGTGCGGTAGGAGGGGACGATGACCACTGTCGCGAAAAATATCGTTTAAATGAATAAAATATTTTTACGATATTGAAAAGCATGTAAAATATGAATATATTATTAGCGTTTGGCTACTGGGAAAAATCACTTTAATGTTGGAAAATCGGCAACAGCTAACCCAGACAGAGAGGCAAGTGAATTTTGAAATTATCGTTGAGAATTCAAAATTGAAATCGGAAAACCAAGCAAACGAGTGAATTCAGCAAGAAGGCCTAATCTCGGGAATAAGAAGCACGCAGCGTAGTTCCAGGGTAATAATGTCAAAGGGGAAATTCAGTACCGACCAGATAAGACCGGAAAGCGGACTGTATTTTAACGGCAGCCGCTTGCTCCACCCACCGGCGTTGGCTAGTGCTGGCCTGTGTCGTGCTCACCGGTCGAGTGACGGTGGGGCCATTGGTTAGTCGGACTACCTCGGCGGCTGCATGGGCAGCGGCTAGTGCAGCCTCTGCTACGGCGGCCGTGGCCGCCGCTACAGCAATGGCATGCTTATTGGCATCTAAAGAGTCGGAGAACGTTGCAGAGGAATCAAAGTGACTGAGATCAGATCCTTTAGTTTTCGAACCGTGAGACTTGTCCTTTTTGGTTTTGCTGAAGCTCCATTTCTTCTTGTCCTTGCCGGAGGAAGCGGAGGAATGAACCGATTTTTTGGCGCCGAAGAGTCGCCGGAGAAAGCCCATGGCTCAATGGTGAAGAAGAAGGGTGGAGATTGTAGCGAAGAAGAGCATGGTTCCGGAATTTAGGTCTCAGAGAGAGGGAGGGGGGGGGGGGGGAGAGTGAAGGAATTGGAATGGTTCAAGAGGCAGGGAACACTCGGATTATGTAGTTGCAGTTGCGGATTTGGATGTGAGAGCTCGGATGTCAAGGTCCGGTTGCACGCGCTTCGAAAGAGTTCGCATCACGCGCTTCATTTCTTTTTCTTTGCTCATCACATATTAAAAAAAGTTAAGGTGTAAATATACCTATAAACTTATACTAAATGTGTGTCTAGTACTATAAACAAACTTTCGGTATGAAAATATACATGATAATTTTAAAAAGTTACAAAAATACCATGACCATTGATTATTGTAATGTTGACCATTTATTTCATTGAAAGTGCTAACGTGAACACTGACATGGATGCTGATATGGTTTAGAGAGTTTGATAAGAAAGTGTGAAGATACAAATATACCTACAAGCTTGTTCCAAATAAGTGCTTGACACCATAAACAAACTTTAGGTGTAAAAATACCTATAATCATTTCAAAACAACCTTAAAATACTGCAATTGTTTAATTAATCAAAGATGACTTTCTAATTCAAACTTTTAACTAAAAAATGTGACATGGACCCTAAGCCAATGTTTCAATCTCCCTCCTTCAAATGCAACTTGCTTCTCCTTTCAAATAATCATGTTTCAGTCTCCCTTCGATCCCAATGATGTTCTCTCATCACTGTTTCACTTTTACTGAAGAGAAACAAACTGAAACTGTTCACAAAACTTGCTCTTTCATTTCATATATAAAAGTCTCTCTTTTTTTAAGAAGAGCAATACTGCTCTCTCTTAGTTGCTCTTTTCACATCTCCTCTAGTTTGCTAAGAGGAGAGGCTTACACTTGAAGGAGAAAGATTGAAACACTAACTCAACATCTATGTTACCTTGTTTGGTCAAAAGTTTGAGTCAAACAGCCGTCTTTAATGAATTAAGCAACTATAGCATCTTAGTGTCTTTTGGAATGATAGTAGGTATTTTTGCACTTTAGGTTTGTGTATGGTATCAAGTGCACATTTGACAAAAGTTTATAGGTATATTTGCATATTCACTCTTTTTTATCATACTCTCTAAGGTATGTCAGTGTCCACATCAACACTTTTGGTCAAATAAATGGTCAACATTATAATAATTAACGGTCGTGAAAGTTTTGTAACTTTTTGAAATCATCATGTAAATTAATAAGAATTTTAAAAGTACTGACTAGGTTGAATTTTATTTTTTTCCCCTTACTGAGCTTAAAATTATGTCATTTTGAGTTTGAGAAAATAAATCAAACATTTTGTTTAATTATTTGTGATTTATACATAAATATTTATTTTTATTTACCTGTAAATTAATAATTTTGTATCTAAATGTTATTTTTATAGTTATATTATTTAGGGTTAAGGTGCAAATATATCTATGAACTTATACTAAATGTGCGTTTGGCATCATAAAGAAATATTGAGTGCAAAACTACACATGATGATTTCAAAAAGTTGCAAAAATGCCATGACCGTTAATTATTGTAATGTTGATTGTTTGTTTGACTGAAGGTGCTGACATGAACGTTAACATGGATGCTGATGTGGCTTAACATGTCTGATAAAAAAGAGTGAAGGTGCAAATATATCTATGAATTTGTCCCAAATATGTGCTTGACACCATAAACAAACCTTGGGTGTAAAAATACCTATGATCATTTCAAAACAACCCTAAAATGCTACAATTGTTTAATTTATCAAAGATGATTTTCTAATGGAAAAATTGCAAATAAAGACCCTCCAATATATAAAATGGCAATCAGGGACCCTGAATTTGAGAAATTGCTCACAAGGATCCGGTCCCAATTTGCAATTATGAAATCATGGCCAAATTATCAAAATACCCCTCTTTAATTTTTTTTTAAAAAAAAGAACACCACTGCCTCGCCGGAATCCGGCCGCCGGCACCGGAGCTCCGCCACCCCTACTGGATTTCAGCCATTGCGGGCGGCCTTCCTTTGTTTTTTTTTGCAACTGTTTTTTTTTTAAATAGGGGGAAGTGAGGTTAGGGGGATTTGATCCCCCAACTTAATGCTTCCCAAAATTAGGAATAACTATCGAACCAACAAATTTTTACTAACATTATAATACAAAAAAAAAAATAAGTTAACTCATTTACTCTTGTTCCAGGTGATAACAACAATACATTTAGAAATAACAAGTTCTGATTGTAAAATAACACGTCTGGAATGAAAATTTAACAATATGTTTTTTTTATAACAACAAATTTTGTTGCAGGTGATAATAACAATACATTTGAAAATAACAAGTTCTGATTATAAAATAACAAGTCTGGGATTAAAATTTAACAACACGTTTTTTTTATAACAACACACTCTGTTTCAGGTGATAACAATAATACATTTGGAAATAACAAGTTCTGATTATAAAATAACAAGTCTGGAATTAAAATTTAACAACACGTTTTTTTAGAAAATTATTTATATTATGATTTTGGAAAATAAATTATTTATAAATTATAAAAATATTTTTAATATATTTATTTTTTCTAAAAAATACTTTTTAATCTATATATCTATACAACTCATTATAAATCAAACTACTTCTTATAAATTATAAAGCATTTATAATTAAGTATTTTTAATCTATAAATCATAGTATAAATTTTTATATTATTTCATTCTTTAAATATTAAAATTTATTATTAAGTATTTAAATATTATAGTATAATTTATTATTTCATTCTTTAAATATTAAAAATAGTTTTTATATTTAAAGAATAAAATAGTATTTTTAATTATAAATTAGAGATAAATTTCATTTATAAATTTTAGCAATCAAAAAGTATTTTTAATCTACAATAAATTGTACTATTTATAATTTATAAGAAGTAGTTTGATTTATAATGAGTTGTATAGATATATAGATTAAAAAAAATTAAAAAAGTGTGTTGTCATTTTCCCTAAATTTTATTTATGAATTTGAACAATAAAAAAGTATTTTTAATCTATAATAAATTACACTTCAAGTTCTGATTATAAATTGGAGATAAAAATTATTTTTTAGAAAATTAAATAGATTAAAAATACTTTTTATAAGTTATAAATAATTTATTTTTCAAAATTATAAAATAATTAATTGTTATAAAAAAATATGTTGTTAAATTTTAATTCCAGATTTCTTATTTTATAATCAGAACTTGTTATTTTCAAATGTATTGTTGTTATCACTTGGAATAAAATGTGTTTTTATATAAAAAAAAAGGTGATGTTAAATTTTAATTCCAAACTAGTTATTTTATAATCAGAACTTGTTATTTCTAAATGTATTGTTGTTATCACCTGAAACAAAGTGTGTTGTTATAAAAAAACATATTGTTAAAATCATAATCCCAGACTTGTTATTTTATAATCAGAACTTGTTATTTTCAAATATATTGTTGTTATCACTTGCAACAAAATTTGTTGTTATAAAAAAAACATATTGTTAAATTTTCATTCTAGAAGTGTTATTTTACAATCAGAACTTGTTATTTCTAAATGTATTGTTGTATCACCTGGAATAAGAGTAAATGAGTTAACTTATATTTTTTTTTTGTATTATAATGTTAGCAAAAATTTGTTGGCTCGATGGTCATTCCTAATTTTGGGAAGCATGAGGTTGGGGGATTTGATCCCCCAACCTCACTTCCCCCCATTTAAAAAAAAACAATTTCAAAAAAAAAAAACAAAGGAAGGCCGCCGGTAATGGCCGGAATCCGGCCACCGGCATCGGAGCTTCGGCGGCCGGATTCTAGCGAGGCAGTGGTGTTTTTTTTTAAAAAAAAAATTTAAGAGGGGTATTTTGGTAATTTGGCCATGATTTCATAATTACAAATTGGGGCCGGGTCCTTGTGAGCAATTTCTCAAATTCAGGGTCCTTGATTGGCATTTTATATATTAGGGGGTCTTTATTTGCAATTTTTCCTTTTCTAATTCATACTTTTGACTAAAAAGGATAACACGGACCCTAAGCTAGTGTTTTGTCTCCCTCCTTCAAGTGCAACTTGCTCCTCCTTTCAAGTGATCGCGTTTCAATCTCCTTCCAATCCCAATGATGTTCTCTCCTCGCTGTTGCATTTTCATTAAAGAGAAACAAGCTAAAACTCTCCACAAAACTTCTTCATTTCATCTATTAAAGTCTCCCTTTTTCTAAGAAGAGCAGTGCTACTGTCTTTGTTGCTCTCGTCATGTCTCCTCTGGTTTGCAAAGAGGGGGGGCTTACACTTGAAGGAGGAAGACTAAAACACTAACTTAACGTCTATGCACCTTATTTGGTCAAAAGTTTGAGTTAGACAGTCATCTTTAATGAATTAAACAAATATAGTCTCTTAGGGTTCCTTGGAATGATAGTAGGTTTTTTTACACCCTAGGTTTGTGTATAGTGTCAAGTGCACATTTGACAAAATTTCATAGGTATATTTGCATCTTCACTCTTGTTTATCGTACTCTCTAAGCCATGTCATCATCCACATCATCACCTTAGGTTAAACATATGGTCAATATTACAATAATTAATGGTCGTGTCATTTTTATAACTTTTTGACATCATCATGTGTATTTTTACATCCAAGGTTTGTTTATAGTTCCAGACGCACATTTGGTATAAGTTCATCGGTATATTTGCACCTTCACCCTATTATATATATAAATATTTTTGTGTATTTTAATTATAATTTGATTAACCTCAGATTCAATCATGGGTGCATTCTTTAAAGTGCATAATATATTACTAATGGGGTTGGATCTAACAAAATGGTTAGTTCCTTATAATACGATAAATTAATGTTTGAATTTTTGTTTAAAGAAGTGTCCACATTTAATGTCTCGAATAAAATTACCTACAATAAAAGAACATATCTATGCGTAGCCCAAAAAAATCGATGGTACATCCATTCAATTACTAATCCAACAGCAACAAAAGTTATTTTAGTTGGTAAGGAGTCGGCTCATAACTCACAAGATTGTGGGTTCGAATTCCATTGTCAATATAAGAATCTTTTTGGTGGACAATCTATAAGTATCTTTGTAAGTGTTTTTTCAATCCAAAGATATGTTCTGATCTTAATAAATCCCAAAACCAAACTCACCTATTTTTTTTTCTTTTTTTAGAAAAATACATTATCAATCTAGTTTTTAACATATTGGCATTTATAACTATTTGATTCTAGACTTATCCTACCAAAAAAATAGAAGAGAATCTACGTTTAAAACTCATTTTCTAGTAAGAATGGTTTATGACTAAATTGTTATTAACTTGATTTTTTTCCCTTTTTTAGCTAATTTTTTTCATGGTAACTTTTATTAATGTAATGAAATATTCTTACGATCTATACAAGAGTTGAGTAATAATCAATTCTCTTCCTAATTCATTATAAGGAAAAATTACTCGTGGCAAAAAAACAAAAAGGAAAAATCACTCATAACTTTTAAGTAAAAAAATGACATATATAGATTCTTTAAAGTTCATATATTAATTTATGTACTAATGTTTTCAACCGGACCGGATTTTTATATAAAGGGAAAGCACTACGCACCCTAGACATGCCAATCTAGTGTACTCTAAAATGGTATATAAATAAGCAAATGAAGCATTAACAATTGAAATCAGATCTAATTACATTTTAGTGGATAGGATCACACACACACACCTCATCACTGCATACGCTGACTCACAAGAATTCTCTCCCCCTTTTAAAAACTTGCACATTTCAACATGCTACCGGGCTCTTTTTTATGAAAAAAAAAAAACATTGCTCAAGCTGTCAAGCAAATGAATTGCAATCTTTGTCTCTCAAATTGGATACCAACATTCATGATAATAGCCTTCTGGACAATTTTGCCTCTGCAAAGCATACTCTTGAGTTCTTATATGATTGTGAAGTGAGTTTTTGTGTGCAAAGGGCAAAATTAAAATGGCATACAGAAGGTGAAAGAAACACTAGATTCTTTCATGCGGTAGATAGTAGACGAAGATCTAAGAACCTAATTCATGCTTTAAAAAAAGAGGATGGCTCTTGGATTGAGGATTTACAAGAAACTAAAAATTTCTCCCTGTGCTATGCACAGATTAACCTATATGATTATATTTCAAAGTTTAATAAATTGCATTATCTAAGATAGTTTAAAATTTACTTCTAACAGGAATATATTTTTTTATTCATTTTAATGGAATTTGAATTAGAGATACAGAATTTATGGCGAGTAGATAAAAATTTGAAATTAATTATTTATTCCTCTATTTAAGCCTCTTATTGACATGCTATTTAATTATGACACCCCCATTTAATTTAATATACTCAAATTTCAATTAAGATATTATTCAAATTGAAAGTTAATTATTAATTTCTTTATTTGAATCTCTATTTGAAATTGCATTTATTTATAATGTTTCCTATTTAATTCAATATATTTAAATCTCAATTAAGATGTTATTTAAATCTCATTAATTAAAGATATTCGGATCTTATAATCTCATATCCGACCCATTTTTCAACGAATCGGGTGTTACAAGTTTTCAAGAATATAATTGATGATTGATTGTCAATATGACCTTTCATCACTTTGGTGAGATTTATTGTCAAATTGGTACACCTTCAGTTGAACAAATTCATTCTAACTTGTTACAAGTTGATATCCCCTCTCTCAATGAGCAAGATGTAAATTTCCCGATGAAACAAATTACTTTAGAAGAAATTCTCACTATAGTCTTTGGTTTACCAAAAGATAGTGTACTAGGTATAGAAGGCTTTCATGCTGATTTCTTTTAGAGGCATTGGGAGTTGATTAAATGTGATCTATATGATGTGGTGATCTCTTTCTGGGAGACAGAACATCTGTTAAAGTCTATGAACAAGACAAATATTATCTTAATCCCTAAAACTAACAGGCCACAAACTCTCAAGGATTTTAGACCAATTAGTTTGAGTAATGTGTCCTATAAAATTTGTTCTAAGGTTCTATATAACAGGTTAAAGGAAGTCTTGCAAAGTAGTATTGCTCCATTCTAGAGTGCTTTTCTGAAAGGTAGACCAATATATGACAATATTATGTTAGCTACAAACCTGATGAATCAAATTCATAATTCAAATCAGGGACAACAAAAAATAGGTGCTCTAAAAGTGGATTTCTCCAAGGCTTTTGATCAACTGTCATGGAATTTCATCATTGCCACAATGCAAAGAATGAGATTTCCTAGAAAATGGCTGAACTTAATATATCAATGCGTTTCAACTGTTCAATACTAAATTCTAATTAATGGTCAACTCACTGAAGCCATTTATCCTTAGAGAGGGGTTCGCCAAGGAGATCCTCTCTCTCCCTATTTTTACATTCTCTCTGCTAACATCTTATCTTGTTTGGTAACACAGTTGGAAAAGTCAGGACAATGGAAAGGTATCTAAATCTGCCAAAGAGCTCTACTGATTTCTCATCTTTTTTATGCAGACGACTCTATTTTCTTCTTTGAGGGATCTCATCAAAATATTGTAGTAATTAAATTTGCCCTTGATGCTTATTGTTGCTGGTTAGGACAAGTCATCAATTGTTCAAAATCTACACTAGTGTTTAGCCCAAATATTAATCATCAAAATAAGTGTCACTTCTCACTATCTTTGGGGATTCACTTTACCAATAAACTGGGCAAGTATTTGGGCACATGGATTGATCCAGGAAGAAGCAAAAAGATAATCTATGATCAGGCTCTTGAGGCGATACAAAGAAGAATAGCAGCTTGGCAAAACAAATTACTCTCTTAAATCTCTCAACTTACACTTGTTAAGACAGTGCTATTTGCGGCGAACTTGCATGTTTTATCTTATATCAAATTGCCACAATATGTATGTAACCAGGTAGATAGTCTTTGCCTTAATTTCTGCTAGGGTACCATTAGAGCAAAAAATCACATTCATCTTAAAAACAAGGATTTCCTCTTTCAACCTGTGGATCATGGTGGTTTGGGAATAAGGCCAACCAAATGTATCAATCAATCTCTTCTAACTAAACAGGTATGGTGCATTCTCACTATGGAATGATCGCTTCCGTAAGTGTACGGCTCAATGTAGTAAAAATCCTTGAGTAATCTAGGGTCATACCCACCGGGGGGGTTGCGTTTTTACTAATTCAAATAAGTAACAATGAGAATAAATGAATTGATTAATGAGATAATATGAAATAATAAATTAAAAGCAGGAGAAAATCAAATATAAGAGGAAAATCAATCACTCAAAGTGTTAGGGTTCAGGATTTACCCTATGGGTTGCTAGTTTCTATCCTTTGAATTAACTTTTTAATTTATTATAGTGACAACTATTCCTAAAGTGTCCTAATATTCTCCTGAATTATTAGTTCCTATTTAATTAGAGTTGAATTTGTTCCCATGACAACCAAACAACTAATTAAATCTTGAAGCTATAGTCTTAAGTCACCATAAATATCTAGAACTATCCCTAGCCTAAATATTTATGTCTACTTCTCTAGATTTAGGTTCTCTCTTCACCTCCCAGTTCATCAAGATCACCCATAATTTAGATTCAATGGGGGTCAGTCATAAAATCCACATGAAGAATAAGAGAAATAGATATAAAAATTAAAAGATATTCATAAAAGCCATAAAAAGAGTAAAAACAGAACTGATAAAAACTAGCTTCCCATTTGGACTACATGCCTACCCCAACTAGAGAATTTAAAAACTCATAATAAAATAAACCATAAATAGTATTATTCTAAGATCCCCAAACATGACAGAAACAAGGAAGAACAAAAGAAGAATAAACTGTCGAAGGATCTAATAAAGGTCCTCTACTCAGCTGTTGTCACAAGATGAACAAAGGTAGTAACTTAGCCGATTCGCTGTCACAAACAATGCTCTTTTGCTACCTCTGGCAATGCTCTCTGATGCTTGCTCTCTCATCTCCTCCAATCCTATTTATAATGGTTTTGTATCTTCTCTCCCTTGAAGCCACTGCCTCTTATCCATATCCATATATCTTTAATACAATATAATATATTAGATGATTTGCCTTGTGTCACTGCTGCCATCATTATCCTTTTATCTCCTTCCTTGTACTCAATCAATATGATATAATATATTATATTATTGCAGGTTAAGTATGTGGATTTCTGTCAAATGGAAATTCTTTTAAAGTCTTACAATGCTTCTTGGATAGGGAAAGGACTTTTAGAAAATTTGAGTCTTATAATGGATAACCTTTGATGGAATGTCTCTTTTGACTCTCAAATTCCTCTCAACCATCATCTTTGGTAGCCTATGCACTTGAGATCTGCCTTGGTATTCAACTTACTTAATGTTAAGGATCTCTTATTGCATACTTCTTTTAATTGGACTCCTCACTAATGGAATATCCCTTTGCTAAAGACTCTTTATTTTGCAAATACCTTGCGTGAAATTACATGAACCCCAATTCTATACCAAACAAGCCATGATTCTTTTCATTGGACTGCAAATAGCTCTGGTATTTATAAGGCCAGAGATGGTTTCAAGAAATATCTTTAAGAAGTTATTCAGATAAATAGCTGTGGTGATAAATTTCGGAAATTCCTTTGGTCCCTCTCCCTTCCATTGAAGTCACTCCTTTTCATCTAGAAGCTCTTTAACAAATCAATTCCTTCTGGGGATTTCTTAAATCAACATCATGTGCCCACTACTTTGTTTTGTGTTTTTGGTTGTTCCTGTCTAGAAACCTTAGAGCACTTATTCATTTTCTGCCCTTATGTTCGTGCCATTTGGTTTGATTGTCTCTCAATTAGAATTGATGTGCAAAGCTATGACTCTTTTTTGTTGTGGTTGAAATCAGTAATGTTGCAACTTTCATGAGATGAGCTTGACTTTCAACTGAAAGGATGGATCATCCTTTTAAATGCTATACGGAGGAATCGAAATCAGACACTACATGAAGGCAAAGTTGATCATCCTTGCTATGAAGGTGATAAAGGAAATTTAAAGTTGGGTTTCTTACTTCAATATGGCTTTTTCTTCTCCTCAGATCTCTAAAGATAAAAGATCACCAATTTTTATACCAACTTCTTTGGATACATCATCTGCGGGTAAAGAATGGACAATATTGCTTTTCAAGAGGAAAATTAAAGAGCAAACTTCAATGCATGCTATTATTCTATTTAAAGGCATTCCTATCCAAGTTTTCAAGCTCCATCGAATCTTTATAACTCCAGATGTTTTCAACAACTCTTGTTTGAGGCAGATCTTGCTATGGGTAGCACACATGGGAAAAGACTTGTTTAAGGAAGGATCTAAACTTATCTTGATTTGCTTCAAGAAGTAGCTCATGGATCTCACTCATGTTCGCAAAGCCTCAGAAAGGAGATTGGATAGTGAACTTAAACAACTCCTGCTTTTGTTTTCTAGGGTGACTGTTTCTAAATATAATGACTATAGGTTTTTTATCGTTTTTCTCAATCTTTTTTATAGGTAACTAACCTTGTGATGTAGACTGATAATTTATTGTAGTGTTAATCATTTTGCCTTTTCTTCCCCAAAAAAAAGAAAAGAAAAAGAAAGAACCCACAAAATATAAAGTTTATTGGTATGCAAAATTTCATTTTCTCTCACTACGCAAAAAAAAAAAAGCTTTCAACAACCGCTTTTCAAAGTCGCTGATTAAGGTTAATTTTTTAAAGTAAAACTTTCAATAACCACTCCTAATATTAACATCAAAAGTCTAAAAATATTTGGTCGAACAAAGTATAAGTGGCGACCTAATATGGCAACTGAAAATTTTTTTTAGTGATAATTTTTGTTGTCGCCACTGAAAATGGTTTTTCATGACAACTCAAGATGTCACGAAAAGACTTTTTAGTGGCAACTCAAGGCGATGATGGCTAAAATCTAAGAATACTTGAGATGGTAGAGTTTAATGGAAGAGCTTCCAACTCATTAGCAGTTGCTTGTAAGGGGGAGAAACAAACTACAAAAATTTCCAAAAGGATTCTAATGTCCCAATGGTGGACGAAGGAGAAGTCAAACATTTTTCAGATTCATCCTTAACAGTGTAAGTGCCAGATGCTTTTTAACAATTTAACATCACAACATAATATAATGAAGGTTCAGAAATATTGCAAGATTTTCCTACATAGGCCACCGTAGAGAGGATGATTGATTGGAATTAAGGATCCATTTCAAGTTATTAACTATAATATTGGCATTCTCTATAATTTACTTCCACATCAAAGAGGAATTGTAAGATTTCTTAGTAATGCAAGCATGTTCCAGATAATATATCTAACTCTTAAGTGCAAGGATCGATGGACAAGGAAATAGTAGAAAGCATCCTCCAATCGTGCTTGGTTACTAATGTTTTATTAACGCGCCTAGTTGGAAGAATGCCTAAACCGCCGTGAACAAGGGGGAAAAAAAACCGGATAATATGGATTTTCTTCCTATCACCCAGAGAGTCCCAAAAGAAATAGATACTATCTCCAGTTTTTAATATAAAAACTAATTGGATATTAGATTTGATCCTGAATATAAAATATCAATCTCTTTTATCTCTTAAATTTATAATGTCTTTCTTAAAATATTCTATTAGTTGTAAGGAGTTCTCACCAAAAAAGAGTTCCAACACACATAATTAAACATGATAATTTTAAAAAACCAACAATTATTTATTATAATTAATTAACTTAACTACAAGTAACTGATTTAATCTTTTTAAATTAATTATTTAGATCTTATATGAAGGATTGGGGGTAGTACATCAAGAATCTATTTTATGATGGCATATAGATTGAACCATTTTGAATGGGAATCACATTACTTTTGATTTTACCAAAAAGAAAATGGTGTGCGTGTGTTATGCAAAATTGCAAATTACCAAAGAAAAGAAAAAATAACTTTCCTCCTACCTCCTGTCATGCATGTGAGGTTGCTGGTCAGTTGATGAATGGGACCCACATGCTTATTAATGCTCATGCTCAGTCGCCGCACGACATTTTTGGGTTGACTTTAATCTCTTCCTCTGAGTTCTAAGTTCTAACGCGGTTTCATATTTCAAATAAAAAAGATAAAAATAATACAATTCTATTTTTTTTATGAGAGAATTACTATTAAGTCCAAAAAAAATTTAATTATTCTAAAGTCTATTGATAATTAAAGAACATGTAATAATAAATTTTAGAGTAGAGTAGAGGATGACAACATGTTTATGCTAGTAATTTGTTATTGAGACTTCTTAACAATTAAATTCCTTTCTTAGTATCATGATAATTCTTTTTTTTCTTTTCGATAAAGAGAATTCCCTTTTGAGGCTTGAGGGCAACGGATTTTTACCTTTCCCAACTAATGTTTATTCTAGTGTATACTTGTGAATTAAATTCCACTTTGTACGATGCTATTATTAACACAATTACTCATTAATTAATATTTTTTATTTTTTTACCAACATTATTAATATAATTTGAATAGAACTGTTCAATTTTTTTTTATTTTTTTATAAATTATTAATTAACATAAATGGAATAAATTTTATATGCTTAAACAATGATTGAGATAAACATAATAGAAATTTGTATGGAAAAAAATAAATCCTACTAAAAATTGTGTGAATTTCACTCTTTTTATATTGATGATGTACTAACATCGGTTCTTACCAGACCTACCTAGCATTAATATCATGAAAATAACGTAGTATCGACTTTGAAGAAAATGTCATTACCTGATTTAAGGATTTGATGAATTTTTCAGAATTTTTTTTAAAAATAGCTGCTTAACCTATTAAGATTTTATTTATCAAAGAACATAAATATATTAATTTAATTTAATTTTAATTTCAGACATAAGAAAAAAATTAATTTTCATAAGAAAAATTTAATTTCAGCTTAAGTTTCCCTTTCAAAGATTATTGAAAATTTTATAAACTTAAGATTTTCATAAAAAAGATAAACATTTTTCCTTTAGCATATTGATGATGCTTTTGTCGTCAAAGCATTCAATTAAACTAGGTCCTAATTAATTTATAGTTTAAGATCAACCTAGGTCATTACTTCCAAGGAGCAAGTTGTGGGTTTCTTTAGGTGAAAATTTAGGTAATAAAAAAATGCAATAAAGTGGACCCAAACTAAAATGCAAAATTCTAATTCTAAATGCAAAATGCAAATGTCCTAAAATCTATATGAAAATTAAATCAAACTAAATGAATGCAATGCAATTTTTGGGGGGTTTTTTTGAAGGAAAATAAAAATAATGAATAAAGAGAATTAATCAGAAAGCAAAGAGAATTAGCAAGTAAAAATTCAGAGATTTCTCTTCAGGTACGGTAGAGGGGACAACTTAGGATTCGCATGAATTCAACCTTCATAACCTTAATCAGTTAATTAGACCAAAAGGAGATGATAAGAGAGTGGAATTAATAAACTTAACTACCCACTTGAAATAAAGGAAACCCTTAACTTCAAAAACCCTTAAACCATTAGAGAACTCATAACAGTATAAGGTTGGTTAATTAAGTCTATTAAAACCAATGAAGATAATTCAATTTAATTTTGGAAATTATGTTTGAAATTATCCAATTAAACAATCAGATAATCAACCAACTTAATTAAACAATTAAGAGGTGAAAGAACTCAAATTTTGCAATTCAAACCACATTGATAATTAAACTCATAATGAAAACTCAATTATAAATTCAATTAACAATGAAAAGGTTCCAAACATATATTCCAACAAGTATCTTGGCACAAATAAGATCCAAATATCAATTTAATCCAAGAATAAAATTGACAATCTAGACCTAAATTGTCTCAACAAAATTACAATTTGAACTCATTTAAAACTAAACAATTTCAAGTCCTTGAATTAGAAAGATAAATGGAATATCACTCCCTTGTGGTCTTTAAGTGCTAGCCCAAGGCTCTCTAGTCTCCTTCATGCTTCTCCCAAGTTGCCTGCCTAACAAGCTTAAACCTCCATGAAAATTATCTTCCCTCCAAAGTCATTAGATGCCGCAGCCATGAGGGGTGAAAAAGAGAAGATAATGCTTCGTGGAGATGAAGTGGATTAAGAAAGAAGAGGACGTGGATTATGTTGGTGAAAGAGGATGGTTATTTAATTGGTGGGTTTGCTTGACGTGAATCAGGGGGAGGAGAGTTGGCGTTGAAAAATTGATGTCCGTGCGTGAGTCAATGGAGAATGGAAAAGAGGTATCCTTCGGCGTGAATATGGGATCAATGATTAAGGGGTATTAGGCGTTGAATTGTGCGTTGGTTCCAATGGAGAAGGGAAGAGTGTTCCTCGCGTGAATCAATGGAGAATGGAAAGTGTGTTATTTAGGCGTGCCTCCCTCTTGATATTAGCCATTGGATTGTGCTTAGATTCCAAGAAACAATCTTGCACCATTGGATCTCCTATATGCTTTTTCTTGACCTACAAGAATTTAAGTACATCCATTAATGTAGATTATATCCAAATATAATCAAAAATTAAATATTAAATCTGCATAAAAATTAGGCAAGAAAGTGCAAAACTTTCTAAAAATAATCTTTCTAGAAATATGAGACTTGTTTTCAAAGAAATAGGAAAAATTAATTCCAAGTCAAAAATAGAAAATCACAAAATATTTATATTTTTAATCCAAAATCTCAATTTTTATGTAAAATCCAAAAATCAACCAATTAATTCAATTATGCATAAAAAATCTAATTAAGCTCAAAATTGTCATGCAAATCCTGAATTAATGTGGGATAAAATATATAAAAATTGGGCTTTATCAATTCCCCACACTTAGCCTTTGCACTCCTGGGCAAAGCAATTGAAGACCAAAGAGCAGTAAGAAAAACAAAAGAAAATCAAATAAAAGAGAATGTTCCAATCACAAGCAAAAAACAACTCAAAGCAATTAACATCTTTCTTATCCAAGTAATCTTCTCATGAATCAAAAAAATAAACATCATGGCAATTTACTTGACAAAGGGGAATCTAAGTCAGAAATCCCTCACCAAGGTTAATGTGTATCTCACTCATCACTCAAAAGTGTATTGGCTTGTGTTTACACTCAAAATCATGCTATCCAATCCTCTTTCCATAGGCTTGACAAGAATCTATATTTTTCACCAATCATAAAGTAATTACAAGTATAAATCAAAAGGACTTTTATTAGGTTGTAATGGGGCTAAGGTAAATAAAGAAGGGATAGAATGTTTGGGAAAACAAAGGTGAACATCTTAGGAAATAAAGAGAACCAATGAAAAAAAGTATAATGGAATGTAAGAAACTAAATTAAATTTGAATTGGGTCATTCTCTTCTTCTTCTTTTTTCTTCTCTCTCTCTCTGTTTTTTTTTCATCTCCTTTTTTTTTTTAACTTTCTTAGGCTGTTATATATACGCTCTTTTGACGCGAACCTTCATATTGGTGATACAAAGGCCCGGTTACTCAAGCATGGATAACTCATTGGCACTAAGATGCTACTAGCATGCTCATAGCTTTTACTGGTCGTTTGATGTGAAGATCGACATTGGTGATGAAGATCCCCGGTTACTAAGCACAACTTAAACTAGAGGAGCGGAATCTTATTATAGTTTTTTTTTTCTTCTTTTCTCTTTTTTTTTCACATTGACCCAAACCATGACTCCAAATGTGTTCTTCCATTCCAAGCACATGTAATTTAGTACTCTTCAACTCCTAAGACATTCAGAAAGGGTAGGATTTTTTTTTTTTTGCTATGGGTTAAGAGAAAAAAAAAAATGAAGGCTCAAAGGAGTTAAGCAAAGGAAAAATGCATGAAAAGGGTGGGCTTTTGGCTTATCTAGCTAGAATAATTGAAATGAATGCCTTTATCATCTTTATGAATGCAAATGCACAAATGTGGTCTCAAATAAGATTCAAGTCAAGTTCTAGATCAAGGAAAGAGATAGGAGTATACACACATGAAAAGAAAAAAATGTATCAGGCTCAAAACCTCACTAGGTACATGATTACTAGCTTAAATTCACCTAAGTCAAATCCATTGCCACTTAGTTTATCCACTCAAGACATGATCAATCACTTTTCAAATTAAGAATGCATCATACTTGAATCACTTCAAACTTGCGATCTTCACATTCAAAACAAAACGAAACAAACATTTTTTTTCTTTTTTTTTTTGTAAGAGGAACTAAAACAAAAGTAAAAAACACCAAAAAAAAAAAAAAAAAAACTAAAAGAATGAAATCCCTCCCCCACACTTAAACAATGCATTGTCCTCAATGCAGAACACATAGGCAAGTCACAAAGCAAGTAGTATCCAGCACAGCCCAACTCAATAATATGACAATGCAAAGCAAAAAGAGTGAAGGGAAGGAATACAACCAAGGCTACGTGGCGTCTCGTAGTGTGATAACCTCTACATCTTGGGTAGAGAACCCCTCGTAGTAAGGCTTCAAGCGATGACCATTGACTGTAAAGCATCTTCCAGTTGGCTCTCTCTTAATCTCTACAGCACCATAGGGAAAAACATTAGTGACAATAAAAGGTCCCTCCCATCTAGAACGGAGCTTACCAGGCATGAATTTAAGTCTAGAGACATAAAGTAGAACTTTTTGGCCCACGTGAAACTCCCTTCTTAAGATGAGCTTATCATGGATAGCCTTGGTCCTTTCCTTGTAGATCCGAGCATTCTCATAGGCTTCTCTCCTAAGCTCTTCAAGTTCTTGCAATTGTAACTTTCTTTCAACACCAGCACTAGCAAGATCAAGGCTGCAGCTTTTGATAGCCCAATATGCCTTGTGCTCCACCTCTACTGGCAGATGACAAGCCTTACCAAAGACAATTCGATATGGGGACATTCCAATTGGGCTTTTATATGCTGTACGATATGCCCAGAGTGCATCATCTAGCCTCTTGCTCCAATCCTTTCTGTTAGGTTGCACTGTCTTTTCAAGAATGAGCTTAATTTCTCTGTTTGAGAGTTCCGCTTGACCGTTTGTCTGAGGGTGGTATGGAGTAGCCACCTTATGCATCACACCATACTTGCTCAGTAAGCTCTGCATACTTCGGTTGCAAAAATGAGTACCCTGATCGCTAATGATAGCTCTTGGGATTCCAAACCTGCAGAAAATGTGAGACCTGACAAAAGAAACCACTACAGAAGAGTCATTAGTACGAGTGGGGATTGCCTCAACCCACTTAGAGACATAATCCACAGCAAGCAAAATGTAAACATAACCAAATGAAGTAGGAAAAGGTCCCATGAAATCAATACCCCAAACGTCAAAGACTTCACAGAACAACAGGCTGTTGAGGCATCTCATGCTTCCTGGAAATATTGCCAACAAATTGGCACCTGGAACACTTCTTACAAAACTCGTGGGCATCATGGAATAGAGTGGGCCAAATAACCCACTTTCTAAAACCTTCCTAGCAGTACGCTTAGCACTAAAGTGCCCTCCACAAGCAAGGGTGTGACAAAATGTCAACACAGATTCAAATTCACTATCAGGAATGCATCGCCTAATAACCTGATCATTGCAAATGTGCCACAAGTAGGGATCATCCCATATATAGAACCTAGCATCACTCTTAAACTTGTTTAATTGATGCTTATTCATATCAGTTGGTAAAACAGATGCAGCCAGATAATTAGCAATGTCAGCATACCACGGAACAGTCATATCAACTCCACAAAGTCTATTATCAGGAAAATCATCTAAGGGTAAAGAAGATGTTACCACAGGAGTCTCAATCCTACTCAAGTGATCAGCTACCATGTTCTCTGCACCGCTCTTATCACGGATCTCCACATCAAACTCCTGTATCAGCATTACCCATCTAATCAAGCGGGTTGGAGTCTGGCTTCTTGAACAAGTACTTGATAGCCGAATGATCTGTAAAGACAGTCACTTTTGTGTGGAGGATGTAAGAACGAAATTTCTCAAGCCCAAACACAATTGCAAATAGCTCTTTCTCTGTGGTTGTGTAATTAGCCTGGGTGGCATCCAGTGTCCGTGATGCATATGCTATGATATGTTGCCGCTTTTCTATTCTCTGAGTAAGAACTGCACCCAATGCATAATCAGAAGCATCACACAAGAGCTCAAAGGGAAGGCTCCAATTAGGTGGCTGAATGATAGGAGGTGTAGTGAGTCGCTTTTTCAACTCATCCCAAGCATACCTGCAAGCATCATCAAAAACAAAGCCCACATCTTTCTGCAGTAAACGAGACAATGGTAATGCAATTTTACTAAAGTCCTGAATGAATCGCCTGTAAAATCCAGCATGTCCAAGAAAAGAGCGCACATCTTTCACACAAGAGGGATATGGAAGAGATGAAATAATATCAATTTTGGCTTTATCAACCTCAATGCCATCATGTGAGACAACATGTCCTAAAACAATGCCTTTCTTGACCATAAAATGACATTTCTCAAAATTCAGCACAAGATTATATTCAATGCATCTTTCCAAAACCCTATCCAAACTAGCTAAGCATGCATCAAAAGAATCACCATAGACAGTGAAATCATCCATAAATACTTCCATGCAATGCTCAAGAAAATCAGAAAATATGGAGACCATGCAACGCTGAAAAGTGCCAGGTGCATTACATAATCCAAACGGCATGCGTCTGTATGCAAAGGTTCCAAATGGACATGTGAATGTGGTCTTATCCTGATCCTCAGGTGCAATAGAAATTTGAAAATATCCAGAAAAACCATCCAAAAAGCAATAATGGGATCTACCAGCCAGTCTTTCAAGCATTTGATCAATAAAGGGAAGGGGGTAATGATCTTTTCTGGTCACAGAATTCAACTTCCTATAATCAATACATACCCTCCAGCTATTCTGGACTCTAGTTGGAACAAGCTCACCTCCATCATTACGAATAACAGTAATACCAGTCTTTTTCGGAACTACCTGAACCGGACTAACCCACTGGCTATCAGAAATGGGATAGATTATACCTGCAGAAAGAAGTTTAGAAACCTCTTTCTTTACCACATCAAGAATCAATGGGTTGAGTCGCCTCTGTGGCTGACGCACAGCTTTGGCACTATCCTCTAACAAAATCCGGTGCATGCACACATTAGGGCTAATTCCAGGAATATCAGCAAGAGTCCATCCAATAGCTTTCATCCTTCTTTTTCATCAACAGCTATGTCGCTAGCTAGAATCACTGGCAATGTCTCATCTTCCCCCAAATAGGCATATTTCAGCGAATCAGGAAGTGGCTTTAGCTCTAAAGAAGGAGCTTGCTCAATTGAGGGCACGAGGGGCTTCAAATCAATGTTAGTCAAACTAGAAACCTGCATTGAAGACTCACAAGCAAAAGAGCAGACTTTCCCAACTTGGGAATCATTAGCAGGAACAGTAACAACAGAAGAATCAGATAATACGCCACAATTCATGAAAGAAGTGCCATCAGTAGCACTCATGTCAGAAGCAACATCAGGATCAGAATCAGAGACCTCTATATCAGGGACATGATCAATGTTAACTAACAGCTCAGAGTCAGGTAATGTAGATGAATCAGTTGCATCTATAGCATCAATCACACTAAGTAACTGAGAGAGTCCATGTGAATCAACAGAAGTACTAGATGAGGAATCACTGAAAGTGCCAAGTCTATGGACAGGTGCAGAAGAATCAAAACTAGAATGTCTAACAATCTCAATGAAATCAGTGAAAACATCAATATCAGCAGCATCTATACCAGTACAAGTATCACAACTACCAATTTCAGAACATGAACAAGAGATAGAATCATCTAAGCCAACAATATCACATGATCTACTTATCATACTATCTCTAAAATCTATGACAGCATCATCAGTAATAATGTCAACAAAACTAACATCAATCTCAGCACAACTATCAGGTGGATGTCTCATAGAGTCAAGCACATCAAATCTAATGATTTTACCAGCAAATTCCATAGTAAGAGTACCAGCATGCACATCTATCATAGCCCTAGCAGTCTTAAGAAATGGCCTACCCAAAATCAAAGATGAATGTCCCTTTTGCCTAAATCTAGCATCATCCATATCAAGAACATAGAAGTCTGCAGGAAATATGAGATCTTTTACCTTCACCAAGACATCCTCCAAGACTCCTTCTGGAACTACACAGCGTCTGTCAGCAAGAGAAGCAATTAGATTTGTAGGCTTAAGATCCACACCTTGAAGTTGAGCAAAAACTGATTTTGGCATGACATTGATAGCCGCTCCTAGATCTGCTAGAGCATCTGAAAACTCAATGTTACCAATGGTGCACGGTATGAGAAAGCTACCAGGATCCTTGCACTTCACTGGCATTGGCATTTGATAAAGAGAGGAGACAACCGCCCCTAAGTCAACTTTGCCATCATGCTTAAGCCTTCTCTTGGTGGTACACAACTCCTTCAAAAACTTCGCATACTTGGGCACTTGTGCAACTAGATCAACTAATGGAACATTGATCACCACCTTTTTGAAGATATCATAAACTTTTGAACATCTCAGCTTCTTTCTTTCTCCTTTCAGCCCTAATCACCCCTGTAGGAAAAGGTAAGACTTGCTCGCTCACTTTCTTCCCTTCCCCATCTTTTTCTTGCTCTTCTTGCAATGCCACATGTGGTTTTGATAAAGTGGACTTATTATGCGATGTGGAAGCAGGGGAGAATCTTTAATGATAGCTTCCTTGTCCGTTGAAGCATGGGTAGTGACAGGATCTGCAGAGGTAATTGAATTTCGCTTCTAAGAGATATAGCATTAACTCCACCAATGTTAGGATTCTGCTGGGTGCCAACATTAGGGTTAACTACTACTTGAGATGGCAACTTCCCTGAGCCTTGACTTTGCATGTTACTAAGTGCATTAGATAACTGCCCAATCTGAGTTTGAAGATTTTGAATTTCTTGGCTATGTTGCAAATCTTTTGTTCAAACTTATCCATCAGGAGTTTCATCATGCCTTCTAACTTTGAACTCTCATCTTGATTGGGCATAGTTTGCCTAACTTGTTGGAACATTTTACCACCAGAAGAGTTTATGCCTTGATTGAACTGTGATTGTTGAGGCTGGCCACTCCCATATCTGAGATTTGGATGGTCACGCCATCCAGGGTTGTATGTATTTGAGTAAGGATCATATTTCTGGCCACCTTGAGTCATAGGCTTAGTGTGGTATACTGCATTACACGAGTCAACTCCATCATTTAGGTAAGGGCAAGAGTCAGTGGTGTGAGTAGCTAGAGAGCAAATAGAGCAAAGTGGCCCAATTAGAGCTGTAGAGTCAGCTTGTGGGATGAAAGCAGAGGAAGATCCCACAGAAGGAGCCATATTTTGGGAGTTTTTCATCTGAAATACAACCATTTTCTCCATAGCAGATGTTAACTTATCAATTTTACTCTCAAGGCGAGACTCAGAATAAGATGAATGCAATCCAACTTCATTTACTCTAGCTTGCTGCCTAGTACCAAACTGTTGGGTATTTTCAGCTTTCTTTTCAATCAATCTCCAAGCAGCTTCAACAGTCAAGTCAAGAAGAGCACCTCCAGCAGCAGAATCTAGTAAATCTCTCTCAAGAGGCAAGAGCCCTTCATGAAAATATTGAATCAACAATGTATCTGAAATTTGGTGGTGAGGACAACTGGGTAACAATGCTTTAAAGCGCTCATAATACTCATATAGGATTCCCCAGACATTTGTCGACAACCACAAATATCCTTCCTGATGGAGGAAGTACGAGATGCTGGGAAATACTTTTCCAAAAACAACCTTTTCAGCTGGTCCCATGAAGTAATGAATCCAGGAGGTAAGCGAAGAAGCCAATTCTTTGCAGAACTTTCCAAAGAAAATGGGAAGGCACGCATCTTAATCTGATCCTCAGACACACCAGAAGGCTTCATAGCAGTACAGATCATATGAAAAGTCTTCAAGTGATCGTATGGATCCTCGCCTGCAAGACCATTAAATTTTGGAAGTAAGTGAATCAATCCAGACTTTAACTCAAAATCAGTGTCAGTATCAGGATAATTAATGCACCAATTTTGAAAATGCAAATCAGGTGAAACCAATTCCTTGATAGTCCTAGCAGGATTAGCCATGCTACTGTCAGAATGAGAAGAGTCAGGAGAATTAGAGGAATCAGCAGTTAACTTAACAGAAGAATCACTTTCTATAAGATTGCTAGCTTGAGCCCTCCTTCTTTGATGAAAAGTCCTCTCAATCTCAGGATCAAATTCAAACAATTCCTTGCTAGAGGATCTAGTCATGCACTAAGCAACTATCACAAATCAAAGTGAAATGAAAAGAAGGGACAAAAAATGCACCGAAAAAAAAACAAAAAAAAAACACAGAGGAAAAAAAATACAAAATCACCTAGAAATCAAACCTAAAGTTTAACCATTGCTCCCCGGCAACGGCGCCAAAATTGATGATGCTTTTGTCGTCAAAGCATTCAATTAAACTAGGTCCTAATTAATTTGTAGTTTAAGATCGACCTAGGTCATTACTTCCAAGGAGCAAGTTGTGGGTTTCTTTAGGTGAAAATTTAGGTGATAAAAAAAGTGCAATAAAGTGAACCCAAACTAAAATGCAAAATTCTAATTCTAAATGCAAAATGCAAATGTCCTAAAATCTATATGAAAATTAAATCAAACTAAATGAATGCAATGCAATTTTTGGGGGGTTTTTTGAAGGAAAATAAAAATAATGAATAAAAAAATTAATAGAAAGCAAAGAGAATTAGCAAGTAAAAATTCAGAGATTTCTCTTCAGGTACGGTAGAGGGGACAACTTAGGATTCGCATGAATTCAACCTTCATAACCTTAATCAGTTAATTAGACCAAAAGGAGATGATAAGAGAGTGGAATTAATAAACTTAACTACCCACTTGAAATAAAGGAAACCCTTAACTTCAAAAACCCTTAAACCATTAGAGAACTCATAACAGTATAAGGTTGGTTAATTAAGCCTATTAAAACCAATGAAGATAATTCAATTTAATTTTGGAAATTATGTTTGAAATTATCCAATTAAACAATCAGATAATCAACCAATTTAATTAAACAATTAAGAGGTGAAAGAACCCAAATTTTACAATTCAAACCACATTGATAATTAAACTCATAATGAAAACTCAATTATAAATTCAATTAACAATGCAAAGGTTCCAAACATATATTCCAACAAGTATTTTGGCACAAATAAGATCCAAATATCAATTTAATCCAAGAATAAAATTGACAATCTAGAACTAAATTGTCTCAACAAAATTACAACTTGAACTCATTTAAAACTAAACAATTTCAAGTCCTTGAATTAGAAAGATAAATGGAATATCACTCCCTTGTAATCTTTAAGTGCTAGCCTAAGGCTCTAATCTCCTTCATGCTCCTCCCAAGTTGCCTGCCTAACAAGCTTAAACCTCCATGAAAATTATCTTCCCTCCAAAGTCATTAGATGCCGCAGCTATGAGGGGTGAAGAAGAGAAGATAATGCTTCGTGGAGATGAAGTGGATTAAGAAAGAAGAGGACATGGATTATGTTGGTGAAAGAGGATGGTTATTTAATTGGTGGGTTTGCTTGACGTGAATCAGGGGGAGGAGAGTTGGCGTTGAAAAATTGATGTCCGTGCGTGAGTCAATGGAGAATGGAAAAGAGGTATCCTTCAGCGTGAATATAGGATCAATGATTAAGGGGTATTAGGCGTTGAATTGTGCGTTGGTTCCAATGGAAAAGGGAAGAGTGTTCCTCGCGTGAATCAATGGAGAATGGAAAGTGTGTTATTTAGGCGTGCCTCCCTCTTGATATTAGTCATTGGATTGTGCTTAGATTCAAGAAACAATCTTGCACCATTGGATCTCTATATGCTCTTTCTTGACCTACAAGAATTTAAGTGCATCCAGTAATGTATATTATATCCAAATATAATCAAAAATTAAATATTAAATCTGCACAAAAATTAGGCAAGAAAGTGCAAAACTTTCTAAAAATAATCTTTCTAAAAATATGAGACTTGTTTTCAAAGAAATAGGAAAAATTAATTCCAAGTCAAAAATAGAAAATCACAAAATATTTATATTTTTAATCCAAAATCTCAATTTTTATACAAAATCCAAAAATAACCAATTAATTCAATTATGCATAAAAAATCTAATTAAGCTCAAAATTGTCATGCAAATCCTGAATTAATGTGGGATAAAATATATAAAAATTGGGCTTTATCACATATCAATTTCTTTTTTCGTCTGTTTTTGGCCATAAATTTCGTTTTTTTTTTGACGCTATCATATAATCCATTTTATACTATAAAAATGTATATGATGCAATATGAAATACTCCTTTGGTTTTTAATATAAAACCTAATTGTTGAATTGATATTTGTCCTAAATATAATTATGTAAGACCTATTTTTCATATTTATCAATTTTTTTAAATTACTCTTATTGATACTTCATCAACCACAATTAAATAGGAGAATAATGGAGAATATTAAGAAAGATGACTATGAGATTATAGAAAAAAATGTTATATTTTTTATAATTAATTAATTTACCTAACTTTTTAAATCTAATTAAATTAATTAAATAGATCTTATATTAAAAAGCTAAAGAGAATTTATTATGGTTGGCATTTATTCTAGGTATATAGTTGCCTGTCCAAAACTATTCTATTGGTCCATACCTTATCAAGGGTATGATTTATAAATAATGTTTCATCCTAATATTTCATAAATATATACTGTTTATTAATGATAAATCTATTGTTGTGGCCAAAAAAGTTAATGATAAATCTGCTTATCATTAACCTTCTGATATTACCAAAAATGTGTAAATTTTTTTCCTTAAAATTTCATATACCAAGACATAAAAAGATATGTTTAATTTTGCATTTGAAAAAATGGGATAAGATGGGTCAACTTAGTATGACCTATTGACCCAATATATGTTTAGGTTGACTCCACCAACCAGTACTTCTTAATTTATTTACTTATTTATTGTTAACCACGAACCTAACTCCGACCAAATCCTAATTAATTTAGCCAAGACTAAACTTTTCAACCGTAATTAAGCCAATAAACAACGTAGGGATGGCATAAAGTTAGCGTTTGCCGCAAATGCTGACGCCTCTTTGTCCCGTTTTCACATTGCCCTCCCGCCACGGCAACACCATCGAATCAAATATTTATCATATAATTAATTAATATTTTCAAAACTCTTTTTTTATTTTTTTTCGATAACTCACTTATTATATTGGGTTTGTATGTCTAAAGAAGATTTAAAGGATGCATTTGGTGTTGATGGATACACGACTCAAACCTTATAACTAAGCTACATATACCAGAAACACGCACATCATAGCTGGAGAAGCTGCTAATATAAGATATGCTCACAGATCCAATCTATCAACTAGCAAATTACGTTACAGTATGTTGACCAATAGATTAACATATTTCAACGATTCAAATTTTAATTATTATTTGAGCTTAGCCCTATTAAATGCGGTTTAGAATCTCTTCTCTTCTCTTCCCATCCTCTTCCCTCATTGTTTTTGTCTAATAATTAGATTAACATATTTCAGCAGTTTAAATTTTAGTTATTATAACCTATTTATAAAAAAATTTAAAAAATATTTAGTGCATTTACAGACCATTAGAACTAAATTTTAATAGAGTTTGTAATTTATTATTTATTTATTTTTATAATTTAATATTTCAATAATAGTTTTAAAAAGATTTAAATCTCAACCGTTAAAATATTAATCTAATAGTCAGAAAAAGAAGAGGATGGGAAGGGAAGACAATAGGTTAAGAATTTGATTCTATGTTAGATTAATCACTTTCTCTATTAATTTATTAACTTTATATTGATAAAATAATCATCTAAAATATGTTATATATTTATATTTACAAATTTTGGGGTTAAGTTTACTATATAATTTTAATTTATAATAATATAAAAATAGTTTAACTGTATAATTTTTCAATCACTAAAAGTTATTCTCCTTAATTCTGCTGCATTTAGTCTTAAACATGGGAGTTAAGACTATTTTTTCAAGTATTAGAAGCTTCTTAAAATATGAACTCATGTTTCATCGGAGATCTAAAAATATCTTACTTGGAAGTATGACATTTACACAAATGGTCGTGGCAAACAATGGTACTTCCTTCAACTTTATTTATAAGTCCTCATAAGAAAAAAAACACCCAAGCCAAAGAGATGCCACAATTTATGTATCACATGTTCTTTTTTATTTTCTCTATTTAATGTAATTTTTTTTAAACCTTAACTGCCTTTATGTAGAAGTACTATTGCAGACAAATATTAATATAAGAAATTTGGATTACAACTTAAAAGTCAATTGATCACCTAAAGTGTTGAAGGGGTGCCATCTTAAAATATTTTTAGGAGGCTAAAGATCAATTCAATAAATGAGAGCATAAGAAGAGAAAGAACTTAGGACGCACCGACGCACATGCCATTCACTTTATAATATTTTATTTTATTTCTAAATTGTATTTATATAGAAAGAAAATTAAAGCGAAATGACAAAAAATGCTCATTGAAATTGAAAAAGGCGAAAAGATCATTCAAATAAGTAAAATGACTAGATGGGCATGAAACATAAATCTAGGATTTACAAGGTTTGGTGAAATGAATAAAACACCTCTGAAGTGAAGGTTTTGCACATACCAACATGTTGACTAAAATATGTTGCAAAACTCGTTATACAAATAGTTACTTTCATTTCGCAAATTATCATTCCGTTACGTGTTTAATAAAATTATGTGCAAAAAGATAAAAATTGTTGCAAATAAATAGGTTGCAAATCCTTTGATGCAAATGGTAAATTTTATCATGTAAGAATTCATTCCTATTACTTATTTTGTAAAATTGTCTGCAAGTAGCTTATAACATGTTGCAAAACTTGTTACTCAAATGATCATTTTTATTCCACCAGTTGTTATTCCCATTACATATTTAGTAAAATTGTGTACAAAAAGATTAAAAATAGTCACAAGTAAATAAGTTGCAAATCCCCTAATAAAAATAGTAACTTTTATTATGTAAATTGTCATTCTTGTTGCTTGTTTTCTAAAATTGTTTGCAAATACCTTAAAATAGTTTACAAAACTCTTTACACAAATAGTCACTTTCATTTTGCAAGTTGTTATTCTCATTATAAGTTTAGCAAATTTGTGTGCAAATAAATTAGAAATGGTAGCAAATAAAAAGGTTGCAAAATGCATTATGGAAATTATTATTTTCATTTTAAAAGTTATCAATCACTTTATAAATGTTGTCAAAAGCTGCTTTTGTTTTAATGACACCCAAATGTAAACATAATTAGCGCATGTTATCAATAACTATACAATAATAGTGATTAAATATGTTTTTGTAAACAAATTCTATCTACAATCGTAAGTCAAATATTATAACAATAGTTGAACAATGCATTTGTTTATATAAGTGCTATTCTTAAACTTCTTCTTCCACCCAAGAAATTCTTTTTGAAACTACATTACCCATTCTTTGCTTTTTTGCTTGACTTTCCTTCTAATACTATTTTTTCTTCTCGTGAAAACACTACTTCATAGTCATTTATTATGCTATATTTCTTTTAAAACAATCTAGTTATTATCAAAGGAAATGTAGTCAATTCTATTAAGAAGTGTAACTCAACTTAATTTGCTTTACAACAATGCAGTCATTACCATAACAAATCTGGTCATTTCCATTACCAAACGAATTCAATTCCAATAACAAGTCAACTTCCTTAGCTTCACAGAAAAATAGCAATACAAATATAGTCATTTACATTCCAAATGTTGTCATTTCACCACAAGTCAACTAGGACTATTTACTACTCGAATAATGAAATTTACTGCTTAGCTAATGAAATTTATTACTTATTCTTGAATTAACAAAATAGAGAGAAAAAAATACAGGCTAACAAGATAATAGACTTTAAGAACAAACTTCATTAGAAAAAAGCAGAAATTTAACCAATATACTTCCAAAATTTTCAACTAAATGAACCCTATCATAGAGACAAGAAGTCACGGCAAAATCCCATAGAGCTAGAAGATTGGTTCCTTATTTTATTATATTAAAAACAATAAAAAGCTGAAAGTAATGAACTTTAAAGAGACACATCAGTGCATACAGAGTATGAACAACATTTAAAAAAAAAATGGGAACAAAAAAAGTTACCCTTCTTCATGATGATGGCTCAATGATTTAAGCTTCTCACAAATGTTATGCACATTCCTCGCTAAGACCATCCTCATTGACAATGCAAGTGAATGACTACAAAGAATGATGGCTTTGTAGTTTGGGTGGGTTGACAACTTGGAAGAACAAGGGCTTCACAGTTTGGGTGAGTTGGGAAAGTTGGGAGAACAGTAGCTTTGTAGTTTCAACGAGATGGTGACTTTAGTGACTTTGGAGAACGAAGAGTTTGGGTGAGTGAGAAACTTGGGAGAACTAGAACACTAAACACTTTCTTTTTTGAAAATATTTAAGGGTTATTTTGGTCTTTCTACCAAAATTTGAGTATTCTAGATTCATATCTCATGTTCTTCTAATTATTTTACTTATCTGGATGATCTTTATTTTTTTTTTTCAATTTCAATAAATTTTTTTTCAAAATTAAAGAAAAAATTTAAAAAAAAGAAAGAGTAAAAAAGGCCCTCTTGCTCAAGATAAAGCAAGAGGAAGAGGGCCCAATACAATTAGACCAACACCAAACAAAGAAACCAAAATACAAATGTAATAACAAGGTGATTTAAAGTTCAAAATTTTACTGGAAGAGATGTCCCCATTTAGTATTTAATAGTATTTTGAATAAAATTAGCAACAATAAGAAGATACCTATGCTTTAGTGAAAAAATAATTCTTATTTCAAATTAAGATTTTGGGGACATTTCAATAGTTTTATTTTCTTATAGTAATAAAAATCTCATGTAAATTGTATTTATAATAATTATATTATAATCAAGTTATAAATGAAATAAAAAGAGTTTGAGTTTTTTAAAGAAGCTTTTATTTTAATTTTAATAAATCAAAGAATATTATTGTTATTTTGACATGTTAATTTTTATTTTAAATTTCTTTTTATTATTTTAATTTGTGAGAAAATATATTTTACTTAATATATTGATATTAAAATAAATTATAGAAAATAATTTCATTTAAATTTGATTTAATATTTAATTTAATGGTGCTAATTTTTTATTTGAATTTATCTTGCATGGCATTACTTGAAAAAATGTGTTAAAAATTAAATAAGCTTATTATTATCTTATTAAATGTCATGCATTTTCTTACCTCCCTATTTTCTCCCCTCCATCCAAACACAAGGACCCCTCAATTTTCTCCCCCCATTTTCTCCTTCTCCTAGTTTTCTCTTAATCTAAAAGTAGTACTCCTCCGGTCCTTAATATAGGACCCAATTGTTGAATTAATTTTGGTCCTAAATATAAGACCCATTTCTCATATTTATCAATTTTCTCTAAATTACCCCTATAGATACTCCCTCAACCAGAATCAAGTAAAAGAGGGAGAGGAGGTATTAAGAAAGATGATTATGGTATTTTAGAAAAAATGTGTCACATTTCTTATAATTAACTAATTTACCTAACTTCCTTAATCTAATCAAATTAGTTAAATAGGTCTTATATTAAGGACCGGATGAGTATTAGTTTAGTTCTTAGATGGGATGAACTCAGTCTTGCTTCCATCTACATTCATCCTTCCAGCTTAATTTTATTTTGCTAATTCATTTTCTCTTTTCCATCTTCACATCACATTTGTGGTTGCACATTTGTTGGATGAAGAGGTTGTCTACTATGCTTCAAGGGGAAGTTCATCTTGTCTAAGTTCAAGTTTTAATTTAGTTCTTGCAATTTTTATTTCTAGGTTTAAGAATGTAATATTGTATGGATGATTGGAAGGTGCTTGGCTGAATGCCTTGTACTAAACCTGCATCCGATGCTTGATAAATTTTCTTCATGTATTGGAAGAATTGATTCCCCAACGTAATTGTTGATTTCTCTACGTTAGCATGTAAAACACAGTATTACCTTGTTAACATAGTTGAAATTGTGTTTAATTAGGAGTGTAACCGATTGTCCAAACCCCAAGTTAAAGACTAGGATCATTGAAGACAAAACAAATGCATATTAGGAGCCTGTTTGGCATAGTTTATAAGTAACTTTTTAATTGTAATTTACGGAATACGAGGTTAGTATGTGAGAAGAATATCTTTTCGGCTCATGTGAAACATGCTTATAAGTGTTCATGAATAGGATCCTAAACAAGCCCTAGGTGGTCTTAAGAGTAGAGATTAAGGATTGGGTACTAGGTAGGGTTTTAGGGGTATCTAAGTCCTACTCACACTAGCTTAAGAGGTTTATTGAACATAATTGAACCTAATCAATGAGAGGCTGAACTTAATCAATTGAGGAACTACGAATGCTTGCAACTGGAAGTGGGTTGGGTAAAAAGATCAAAGGACTTGTTGTGTCACAGAGGGTTATGCAGTGGCCAAGGAGAAGGGTAATGAAGAAGATAGAAATAGACACAGCTCTTCTTGAACAATCCCAAAAGGAATGTGGAATGCAATTTGGAGAATTAAAGTGCAATGCACTCCCTTCTTTTGAAAATCTGCACGAGAGCTGTTGAGGAGAAGAAATATGTACAATTTGGCGCCGCATCTTGAGGTTGCGTGGTTTGAAAATATCCCTTACAGGAGGAATAATCTTAGGAATTGCCAATTTAATTGGATTCAAATAAACTTAGAAGCTGATTGAATTGTCAGAACTTCCCTAAAGGATTTGCACAATGGATCTCATATTATCTGTGCAGACAAAGGTTATAATTTGCCTAACCATATTTTCGTGCACCTTGATCAGCTTGCATATTATGTTAATAACAAGGAAATGAATGCACTTTCAGAATGCAAACATGTAACCAAAGATAACTTACGAAGCAGCAAGTCATCACAATTGCAAGAACGAGGCTGCTATAATTTGCACTAAAATATCTGCACATTATAAGGTAACTAGAAGAAGTTTCTAAAGTTTCGATCAGGAGGGTAAAGAACCAATTTTAGTAGCATTAACAACGATAACAAAGGAGAATAATAGAATTTGAGCATGTAGAGATTCAGGACAAGGGAATACAGGAGAGAGAGGAACAGTATACTTGAGATATGTCAGCTGTCATTGCAAGAATTTTCTATTTTTCATTCAATTACATAAATGTGCACACAAGCTATAATGTCATTAAACTTTAAGTTATCTTACTACCAAAATAAGACGAATCGTTCAGTACAAAACCTTTGTGGTTGATCAATTCGGACTATGTACAGCAGAGGGAACTCACTCAATCATTTTCCTTCCCTCTTATTTATGCAGCGTCTGAAGTTCTGTATTTACGATCATAGAGCAGGAATGAAGATGAATGTGGATTTTGGATATCAATTACCTACAATGAATACAACAGGTCAATAAGCAAGCAACATGAATTCCACGATCAGTGTGTGCGAGTGCATGCACATGTTTCCGGGACTAAATACTATATTATGTGGCTACCTGTCTCATCTGATTAGTGTTGCGGATGGAATGCTGGTACATGCTTTGAATTACAGGCTCCTGAACGATAATTTATTTACAGGTCATACACAACAGCAAATTCGGCATATATTCAGAATAGGTTCGGACCAGACAAATAAACACCTGCAGCAGTTGAGGTTGGCCGGGAGAATCCTGTTGGGTAGAAAAGAAGTTTTGTGGATGGTACATGTTATCATTAGATTGGGAGTCCAGCGCAAGATTGGACTGTTCATACATGCAATGAACTACATGGTTGGCTTCAAAATTATACAGTCCCTGTATCAGAAGTTAAAGAATCAATATATAACTTTGTTGTTTCAGAAGCGTGGTGCATTAAAATAAATGAATCCTAGAGAGTAGCAAAATGGTCACAATATTCACAAAGTCACATTGCAGTCTGTATTTGTAATATATTATGAAGAATGACCTGCATGATGGGATTTGATGTTGTACATTGAGATGAAACATAGGCAGAAGAGGGACTTGAAATGCAGGCAACAGTATCTGGCGGAGAAACTTCTACATCTAGAACCCTTTGAGTGTCTAATCCATTACAGTGCATAGTAGTTTGATGGCCTCTAACAGGTGTAGAGCTCCCTTCTTTTTCTTCTTCCATTCTGTTACTTTCATTTTGATCTTCCATTGCCTGTCCATTGAGAAAGATGTCTGCAGGCTCATTCTCAGGAGCAATTGCATCAGCGCTGCTGGAGGTGATAATCTGAGTTTCTGCACCTTTCAATGCCAAGATTCTCTCGACTCCTTCCATTATCTCATCAAGTTTCATCCGAGCAAATTGATAACCTTCCACAGATTCGGAGGCCCTTGCTGAAAACTTGAGCAGCCTGTGGCACAAATCTTTGTAACGGCTTGCTACAATCATCTTAGGATTATCTTGCATGTTAAATTGCCCAACGTCCTTGACAGTTCCCAACCTTGCCTCTTTTGTCCATCTCTTTAAGATGTACTGAGATGGAACCACTTTTATGTTCATATGGTCAAGCACTTTTAGTGCATGGCTACACAAAAATCCAACACGCTCAAACTGCATACAACTGCACAAAACTGTATCATCTAAAGAATTGAATGTGACATTATATTGTCTAATATGTTCAAACGTATTTGCTTTATACTCAAACAGTGATCCATTCCTACTGAATTGGTTAACAACAACATTTAAAGATTTCTCATATCCTTGCTGAAATACTTCAAATGCCCTTGGAGTATATGCATCACTTCCATGCTTTAACAAAACAACATTACCCATTAGTCTTGGCAAACGTCTCCTCATCTCATCATTAGCTTCAATTTCTTCATAACGTAGTTCATCCACTACCCTTTCAAAATGCTTCAGGAATTGAATGACATCAAGGTCAGAATTTAAATAACTTCTAAATTTACGAGACAAAATCTCACCTAAATGAGAGCCTTTTGCATCCAAAAAAAATGTATTTCGACCAAAGACAACTGCCCATTTCTCTCTTTCTCTGTACATCCATCTCAACCATTCATTTTGCTGCAGATCATACTTCTCCAACATAGCCTCCCAAGCATGAGAAAAATCCTCCTCGTATTTGTGGTCATAAATACAGCATCGGAGATCGCTGGCAAAAGAATTAGCATCCTTAACTACATGACTGAGGTGTCTTAAAGTATTTTCATACAGCTGCCATACACAAGTAAAATGGTTTGTTTCAGGCAGAATTGTATTGACAGCTTCAATAATTACAGCTTCTTGTTCTGTGAGAATAGACTTCGGCTTTTTCCCAGACATGGCATTAATAAAAGTACGCAATAACCAATTAAATGATTCCGTGGTATCATCATATAGAAGTGCAGCTGCAAAGATCACCACTTGTTTGTGATGATTAACACCTATAAATTGTACAAATGGTCGAAGTTCTCTGTCTGTTCTGCAAGTTGTGTCCAAACAAATTACATCACCAAAATAATCATAATCCAGCACCATATTGTCATCAGCCCAAAATATATTGCTTACCTTGTCATCAACATCTAACTGTAAGAAATAAAAAAATGTAGGATTTTCAAAGTGTTGTCTCTGAAAGTAACCCAATAAACGTCCTGCTTCTCCTTCATTCATATCTCTATCCCTCTCTGACTGAAGGTGATTGTCAAAATCCATACAAACTTGATCAAGGGACACGCGAACTGCAAATTTTCTATCCATAATTTCCAATGCTGACTTTGACTTGGGTGGTCCTATCGTATTTTTAGGGTCAGCTTCTACCCCTTGGGCAACACTTAGTTCATTTTGCAGCATTAACATGTGAGCTTTACTAGGATTTATATTATCATGATTGTGCTGTGCCTCAAAATTGGTAACTCGGTACTTACCATCTGGTTGGCGAGTGATGATCATATGAGCCAAGCAACCAGTTCTTGTTTCTTTCCTGTGTTTTTTCACATTAACATCTCTTTTGTCTTTCCTGCGGTATCCCTCTTTGGAGCAAGTAAACTTTCTAGACACCACCTGACCATGTACTTTACTCCTATTTACCCAATCTTTTCTAACACTGAAACCCAGCAACCTGGCATATTTGTTATAGAATCCGTATGCATGCTCATCAGATTCAAATTCTGTCCCAGTTCCCAATACATTACTGGTACTGGGTTCGTCCACAGAAGCATGACCAGATTGAGCACCATTATCATGTATAACCTTGGGGCTGCAACAGTTTTGCTCCACATTCAAGTCCAAGTTATTTGATATCTCAGATCTGACTTCAACATTTTCTTCATGTGCACTCCCCAAGTCGTTATCATCCCCATCCATTAAAAACCTACACTAAAGCGAAAGAAATAAGTAAGATTATAATAGGAACTAAAAACTAATAAGCATATGATCAAAAATCATTCTCTCCCCTTGATAGAAACCAAACAATCCATGCCACAAGAATATCTTTCACTCCCAAAACGGACATGCTTTCTATATAAAACTTCAGTAACAAAAGAAAGTTGCCCAAATTGAACCAAATAAACAAATAATCCGTAAATACAAGGAAATGCTGTTATTACAGGCTAGTGTTTCAATTCCAATCATAATCGATTCAAACTCAGCAACGATGAATTAAAAGCACAGAGAGACAGAATACCTGAGAACTGAGCCGTTGATATCCGAAATTAGGGTTTAAGGTGAGAGTAATCGCTAAAAATCCATGGAGGGTGCAGTGGTATAGATAAATTATGAGAACAGAAATACGGAGAGTGTGATGGTTATGGGAAAGAGTTGCCTCAGCTTGAAGTCAGAGGTGTAAGAGAAAAGATAGTAATTGGCTCGCCGGTCACAGCGTGGTTCGGACTTCGGAGGGCAGGTGATTCAATGGTCCAATTGCAGCCATTTTCGATTTTCGATTTTCGATTTTCGATCCTAAATAACATTGGGGAAATTGAGCAAATGACGTAAAATTTTAATTAAAATTCCAAATCAGGATATTACAAATATTTATTTTTTAAGTGTAGTTTTTTTTATGAGTGTAGTAATTAATACTAATTTAGAATTTTAAAATTCAACGTTTATTTTTTTGAGAGTTTTTCCATGATTATATTGCTCTTTTTTAATTTTTTTAAAAACCCGTACTAGTTTTGTTAATAACGATAATAAACTTGTTAATCGTATTATTGGAATTGTAAAATTTCCTATTTATGATTTCATGGCCAATCTCTTAGAGTGTCACAAGCTTTTAAATCACATGGTTAATAGCGTTGTAAAAGTTGTAATATCATTACACTATTTATTAACGTTATTATTAGAATTGTAAAAGTGGCTTTTTTTTTTTAAGTTTTAGAAAAACCCATTGTTAATGGTAATACCAAACTTATTAATAATGTTAATGAATTAGTTAATCATGTTACCAAAGTTATAAAATTTCCCACTTATAATTTCATGACCACTCTCTTGGAATGTCACAAACTCTTAGGTTATGTTGTTAATAATATTACACAAATTGTTAATATCATTGTACACTTATTAACAACATCATTAAAATTGTATAAAAGCGACACTTTTTTAATTTTCTTGAAAATTTTTTTTGTTAATAGCAATATTAAATTTGTTAATAACGTTCATAAACTTCTTAACCATGTTACTTGGGGTAATTTGATCATTTTAGTAAACTTGAAAATCCCTATTTGGTCATAAGTAATTAGAAAAGAATTCCTTATTTAAGTAACTATTTAAGAATTTTCAAATTTAAGAATCATAATATTAATGTTTCAATCCTCTGTAAACTAAAGACATTCGGGTCAAAAAGAAACCTAAAAGGCAGTGAAAATTAACTACAAAAATTTTTAAACAAGTGAGGTATTGTTATTTCATATACTAAAAGTCTGAAACTCATCATTTCAAATTACTCTGTTTGTTTGTTAGAACTTTTTAATAATTATATTTTTTTTAAGACTTTATAATAATTCTCTCTTAAAAATTCTTTATAAATAAGAGTTGAAACTCAATCCATGCCCTTTTAATTTAAAATAAAAATTAAATTCAATTTTCTTTAAGTTAATACAATATTTGGTCCTTATAATTTTGCTTCATTTAGTTTTGATCCAAATAATTTTAAACTATAGGTTTAGGTCTTCAATTTTTTTTTTTCTGTTTAAAATGTTGATCCCTGTATTTTAATAAGAACCAAAACCCGTTTTGTCTCTTAAAAACCAAAACCTATGATTCAAGACTATAAAGATTAAAACTAAAATGAGGTTGTAAATATTGTATTAACACATTTTCTAGTAATAAATTGCGCATAGTTAGCGTATTGGTACAAATTTGGACTTCAAAATTTTCATAGGGCACACATAATGAATCAATCAACATAAGTATTTTTAGCTAACAATTTTTTATTTTCCTATTAAAATTGCTACTGTAATAGTCATCTATAAAACCAAAGCTGCAAACTTACCTCGAATTAAGCCAATTGGCTCTAGCTAAGTGAATATTTTTTTATCATCTTTCACCTAATGAAAAGAACTCACGCACCTATGGTTCTCATGAAGTTACTTATCATGAAGTTAATATATATGAGAGAAGGGTAAGCCTCTAATTTTCCAAATTTCATGTATTTTACTGGGGAGGTTAAAATTCATAAAGCAAGTATGACCTAAAAATTAACTACCAAGTAACAATAAGTTAGGCCAAACATGATGTATTAATATTTGAATTTTTATTAAGAGAAGTGCTTATATTTAACATCTAAGAGTGCTTCAAACATAATTGTCTCCAATTAAAGGAAACATACGTGACATAAGTATACTAGGCAAGTCAACTGACACATGCACATCTCTAAAAAAAAAATTATTTAGTCACACGTGACAATAAAATGATGAAATTTAGTGTCTTGAATTGGGGAGGTGAGATGGTGGGCTCCAATACGTATGAGCTCAAATACAATACTTCTTTTAATTTTAAATGCAAGAGTTGATAGAGAGATTCACTTTGATTTTAAATATAAGATACTAGTTTATTTTGTTCTCTATAATTCTTTTAAAACTCTTTTCAATTGATTGCAAATATATATTAAGGATTGTTTTTATCAAGAGAGTACTTCCTACAAATGATTAAAATGAGCATTTTTAGAGAAATCAACATAAATTTTATTTCACATACATAAGTAATTTAACTAATTTCTTAATATTTGTAAATTAATTATTTAGCTTCTATGTTTAGGATTGAGAGATATTAACTTACTAGTAGGAAGGAATGATGCGTTGGACTGATTATGATTAATGATCTTACTATAACCAACTAATTAAGTCAATATAAAACCACGGTGATAGACGCAACTCAGTCGAGAAAATCAATAGATTCGACAAGAGAATCAAGATTTTAAACAAGAAAGCATCAATACCTTATCTAGGTTGAAAGAAATTGAGAATAAATTATCTCTGTTCCCGACAATGAAAATTCAAGAAATAAGAGTTGAGAGTTATTAGTCGTGTCTTTTTTTATTACATTATTTTTAGCTAAAACTTCTTAAATTTATTTTCTACATAGTTATTATATCCGTTAAACTTCTAAAGTTTTATTGTACTGTGTTAAGACTGTTTTAGTTGCATCTTGCTTTTCGTTAAAAGTTTAAATTTTTTGGTATTCAAAAAATTTATTTTTCTGTAGTAATTCATAAAAAAGGCTCGCTATATATAAAAGAAATTAAAAATTACAAAGATTACCAACAGATTCGTAACGAAAATTTTCTTATTTAGCAACAGAAAATTCTATTGCAAATCCGTCGTTATCCATCATTAATTAGCTTCAAAATTTCGTAGCAAGGTTGCAATGTGATATTCACAAAATTTGAGATGGAATATTCTGTCACAAATTTGTTGCTCAAAATTTAACTAATTTCTATGAAGTAATTAACACAGAAATTATTTCGTTACTAATTTTCATGGCCAATCTCATTAATGAATGGAATTTTCGTCACCAATTGCCTATTTGTTTTTTGTATTGTCTATTTACAAATAATTTTGTGAAATTTAGGGCTCAATTCCATATCATATATAAATTTTTTTTAAAAAAAATACTGCTTATATTTCAAGATTACAACTCAATTATTGAATATGTAAAATTTTTCTTTCAGCATTTATAACTATGCTACATGACTATCATTTTGTTTTAACAAATTAAGGATCTCAATACTTTTGTATCATTTCATGAGACTAATTTATCATTATATCTTTACCTGAGAGACATATACACGTCATTTTCCTTTCCCTGGGTTAATTTTTCCCCGAAACGTCATTTTCCCTAGTTAGTATCATATTGTTATTTATGTTTCATAATTCTTATGTAATTTTAATTGCTTAAAATATCACATTAAAAATATCATTCTTATATCGTTCACGATACATTGATGTTATGATTTTTTAATTATATGTTTTTTTCCTATATAATGTCGTGAGATTCATGTGATAGATCATAGTAATTTTAAAATGTTTATTGGATTATTTTTTATCATTTAAATTTATTTAAAATATTTAATAAATTGCACATATATAGTTAAAAAAAAATCCCGCTATCCTTACTTCATGATTCCTATCGATCTTGTTTTTCTTACTCAGTTGAGATGTCACGGGAAGACAATTTTTTTAAGGTAAAAAAGAAGAAGAGAGAAATCAAAAGTCAAAACACTACTAAAACAAGTTCCCAAACAAAGAGAAATATTTTTTATTTCATGAGAACAACAGCATCTTTTTTTTACCGTTGCATAAAAAAAAAAAAAGAAGTGGCATCATGTTTTAATATATAATTTATATTATGATCTTATGGGGTCCATGTTCGATGTCTTGAATATATAACATATCAAAACAACGTAGGCAACTGAAGAGAAGAGCTGCTCCTCAACATTATTCATCGTACGTACCCAAGGGGACCTGCTTCATGCTTTACAAAGAATATATATAACGTAAATTATAATTGAAAATTAAATTGAATAATTATTTGGCAAAAAAAGCTGAATAATTATGCAAATATATATATATATATATATTTGTGTGTGTGCATGTGTCAGTGAGGGTCAAAATTTTTAAAATCCGACAAATTATAAAATAGGCCAAAATGTGGATTAAATTTGATCAGCTGATCCATCAGTTTAATTATTTTTTATTTTTACATAATATTACTTTTGATCCTAAATATAGGAGCTAGACAATAGATTTCTTTTGTTGTAAATATAATATTTCAATCACGAGATAGTTTTAATGCATATGATTAAATACAGTAATTTAGATAAATTAAATCAAAACACATTTGCTACTAATAATCAACTTAACTAATTTTTTTTAATATCCACAATTTAGTTATATAACTTTTATATTAAGGATAGTACATAGTGTTAATAATATATTGATGATTTCTATGAAATCAAATTTAAAGGTGATTTTAGTTAGTAACAGACAAATAATCACGCATTCTAATTTCTAAATGCTTAAATAAGTATAAAATAGTGACAGAGCCAGTTCCCAAACCCAAGACCAGGTATAAAATTTAATGTTAAAAAATAATTTATCTTTAATTTATATATATTTCAAAAGAATATTTTCATTCGAAATAGTGAATCAAATCTTATATTTACAAAATATCTTACATTAAAATTGAAAAGTATATAATAGATTACTGGTATACGATCATATAATTATACAACAACAATAATTCATGTAAAACACAATAAGGATGCATTTTTTCAGAAAAATCATAAAAGTAATTCCAGAAAATGTTAAGAATGACATTTAAAAATAAATTGATCTAATAATATATTAAAAATTATGATTTCAGGATTGAAAAACGACTTTGTGAATATAAGAAGCTTACAATATATGCCAGTGCTGCTCACATCTCATACACACATATGTATATATTTAGAGACACATATATAAATATACATATATGTATATTTGCTGACTAAATGAAATGAAAATTTGAGTGATGTTGGATGTGAAGAGAGTTTATTAGAAATGAAGGTACCTGAAGAAGGGCAATTGAAAGAAGGAAGCTGACACTGAGAAGGCAGCTGATAGGCAACACGGAGAGTATTACAAAGGCAGTCACGGTCCACTTCTCCTAGCGCCGAGCAGCACTCGGAGCTGGGCGCAGAGTTGTTTCCTGCCACCACGAACGGTGCACACACCGTCAGCCTGCTCACTCCATTGGCGCATCTGCTGTCCGCCTGCGCCTCTGCTCCTCCTATCACCGCTGCCACCATTAACACCGCCACCGCCACTGCAGCCGCCACCGCGATACGTGTAAGAGATGCCATTGGTAGGATTAGAACACAAATGCTAATTATAAGATAAAATAGTGAGTGCTGTGTTGTGTGGTTGTTTGTGGCAGAGGAGGTTCTGTTTTATAGTGTAGAGTTGGAGAAATAGGGTGCGATGGTTTTGTGTGACTCGCCTGCCTTGTGGATTTTGGCATGGCAAGTTTGGTGTTGGCGTCCTCACGCAAATTAAATTGCCATATATTGAATTGTGAATATTTAATTTTTTTAACTTTACTTTAATACATACATAATAATGTAGAATACAAATAATTTTTAAAACCTTCAGTTTTGAAGAAATTTAAAGTTATGATTTGAAGATTCCAAGATTCAAAAACACATAAGAGATATAATATTGTGAGTGGCTATTGCTCAATTTTCCCTCGATATATATGTAATCACGGACAGTGTTGACGGATGTTGCTTTTATAATATTGGTGTGTCAGTTCTTGAGTTAAAAGATTGAGTTAAAATTTTTTCTATATAGACAGACAAATCATATTTAAAAATCTATCTCATTTAAAATCTAATGATAATATGAATTACTACATCCGTCCTTAATATAAGAGCTTATTTGACTTTTAATTTGGTCATAAATATAAGATCTCAATTCACTTTGTCTTTTATATTTATTCATTTTTTCTAAAATAGTCATTATAATAGTTGCACATATTAAATGTTCCATCAAGTGGTAGTTTTAACTAATATGCGTAATTAGTAAAGATATTCTAGTAAATATAACATTTATTATTTATTACAAATATCTAACTCAACTAATTTCTTTAATCTCTCTAGATTAGTCATCTAGATCTTATATTAAGGACCGGAGCTAGTAATTTGTATTATTACAGCACTACTAAAAATACAATTGAGCTACTGAAGCCATTTCTCTCAAAATATAACAAAATTATGGGTATAAAAGGCAACACATAATTAAGAAAAGGGTAAAACATGCATTTGGTTATTTATATTTACATCAAGTTTCATTTAATCATTTTAATTAGTCCTTTATGTTTATAAAGTATATTTTTAGTTATTTAATCTTAATACTATTAGTTTATCTAACAGAAAATACCAACTCATTAAACTTAAGTGATAATTGTTTCATTTTATTTTTTTTTAATTTACATGACTTAAAATATAAAGATATATTATTTAAAATATTAAAATATGAGTATGTGATGATGCCTCTGTCATTAAATCACTCAATTAAACTAGATCCTAATTAATTTGTAGTTTAGGATCGACCTAAGTCATTACTTCCAAAGAGCAATTATGGGTTTCTTTAGGTAAAAATTTAGGTGATAAAAAATGCAACAAAATGGACCTAAACTAAAACGTAAAATTCTAATTTTAAATGCAAAATGTAAATGTCCTAAAATTTATGTGAAAATTAAATTAAACTAAATGAGTGCAAAGGCAATTTTTTTGGAGGGATTTTTTTAGAGGGAAAAATTAAAATGATAAATAAAGAAAATTAACTAGAAAGCAAAGAAAATTAACAAGTAAAATTGAGAAGTTTCTCTTCAAGTACGGTAAAGGAAACAACTTAGAATTCACATAGATTTAACCTTCATAACCTTAATAAGTTAATTAAACCAAAGGAAAGTGATAAGAGAGTGGAATTAATAAATTTAATCACCTACTTGAAACAAAGAGAACCCTCAATTCCAAAAACCTTTAAACCGTTAGAGAACTCATAATGATATAAGGTTGGTTAATTAAACGCATTAAAACCAATGACAAATAATTTAAATTAATTCTAGAAATTATACTTGGGCTTATCCAATTAAACAACTAGATAGTTTATCAACTCAATTAAACAATTAAGAGGTAAAAGAAGCCAAATTTTGCAATTCAAACCATATTGATAATTAAATCTATAATGAAAACTCAATTATAAATTCAATTAACAATGCAAAGGTCATAAATATAAATTCCAGCAAGTGTCTTAGCAAAAATAAAATTCAAATATCAATCTAATCTAAGAATAAAGATGACAATCGAGACTAAATTGTCTCACAAAATTCCAACTTAAAATTATTTAAAACTAAATAAAGTTCTTGAATTAAAAAGATAAATGGAACATTACTCTCTTATGGTCTTCAAGTGTTAGCCCAAAATTCAAACCTCATTCATGCTCCTCCCAAGTTGTCTTCCTAGCAAGCTTAAGCTGCAATGAAAATTATCCTTCCTACTTCAAGGTTGTCAAAAGCCACGGCCATGAAGAATAGAGAATGAAAGATGATGACGACGTGGATAGTAAGTGGATCCTTGCGCAGGGGGAGAGACGAATGTGAGGGGAAAACAATAATTCAATTCAAGATGAGCTACATGACGTGAATGAGGGGAGTATGTGACACTGCGCAGGAATGGAGAAGTGAATAATTCTTTTGACCAAGAGGCGTGAGCGTGATCAATGACTATGGGATCTCAGAAAAGGAGTGCTTGGAGGGATTATTTAATGGAAAAAGGGAAATTTTTTGTGGATCCAAAGCTCAAACCTATTAGTAATTAATTGACCCACTTGATATTAGCCATTGGATTGTGTTTAAATTCTAAGAAATAATCTTGCATCACTAGATTTCCTATATACCCTTTCTTAACCTACAAGGATTTAAGTGCATCAAAATTAAATATTAGATATGCACAAAAATTAGGCAGGAAATTGCAAAACTTTCTAAAAATAATCTTTCTAAAAAATATGAGACTTGTTTCCAAAGAAATAGGAAAAATTAATTTCAAGTAAAAAAATAGGAAATCACAAAATATTTATATTTTTAATCCAAAATCTCAATCTTTATGAAAAATCCAAAATTCAACCAATTAATCCAATAATTCATAAAAATCTAATTAAGGTAAAAATTGTCATTTAAATCCTAAATTAATGTGGGATAACATGTATAAAAATTGGGTTTTATCAGTATGCTTTGCTAGCATTTTATTTTAGATTCATCACTTAAATTTGATGAGTCAGCATTATTTTCTATTAAATGATGTGACTAATTAGGAGAAAATGAATTGACTTGCATTTCATATATACGCAAGAGGCTTATCTGAAAGTATACATAGCAATCCTGTATACATATAATAGAATTAGTTTTAAACAACAGAAATATTAATCTATACTTCACACCCCCTGCAAGCTTGAGCATGGATATTTTTCATGCCAAGCTTGGAAATGAGATCATGGAAACATGTGGGATGAAGGGGTTTGATGAAGACATCATCAAGCTGGTCTGCAGAACGTACTGACAGAAGATGAATGATTTTGGCTTGAAGCTTCTCAAGAACAATATGGCAGTCAAATTTAATGTGCTTGGTTCTCTGATGATAAGTAGGATTAGCAACAATTTGTAAGGCAGACTGGTTGTCACAATAGAGAAAGGTAGGATCAAAATGAGATATGCTAAAATCATTTAACAAATATAGAAGCCGTTGAACTTCACATGTGGTAGATGCCATAGCACGATACTCGGCCTCTGAGGAACAACAAGAAACAATTGATTGCTCCTTTACTTTCCAAGAGATGAGGAAAGAACCAAGGAAGATGGCATAGCCGATTACATATCGATGGCTATCAACATAGCTTGCCCAATCAGAGTTGCTAAAAGCTTTGAGTCTGAGATTAGAATTAGAGGAGAGAAATAGCCCAGCACCTAGAGAAGACTTAATATATCTCAAGACCCCTATGAGCAGCTTACAAATGTGTATCCCTAGGTGCTGACATAAACTGACTGAGCTGTTGAGTAACAAAACTCAGGTTTGGCCGAGTAGTAGTAAGGTACTGGAGTCTGCTAATAAGCTGTTTGTAGGATTTAGGATCATCAAGTAACACTCCTTTATCTTTAGAGTAGTGGCAGGTTTACAGGCTAAGTAACCTGTAGCCTCATCAAGTAACTCAAGGGCAAATTTGTGCCGTGAAAGGAAAATACCATCTTTTGTTCTAGCAACTTCAAGGCCTAAGAATTAGCGAAGGTCTCCAAGATCCTTAATGTTGAAGGCTTGGTCTAGCTGCTGTTTAATATGATTAATCTCAGCCATATCATTATTGACAAGGACAAGATCATCAACATATACAAGAATAACAATGAATGAAGTAGATACAGCTTTTGAAAAAAAAAAAAAAAAAGAGTGGTCAAAAGCAGATTGAGTGTATCCATATGAGACTAGAGCATAAGAAAGTTTTAAGTACCACTGTTGACTTGCTTGCTTAAGCCCATAAAAGGATTTTTGTAATTTGCAAACTAGATTAGGTTTAGTAGCAGAAAAACCTTTCAGTAGGTCCATGTAAACCTTTTCATAAAGGTCCCTATGTAAAAAAGCATTGTTGATATCAAGTTGATGAAAATGCCAATTTTGTGCAGCAGCAATAGATAGTAACAGCTGCAGGGTGGTCATTTCTGCAACAGGAGAATATGTATCAAAATAATCAGACTCTTAGTTTGGGTGTAACTTTTTGCTACTAATCTAGCATTGTATTTATCAATTTCACCATTTGTTTTTAATTTTGTTTTGAAGACCCATTTACAACCTATGGTCTTTTTGCTAGGTGGGAGAGATGTGAGAACCCAAGTGTGGTTTTGTTCAAAAGCATTAATTTCTGCAGTCATGGCATCTCTCCAAACTAAATGTTTTACGACTTGATGATAAGTTTTTGGGATTAGAAATAGTAGAGACAGCAAGAACAAAATTTTTATATACAAGAGAAAGAGAGGAATATGAAAGAACAGAAGAAAATGAATACCTAGGATTACTTTTTGTTGATGATTGTTCAGTAGCAAAGATGAGGGCACAATGGTAGTCATGTAGATATGAAAAAAATCGGGAAGGCTTAGGGTCTGATACCATGTGACTAATTGGGAGAAAATGAATTAACTTGCATTTCATTAATAGAAAAGTCATATATACACAAGAGGATTATATGAAAGTATACGTAGCAACCATGTACATATAACAGAATTGTTTTAAATAACATAAATGTTAATCTATACTTCACAAATGAAACTAATGATGTTAAGATTAAATGACTAATAATACACTTTATAAATTAAGGAATTAAAATGAAACTTGATACTACCTTCTATTCTTAATATAAGAGTTAGTTTGACTTTCAATTTGGTCTTAAATATAAGAATCCAATCTATTTTGTCTCTCATTTATCTATTTTTTTAAGGTAGTCTTTGTAATAATTACATATGCTAAATGTTTCATCACATGACACCTGATTAGTAAGGGTATTTTAAGGAAAATAACACATATTTATTATAAATAACTAATTTAACTAATTTTCTTAATTTACTCAAATTAGTCTACTAGCTCTTATATTAAGGACTGGAGATAGTACATAATTAAAGGATAAACGTATGCTTTAGCCTTGAGAAAGCTACAAAAATTTAATAAAAAGTAAAAAATAAAACTACTATAAGAAACTCATTAAAAAATATGTGAAATTATAGGGATTGCATATTAATTCTTTAATTCTTTCTTGTAGTAATTGGTATAATATCTGTCACCAAAAATAAGGAACAGAAATTAATCGAATTAAAGCAGAATAAAAATTCAAAGACACTTGATGATCATCTCTTAGAAATAGATGAAGGTAGGGGAGCAGTCCAATATTTCTTGACGACAAACAGAAGTTTCTGGCGTTGAAGAGGCCCATCTTCATGGTCAACAATTTGACTCTCCCACTCCATTCCTTCTACCAGTTTCTGCACTTTTACTATAATATCCACATCGTCTCTGATAATTACACTTCCTTCTGGTCTCAGAATCCTATCCATTTCTAGCAAAATATCCTCCATCTCACATCTACAGGTAATAATTCAAACCCAAATGCAATCTCAATTCACTCTTCATGAATCACAATTTCTGAGTTTAATTTCAAAGGAACAAGAGTAAAACAATACACTCACACACACATACACACACCTGTTCTCGTAAAGACCAAATACAGAATCAGCATGAATAAGATCATAAGTTCTAGGATAAGTAGACATTGCTTCACACCTGCAAACAAACAAGATTCAAAGGCCATGAGCTTACAAGATTTGGATTTATAATTGCAACCAACAATCACAATATTGGATTGAAAATTCACAAGCTACATTAAAAAACAGGTTAAGATGGATTCAGCATCTTGAGCATATTTTCCAAGTGCATTGAGCACCCCAATATTTTATGTAGTGCATCCAGCATTTTGATCTTATTTTTTTCATGCATTCAGTACTCTAATCTTATTTTTAGTACATCCAGCAACCTAATCTTTAGGTATTCATGCAACTAAAAAAATAACATCCAGGTGCTAGACACTCCAAAAAATAATATTAGGATGTTGGATGCATCATAAAAAGGATCAAGATACCTGAAAAATAAAATTAGAGTGTGGGATGTATCTTTATCCTTTAAAAAACACAGAGAGAGAGAGAGAGAGAGAGAGAGAGAGAGAGAGTTGATTGAAGCTAACCAATCATGATAGGTTCCGATCAATCCTCTTTCAAATATGGCGCCAAGTGTGTTAACCTGAGCCTGAGGAGGAACCACGTTCATGACCCAAACGGGATCTTTACTTAAAGCAGCTGCGAAGCCACCAAGATAAGCGTTCATGTCTAGGAAGTTACGATATCTGGATTTACCAATCTCAGTGTTCACTTGCTTGTAATAAGAAACTCGTTTCTTCCACACTTCAGAATCTTCCTTGAATGTCTCTGCACTGATTCCTTCTATTGTTCCCTTATAAATCCTTGGAGGAACATTACTTAATCTTTCAGGCCACTTCTTCAATACGCCACCTGCTGTCTCCTCCTTCTTCCTTACCTCCGGCAGACGACTCAAACAAGTTTCCATGTCTGTGTACCTGAATTATGGGACACCAAATCATTTCACAAGTGAAAAAATCATTCAAATATTTGTGGGTCAATGATACACAAAAAGACGGTGATATTGATGGAGATGTCACGCATATGATATATAACAAGTTGGATGATTCAAATGGAAATAAAAAGGCTTCCAGAATTATTTATGATGGGAAAGTACCTAGAATAATTTTAAAGGTAAGTGTTACTGGAACTGCAATAAGATTAGCAATACTATATGGTAATAAATGTTGGGATTTAAAGGGACAGAGAGTATAAAGTTGAGGTAGTGGTGTTGAGTCGATGTGTGGTGATATAAGAGAAAAGAAGATTCATTAGCGTAATGAACATATATATGCAAAGAGTTGTCATGGCATAAGAATATGATAGAAAATTATTTGAGGGGGTTCGAACATTTTTAAATATCTCTATTTATAAGTCACTTCTAGAAAAAAAATTATTTCTAAATATAAATAATTTTTAGGATAATTAATGAGCTTTTTCTAATGTTACTCTTGTTGAATTAATAAATACAGAGAGAAATAAAGTAAATTAGTGATAGAAAATACAAAAAATATTTTTGATACCTTCTTTAATAAGGACAAATGTGAAAAAATTATTAATTTAATATATTTCTTTATTTGCGGGCTTGGGATACAAGTAACTTATAGATAAAAACAAAGTGACACATTTAAATACAACTGTTGAATTAGATACCAATGGGAAGGATATATCAAATAGTATGGAATCCTTTGAAAATAAGGATAGGAAGAATGAAGAAAATATTCAATGAAATTATTGAACAAGATGTTTTAACTAACAATATATAAAGATTTGATCGTTAATATGATATATTGGTAACGTGTGATTCATCTAGTTAACCCCATCTCATTAAGGTTATTGTTTCAAAACCTTCAAAAAAAAAAAAAAACTGTGCACAGAATAAAGGAGGAGTTGCGTACCAGGCGAGGTCAGGAATGGGATTGTTAGAGGGACAGAAAGAACGATGAATGGGTTTGCAGTGAAAATGGTTGATAGGCTTTTGCCAAATGGCGATATCACCCTTCTCCACCACCTTCTTCCAACACAGGCTTATCGCTACCCTCTCAATACTCTTCTGCTCTTCCTTCAGATCCTCCTTTGTTCTCTCCCACCCTTTCCAGTGACTCCTCCAGTTTATGGGTGGACCCGACAGGATCCAATATCCACCGGGTCGCAGAACCCGATCCACTTCATTCAAATACATCCCATCTATATATACATGAATAGTACATCAGAATGTCTCTCATTTTATGTAGAACTTTGGGAGTATGAGTCATAGGATTCATGACGTACCGTAGTGGGCCCAGGGGACGAGGCAGCGAGAGCAGTGAGCAATGTCGAAAGCCCTAGAAGGGAAAGGGAGCCTCTTGGAGGCCAAGACTCCTATGAGAGCAGGGACTCCTCGTTCAAGAGCGAACTGAACTTGTGCCTCGTGCGTGTCTCTTGGGGCTATGGACACTGTTATTATCCCTCGAGACATCAAATACGCTCCCCAACTCGCTACCTGCATTTCCCCCCAAAGTTTTAAATATATGCACATACATGCCACTATTATCTCTTTCTTATAAAGTCATCTGATTAGTCAGATTTGAGCATATATTAAAAATCTCCAAAAGATTTTTTTTTTTTTTTTTCATTTACACAGGTTCAAACTTGAGAGCACGTACTTAAATGACCAAAATTTCTTTTACTGTAACTAACACCTGTTGGTCATGCCACTGCTATTAAAATTCATATTTATTTTCATTAAAGTTTAGGTGAGTTGGGTTCTGGTTACTGGAGCTCGTCTCAAATTTTTCTTATATATTTAATTTTGGCACAATTAAAGAATGAGCATTTATATTATTGATAATTAATTCGCGTATAGCTATTAAGTAGATTCGTGGATCTGTAATTACTATTCAGACAAATTCTTCATAGGAGAAAGAAAGGACATTCATCTAACCAAAAGTACGGCTTTGCTGTGATCAAAGCTTCACAATCTCCTCAATCCCATCTAAATTTGGGATCTGGTCAGACTATTCAATGTATCATTGTGTAAGTAAACCTTATTTATTTATTTGTTATGAATACTGATTTGGGTAAAAGCAGAGAGGGTATAACTAAAAATTTATTTCTGTTGTCAAGAAATAAATTTCACAAAAACCAGAAAACAAAATAAAATTAAAGTGGATAAAATTAATGCTTTTGTCTTTTAAATTTACTTATTTCTTTTTTTTTAATATATATTCAATTATTCAATCCAGTTTTTGGCTAAATGCAGATACCCATTTTAGCTTGCCACCTCAGACTAGAAAATCAAAAAAGAATTTTCTGAAAAAACATTTTAGGCAGGACCGGCCAACGAAAGAGGTGGCAATTCTGATAATATGTGAGATATCATGACAGATAAATACTCTGCATGTCTTAAATATAAGACATATTATATAGTGTAATTTACATAACAAAATGAGTCTTATATTTAGAGTAAGAGGAGTAATAGTATTTATAATGTTTTCTTATTAATCAAAACATGTACTAAACCCGGGACTAATATTTAATTTGTTTTGCACTGAGGTGAGTCGCACTCTTATACACAGTGCAATTTTTAATTAAATTTTATAGAGTATATTAAATAAAAAAATTTATAATCAATTAAATTACAATAGAAAATATATAAATTAATCTTGCACATTGCTGTCCCGAATCCCAATTTGAATTTTAAGTGCCAGAGCAAATTTCATTTCAAAAATATTTTCTACTTATTTATTTGAGGGAAAAAACCACAGTAAAGTGGTTTTTAATTCGTGGTTGTTTGGAATATTATGAAATGAAGAAAACGACAGGGAAAGCATACCCCACAACCAGTGTCCAGGGCGGTTCTGATGGAGCCATCTCGGAGATCGATCAACTTCCCGATATCATCAATGTACGCGTCCGCACCATTAGGAAACATGGTCCCTCCCCCAGGGAACCTAAACCGATCACCCTCGTACCGGACCCAATTCTGCACCGCCTTCTCCACCGTCAGCTCCCTGTGAGGCACATTAGCGTACCAAACCACGTCACGGCTCTCCGGCCACGGAAACGGAATCTTATACCCAAACGGCGCGGGAATACGACACTTAAGCAACTCCTTCTTCTCCGGGCAATGCCTCTCTCTGTAAATCACCCTGCTCCTCGAGTACTTCAACGACCTATCGCGATCCTCGCACGGCGTGTACTCGCTGTACTCGACGCCGCAGCGAGGGTAGTGCTTGGCTGGTTCCGATGTCGGAAGTGAGGCATTGTGGAGGGAATGGAAGTTGAGGGTATTGGGCTTGGGATAACATGGAGTACGTCTGAGGGCAGCGATGGTAGTGGCGGCGGCAGCGGCGGAAGTGGTAAGCAAGCCGCCTGGTTGATAGGCTCCGACGAGGTAAGAGACGATGCAGAGGAAGGCGACAAGAGAGTAAAGGTTGAGTCTGCGAGAGAAGAAATGGGGTTTGGAGGGTTTAGAAGTTGGGTGGTAGGGTTCCATATTGGCTTAGAAGGAGATCAGTGACATGCCCAAGAAAAAGAAGAAGATTTGATATTAATTTCAGATGACAAATTAGCAAAAGCAGGTAGATGAAGGAGAGAGCATTGTGGTCATGTAAGGAAATGCGCGTAAAGAGATATATTATGTCAGTGTAATTAAGCATATTAAATTGGAGAACTAAGGGCTTTGGATTTTCAGAGATCAGGTCACACACACATAAAAGTAATATTCTCTCACATATAAGCATAACATTTGTATTTGTCTAAAATTTTAATGTATTTTTTTCTATTTATTCTTTTTCTCACTCATCTTTATAAATGAAGGCGTATTTGAAAAAAAAAAAGTCACTTTTTTTTTTACTTATTTATTGGTTTTAACTAGTTTTAACCAATATTTTAATATACGGAATATAATTATTTGCTACTTACTCATATATATTTAAATGCAAGTTCTTTGTAATATATTTAATGCTTGTTTATTCTTATTTAATTTTTATTAAAAAGAGAAAAAGAAGACAGAGATATATGAAAATGATTTGTAAATATTTATAAAGAGACTAAGAGATATATTAAAATGATTTGTAAATGTATATATAAAGAGACAAAACTTTAATAGGGAAAAAAATTAAAAAATTTAGTCAAATTAATATATTTCTTGGTATGTGAGAATGTGCTATAAGTGACTTATATCAAGGATGAAAGTGGTATATGCCATTACTTAAATAATTTTAAAAACAACATTTGTGCTTTATGATGATACTTAAATGAATGAGATATTCAGCTTAATGCTCCAATTAACATTCTTATCTACAGTTAAAACAAACAAACAACATTTTTTTTTTCCTGGAACATGTAGTATCCCCTAACTGACAGTTAGAGACTAATTCTCTTAAGATGTAGAGATCACTGAAGTGGGTTTTGCCTTTCCCAATAAAGTCTTTTTCATGGGCATGGCTTAATTCGGACCCATGACATTATGTTTAAAACATCCAGTCATCTATCAATTGTGTCCGGCTTTGTGGGTCAAATGAACAATTAAATGGCCGGATGAGATTGGGCATCAACAAAAGTATGAAAAGCGACCTAGGATAAAGAATCCAAATTCGCGTAGTATGTGTGAGCTGGCAGCTTTGATTAAGGAGAAAGTATATTCAAAGCAGGCCACAGTGTGGTGAGGGTTGAATTTGAACATTAATTCCATTACCATATAAGGTGCCCACTAGTTCTACCTAATTTTTCTATTTATTTCTACCATTTTTTATATAAAAAAAATCAATCTGTTGATTATTGAAACTTCAAACTCAAAAGTTGCATTTGGTTAAAAATAAAAAATAAAAAATTGCATTAAGAAGTTAATATTCGTGAATTCTGTTCCACTTCTAATCCCAAACTGTTAGTATCTGCTCTTTGATAATTTGTTATATGCATTTGGATTTTTTTAAAAAAAGTATCTGGTTACCATTTGTAATTTTTTTCCTTGGTAAATGCTCTGATTTTTCTTTGAACTAACTTGCTTGTGACCATACTAAAAACAGGTTGGTAATAAATGAGATTGTCCCTTATAGTGCTCAGAAGCCAGAGGGCGAGCCTTAATATTCCCGCCCTCAAAAAGGTCAATCCTCTCAAGTTCATGCATACAATTATATTCCTAGAAAGTTCATGAAAAGGCATATAATTAAAATTGAGATTCATGTAACATATTCATCCTTATTTACTATTTTTTCTCTATCCTTTTTTTTTCCTTTCAAATATACTTTTTTACTGCTAGATAAAAAGTAAGCTTTGAAGTTACATTTACATCTATTATAGAAGGCATGAAGACCAAGTTATAGAGCTCTTTTACACACACACACACATATATATATATATATTAAAAAATTAATAATATTCTGTAACATTTCTTAAAGAAAGTGCTACGAAAAAAAATTAATAATACAAAAATATATAACTATATCTTCTATTTTAAAAATATTAATAATTTAATTATAAACTCATATAAAAAATAAGATGCATTATCTTGTATGATTGCAGAATTTGACAAAATGAATGTATAGAACTTCATCTAAGTATTTTTCTTGTTTAAAATATTTAACTAAAAAGCAAATAACGTTTTTCATCCCAGCCTGAAGATTCTATAACTTTTAGGGATAATATTTTTACTATTTTAAACCATAAACTATATTACTTCCAGTCTTTAATATAAGAGTTTGTTTGATTTTTATTTTGATCCTAAATATAAAACTTCAATTTATTCTGTTCATTATATTGATCCATTTTTTTCTCAATTCTTATAATAATACTAGTTCTATCCAATACATTTGATTAACAAAGATATTTTAGAAAAAATTACTTCCGATCTTTAATATAAGAGTTTGTTTGACTTTTATTTTGATCCTAAATATAAGACTCCAATCTATTCTGTTCATCATATTGATCCATTTTTTTCTGAAGATAGTCCTTATAATAATATTAGTTCTATTCAATATATTTGATTAGCGAAGATATTTTAGAAAAAATAATACCTATTTATTACAAATAACTAACATAAATAATTTTTTTAATCTACTCAAATTAGTTAACTAGTTCTTATATTAAAGACTGGAGGTAGTATTAGAATAATATAAATTAAATCTTAGCGTTCAGCTTCCCTCCTTATTTATCTGCTGCCGGTCGGATGCTCGAAACAAAGTCATTTCCATCCTCGTGAGCAGCCACAAAATACTATTGCGCCATTTTTAAAACTGCACTAGGCCAAGGAAAAAAATAAACAAAACAAAAAAAAATATTTTCTCAGTTATAATTATTAGTTCCCTGGTTATAATATGTTAATTAGTTCCATGATTAATATCGAAGTCCCTACAATAAAATTTATTTTTAAAATTTAAATAGAATTATAGGGGCATGCATATATATAAATGCAAGGATACAATTATGAACACAACCCGAGCAAAACCCTATTTTATCGGAGTAGAACCCCATTCTACCCCAGCAGAACCTTCTGAACCCTTATGAGAACCCCCACTGCTAGAGCAAGAGGTTCCTAAGGAGAATCCCATGCTGGCGGCTCCAAACAGACCATGGTCAAACCCTGAATTAGATGCTTTAGTACGCCTGGGGGAATTTGCTCATAACTATCATTATACGACAGTTCTTTGACGTTAATTGCTATTCTAGTTGTCCTATCGAACATATTCTGAGTAGCTGAGTTGTTACTTATCCAATGTTCTAGTGGCCTATGTACCATGAATGCATCTCATTGTTAAGGGATATAGAATGTGAATTTAAGTTATGTTGTAAAGGAAAAAACACAAGAAGGGAAAAAAGGGAAAACAAGAGAAAACAAAAACAAGGAAAAGGCATGATGATGGGGGGAAAAAAAGGTTGAGAAGTCATAAGAAAGAAAGAGGCATAATGAGGAAGAGAAAAGGCATAGAAAAATAAAAGTTAAAAGAGAGACAAAAAAGAAAAGAGAAAAAATAGTGAATATGCAGAACAAAGGTGGATAGGGAAGTTAAGCATAACAGTGAGGACGTGTTCATGGAAATGAAGGTATCCGTGCTAAGAATTTAAAGCTAACTTTGTACTTGGATGATTCTTCTTGTGGATAGTGTTGGTTGCTACCAACATACAGGAAGTTAGTTGCTATTCTGGTTGTCTGTCCTTTAGAGATATAGTGAGCTAATAAAAGTCAAGCAAGATGGAATTGATCTAGCAAAATTCGTTTTCAGCAATCCAAGTGGTATCAGTACCAGAGTAATCTTTCCATCAAACAAGATAGCGGCGAATAGGACCCTTGGAGTTGAGAACAGTCTATTCATCCGTGAAAGTATCGATAATCTCCTTAGTTGGTGGATGGCCAGTAATCATGAAATTAGAGCACTGTGTTGTTAGGAATGTGCAAGATCATCACTAAATAATGGGAGTGGCTCAAAAGTACCTGGATAAGAAACAAGATTCTCAATATTAAAAACTAAGATATTTGACATGTGAGGAGGTAATTCAAGTAGATAAAGCATTAGGATCAAGTTTCTTGCGAATGTGAATTAACATGAAACTCTAGCATGCATTTTTTTGCCTTTTTATAAAGTGCTAAACCGGGAGAAATATGAATAAAGAAAATGAAGGATTTAAGAAAGTCAAAAATGAAAATAGGAAATTAAGAAAGGTAAAGAAATAAAATAAAAATAAGATAGGAAATCATTTTGTTTTTTTATAAAGGATTATGGGAAGTAAAAATGCAACAAAACATTAGGAAAGTGAATAATGAAGATTGAAGATCAAGGGTAGAAAATAACCAGGAAACAAAAAATTACCCCTGTAATATTCAAAAGCACAAAATTTAAAATTTAGGATGCAAGTACTTCACCAATTAACTTTAGGAACATAAAGTTATAAACTGTATGCAAAAGGCTTCCATACTCCAGGGAAACCTGTAATGGCAAAAACCATGCATCTGAAAGTAATGTGAAATACTAAATCGACCTTGAAGCTTTGGAACGCTATGGAGATTTTTTGGGCTAATTTAAAGGGCTTATAAGAGACTAGAAGAGAGGCGAGATATGAGAACCTAGTTTTCATATCAATTGATGCAGGACAGGAAAGGTTAAAAAGAGTTGATTTTGGAAGGCTTATGCGAGACCAAAAAAAAAGTGGGAATTTGGTTTTGATACCAATTGATACAAAATAAAAAAAACGAAAAAAGAATTCAGAGAGAGATAAGAAGATAATGCACTTTCACTTAGATCATAAGTTAAGTGCAAATAAAACATGCTGGAGTTTTTTTTCCAAAGTTCAGAGTAAGAATATATATCTAGATAGAAAACCCACAATTTACAACCTATATTCTATTATTAAAGGACTTAGAAAAATAGATCTAATGCAAAATACATTATTCTCAACACATATGTCCAATTATCAATCCAATTGTTGAACTTAATGCCTTAGAAGTCTCAAGTCTACTTTCCAAATTTCGACATGATACAACAGTAAACAGATCTATAAACGGCACTTTGCCAAGATTTTCTCATGTGTATACGAAAATTGCTCAACTTATTCGTAACTCTACCCTCTCACCTCCTATATATAGGTTTTTGTAGTTTCCTCTTCCCATTATTTAGTTGATATGAGACTTCTCTACCTTGTTATTTTATTTGTTTATATATTTATGCTTGCGCACACAAACACACAAATACAGATAATCATAAATATTTTAATTGTTTATCATTTAACCTCCATTAACTCGATATTAATAAATATTTACCTATATATATCTTTAATCTTCATTAACCTCAATATATGTGTATATATATCATTCTTCTTTTTTTTTTTAATACTGCTCAAATCTTAGGGATAAAAATCAGGATGTTATATTTTCCTTCTCCAATTTTCATTGTAACATCTACAATCATTGCCCTTTGTGTTTCCAAGCTACATTCAAACTAATTTGCTATCGAAAGCTACTCATGATCATTCAATTCATAGGTATACACTTGTAGTTCTCATATTCAAAATTTAGGATGTTACAAAATAAGCCACGTAAAATAAGCACTCATTAACCAGTTCACATAAATTAATAAATCTTATTAAAATTAGTTAGGAACACTAAGAGCTCTTTTGGTTCATGGAATTAGTGGGAATGTAAGGGAATGTAATGATTGAAAATGTATTGTAATGTAATGATGATTATAATTAACTTGTTTGGTTCAACATTAAGAATGATATAATTATATCTATTATTTATATTTAGTCAAATATAACGAAAATTGAAAGGACAAAAATATACCTACACAAATGGAATTTCTCATTGGTTCATTGCTTCCTCCCGTATCTTCCCCAACTACTATCACAACCTCCTCTCCTATCCCTTTATTTACCCTTCTCACACATCGTGCTTTCCTCCTTGTCCTCAATTGAAAGCCGAACATCAGGGTGAAAATAATTCCTTCTTGGGCATAGAGAGGTCCCAAAGTTCATCTCCGTCAATGCCATATCCTAACAGTCAACATAGATCTCATGAGACCCCCACTGATTTGTTTATTATTAGAGCATCAAGTAGCGTGTCATTTTATTCATGAAGTTATCCATCTAAAATATGGAGCTAGACTAGGAAGATGATGTAATCAAGCAAAGATGACATGAGTTTGTATTTGGTATTGATGAGATATGGAGAAGCATAATTGTTCTCTCTAATAAATGTTGCCTGGCCAGCTCATCAATGGAGGAAGGGAAAGGAAGGATCGCTAGTAGAGGATAACCACTAGTGTATCAGAAGATCACTGATGGAGGGGTGTTGGCAAGGGTTAGGGTGGACAAAGATGATGGAGAAGGCAAGGGAAAATAATGTCAAGAGTAAGGGAAAGGAAGGATTGCTAGTAAAGGAGAATCACAAGCATATGAGAAGGTCACTGATAGAGGGGTGTTGGCAAGAATTAGGGTGGACGAAGATGATGGAGAAGGCAAAGGCAAATAATGTCTTTTTTCATATTCCCACATGCTCTAATCCCCATTCATATGTCTTAGCAGTGTAATCCCTTTTACATTACTTGAAATAATCAGTATTACAAAATGTAATTCCCTTTACATTACATAAGTCTAATTAAACATTTGAATCAGTCATTTGCATCAGGATTACATATAATCCCCTTTCATGTAATCAAACCAAATGGGCTATAAGTGCTAGTATAAAAGGGAACACTAGGTAAAAATTTAATACATTTGTTAGAAAATACGTGGGAATTTTTTTAATAAGAACCAGATGAAGTAATATGTAGTTTTATTATTTGGCATCAAGATAAAGTAAGGTGACTTAAGTTAATACTAGAGCAGGCATGAAAATATGGAAAGCAATCAAAGAGTCTCAAATAAAAGAGAAAATTATTGTATGAGTATGTCTAGTTTCATGTAATTTTAAATAATATTTTTATACTTTTTTATTCAATTCGTATGGTTTATTTCCTTATCTAAGCAAACGAATAAAAAATCTGCTTGAAAAAAAAATCTAAGCGTGATAAATAAACAAAAATTCACAATTTGTTCAACAAATTTAATGGCATTTTAATCAAAGCTGTTATATCCTGTTCCACCCCATTCCCTATTATCCTTCCGTAATAATGCTTTCTTGCTTTTGTAATAGACCTTTTTTTTTGTCCTTTTTAGTTATAAAAGAGGACATTAGCCTGGAATTAAAAAGCTAGACTAGGGTGTTCATCAAAAAAGTACTTTTTATATACTTCTTGAAATGGAGAGGGACGCTCTCTCTTGGGATTAATGCAAGTGTCTTTCTTTCACCCACTATGGCAGAGGAGTTAGATATTGCCTCCGTCACCCACTGCAGTGGAGGAGCAAAGGGGCCATAACAATGCACTTTGTGGTGTTGTGGCGGTAAGGAAGCTTTAGTCATGGAATGCACAGTTGATGTCGACCTTGTGGGTAAGGGCAACCGAACACCCAAAATGAAGGAAAATTGAACAAACAAGAAGGTGAAGCTTTGAGACAAAGGAGAAATAACTACTGCAATAGATATGGAAGAGAATGTCATGACCAACATAGCAGGCAATGACTGGCCTAGTATCCAAAGGCAACTTTTTAATGAAGATGAAGTGCTGGGCAATGGAGTTGAAAAAGTGGAGCAAATCAATGCTGAATAGACAAATACGTTAAAAGAAGACAATGGTGAAATTCCATCATTCGAACACAGTGTCCCTTTGTTCAAGGACAAGCTGCTAGGTGCAACGCATCCTACCAACAACAACTGAGGAAACCTAAAAGAAGAATTGATAATTGAACATGAAGATGTAACTATCAACATGGAAGGTCTTGTACCCACCATCAACTTCTCAAAGAGAGTCAAGTTATTCATGACTAAATGCATGAGATTCGTAGTAGTAGTGGAAGTTCTTGGTTATTACATCTGTCGAGACATGCTGCACTCAAAAATACTTTCTATGTAATTGCCGACCAGAGATTTCAAACTCACCAAACTAGATAGTAGGTGCTATATGGTGAAATTCACAAGCAAATTTGACTATTAACATGTAATGGTAAGGGGTCCTCTGATAGTTCTAGGCACTATTTGACTGTACATCCATAGGAACTAACGTTCTCACCACTTAGCTTGCAGATCTAATGAGTCCATGAATGGATACGGCTCGTGGGCCTCCCTTACCATTATTACCACAAAAGTGTGCTGAGGGCGATTGGCCAAGTAACAAGCCAAGTGCTAAAATACTAAAAGGGTAGACAATGAAAAATTTGCTTGATCAGTAGTGAAGATTGACCTTACCAAGCCACTGGTTTCTATGATCAAGCTTGATGTAATAGCTCATTTTGTTGAGTATGAACGACTACCTACTATTTGCTACTGTTGCAAAAAGTATGGATACTTGGAAGGTTCTTACCCAATCAAGTTCCAGCAGATGAGCAAGGAGCAAAACAACAACGACCAAGAACAAACTCTGGCAGTTCCCTTGCAACAAAATTCTGAGGCTGAAACCAAGGTGTATGAGGAGCCAGTGTGAAGATACCTTGTTTGGTACTTGGATGAAGGTGTCAACTCAGAGATTGTGTGGCAGTAGAAGCATCAAAAAGACTAGAGAAGGCAGTATCTTCCCTGATGAAACTGGCGCCAGCAAATTTGCCTTTTTGGCTACCTTGGATGAGATAGATTGTCACTAACAAGGAAAATTCTCTACTCACAAGAACCAAGAAAAAAGGGCTTTACCTATAGGCAATATCCTAAGGAGACTAAAACATGAATGGATTGTCAACTCAACGGCTAGTCACAAAAAGAAGATAGATAAGGACTCCAGCCCCAAGATCAAAGTAGTTCCCAATCCCCATAAGTTATAATCTTTGATTCACTAGCCTATAAAGAAATAATTCTAACCATAACTCTAGATACAAGCCAACACACTACAGTTTCTCTCTTTCATGAGAGGAAGGCTCTCACCTCGATAGACCCTAAAGCAACTAAGAACATTAGGCCAAGTAACCCCAAGCCCAACTTAGCAATAAGAAGGGGAAAAGAGAATTCCATCCTGAACCCCCTAATAAAAGCCCAATGAAAAGTGGTATTAAAATACAATCCACAGTCAAATTTAAAAACATATAAGGCCCAGACATAGAGAGAAAGTTAGGGCTTCTTCAATAGCACTTACTAAAGCCCTAGTAAAGGCTCTAAGAGCCACCATCACTTCTTAAGGCAAGTCAGTATTTATAGAGGTAAATGATATTAGCCTAGATGATGACATGATATCAAACTGCTTTAATGTGGAGCACTAAATTTCATTAGGAATGGATAAAGATTTTTTATTTGTAACTACCAAGGAGCAACCTTAGGTAAATTTCATAGAGTTTTAAAATCCCTACTCTAAGGTTATAGGCTGGATATTATTGCTCTTGTAGAACCTCACATTTAGGGCTCCATTATAGATAAGGCAATAAAGAATATCGGCTACCCGAGCTCTCATAGAGTAAAAGTAGTAGGATTTTTGGGGGGATATGGATTCTGTGGTCTAACCTAGTAAAGCTGAAAATGTTAAATAATCATAAGCAATACATTCATAATGAGATGGAATGAAAGAAAGGTGAAGGAAATGGATGGTGAAAAAGGTAGAGATGGAGAGACAAGAAGATGAGTGAATAGATGTCTTAGAGATGAGAGAATGGAGTATTATGTCAAAAATAGGGTTTCTAAGGGTTTAAGGGGTCAATCTGGGTCGGATCATATGAGTAGATGCTCTATTTTTACGTTATGGATCCGAATTTGATGCTACTGATACGAGGGGTTTCGCCGTGGCAAAGGAAAATGTTTGCCCAGGCAAAGCATTCCCGAGAGGAGCTTTAGCAAAATTCTGAGAGTTGCCCGAGGCAAAGGAAAATGTTTGCTATAGCGATCTATTCCAGAATAGACATTGATGCATATTTTTAGACTTGGTCGCAGTGCAACATTTTCTTGGTGCCGGCGCGTTATTCCAGAATCAATACTCTGAGTTCTCTCATGTTGTGTAATATTTTGGTCTTCAATCTTGGTTCTAATTCTCAAGTGTCCTACAATGAAAAGCAACAATTTGAAGCATTAATTGTCCTAAAAATTAATCAAATACAATTAATAACCAATTATAATAATTTTATCCTTAAAAAGACACTGATTCAAAGTAAAGACTCTTAATTTAAATTAAGCACAATTACCATTAAAAGAGCCACTAACTATGACAAAAACCTTGAAAATGATATGAAAAGACATAAAAGAATTGGATTCAATTAATAGAGGAGTAACCTAGGGCTTGTTTTTAGACAAAATTTTTCATTTTCATCTCTATTTTTGGTGCCATTTTCATAAAGGGATGGTGTTAGAATTTTAGCAATTATTAAAGGGGAAAATTAGAAAGAAGACCTCTTTGGACTTTAAACTACTTTCCATTTTAGTTAAGGCATATGGAATCTTAGAGGTGATGACACATGGCCATGGTAATTTTTTCCAACTTTAAGGGCTAAATGAAGTCTTTGAACTTACATGGAAGCATGGAAAAGATGACACATAATCATTGTAATTTTGTGCAAGATTGATGGCAAAGTATAAAGGGTTAACTTGAGAGGCATTATAAACATCCCTCCTCCTTCCCCCATTACATGAAGATTACCAGCCAAGTAAAGGGAGAGGAGGATGGAATTTTTGACCTAGGAGGAAGGAGAAGAAGAGAAAGAGGAAAGAAACTGAAAATACATTTCCTTAAAACCACAATTTCATAATAGTTTAAGAAGTTGACCATGGTAGATGAACAATTTAACTAGGTTATTAAAAGCTAGTAGGGCTATAAAGAGTTCAGTATAAATCAAAGTCTACCAAACTAACAACAATAACAAGCAGGGCCTAAGGCACAATAACAGCCCACAAAGCCATCCTAAAAGAAATCCCTCACATAAAGACTTAGAACATAAGAAAAGCAAGGGCTAAACCTAGTCCACAAGTCACACCTGCTTAATGCTTACATTCTCAAAATCATTCTAATAGTCAATAAGATGTGAGTTTTTCTTAAAGGGTAACAAACTGGATCCTTAATGTTCATACATAAGAAATGCTCTGGCCTCTGGGAATTAAGTAAATATTCTATAAAATATTGTAATCCAAAAGTATGGAAGAGACAGTTAGATATACAGATACAAAACATGAACCATAGCATGACAAATTATATAGTCATTACAAACCCAAGCAATGAAAGGCCCCCTAGGTTGTGCTCGCTTGAGCCTCTAATTGCTTCCCTTCATGAAGGATGGTATTGAAAGGCTCTCTTGAAAACAATGAGATTAACAGGGTGAGACATAAAGTCTTAGTAACCAAAGCTCACTTTACAACATATACTAACAGAATGGTAAGCAGGTGAAGCAATACCATACATAAATATCTTAAGTTAAAAAAACACATAAACACACATGCAATAATCAACACAGTAGTTTATACCCCTCTCATCCACTGTACTACTTCTTATGACTCCTTGATATAGACCCCAAACTATTCATGTCGGTTCAATAGGTTCCCTCCATAGCTTGTGGTCTAACCAAGGCCAAAGAGGTATCTACCCAAGAGTTTCTCCCTATTCCAGGATGGGGAAAAGGTAGAACTATAAAGGCCTGATAAGAAACCAAATACCTTATCATAGTGTTGGCATGTTGTACGGGCTTTAAGAACATTTATCCACCATATACAATCCCAATCTTCACATATGAGCCTTATGCATAGATATACCATCATGGATTAAGAATATAATCAACAACATAACAATGGGAATGCTCCAAAACATTCATCTCTACAATAGCATAAGGAAGAACAACCAATGCAAACACACAATAATAGCAAAACTAATACTTACTTCACCAATAATTGATATATAACAAAATATATACTTTTCTTTCATACTGTCCTAGTGGTATATCAATATAGTTTGAAAGGATATAGAAAACCTTACAAACCAAAGTGAGCATATAAAGCAAAGTAACCCTGATTATCTTAACTCCAAGCTTAGCACTTCGCTTTAACATGAGGCACTGCTTCACATCTCAAGACGTATGCTAATCTATATCACCATGTAGATTGAAACGTCCTTCCTTTAACCCCCTAGAGTACACGTTTAGAAGTGTTATGTTTCAAGTGATTCACGAAACAATCCGATAGATTGAAAATTTACAATTGGTTCTCGGGTTATTATTCACTAGTTAAATTCTAGATTTTTAGTCTAACTTTGAAAAATCATAACTAATTATAGAAAAATCGTATTGAGGTGGTTCAAAATTTTATTTGAAGCTCTTTCAGTTCTCTACAAGAAAAAATTATAAAAATGGACTTAACCCTTGGAAATTAGTACAGTTTATTCATTGAAATTTACTATTTATTTAGGCAAAACTATACTTTCCAGTTTCTCTATCGCAACTTTGATCAAGCATAACTCTTAGCACACATATCCATTTTAAGTGATTTGTCACTTGTTTTAAAACTCAAGATATTTCATAAATAGAATCAATCATTTTTCTTACTTTCATTTTGTCACTATTTTGTGACTCATTTAAGGATGACTTATGCCCCTTATTTATATTAACAATTCATGATTAATTCTTTCCATGCATAATACCATTCTATTCATGCATTAGCCATTCCCATACTGTATTATAGCCAATTATACAAGCTATCATTATCATTTATTATCACATACTATTAATGGCACATTTATAGCATACATTGGTATACAAATTATACAATGTAATATGGTAACTTTCTTCAATTCTTTTCCTATTTCCTTACTTCCACTTCACGCATCCCTTGCTTGATCATTATCACCTATTAGGGTTGGTTAAGGGAAAGTGAGATTCAGGAGAATCTCAGTAGCAATCATTACTATTTATGCATGAAAGATGGATGTAAGTGTACAATATGCTTATTTAATCTAGCTCATGCTGACTTATAACATTTTCTCATGCTCAATATTTCACATAAACATGCACAACCATGAAAAACATTAATGAAGCAGAGCATCATACTAGCATTAGCATCCTATATCATCATCAAATAACATAATGCACATCAATACATAAGCATACACATCAAGCACACAAGAAAGGTAAGTTTACTACCTTGTATCCTTAAGCTTTTTTCTTGCTCCCTTTTGCTTCTAACCATTAAGGTTTCTTGCTCAACCTTTTTCATTCCTTTTTCTTGATATCTCATGGCCCTAAATGAATTAACACATCATTTCCATTCATTCATTAGAGCCATGGTAATCAACAACATCAACACTTTGTTTTCTTTGAACTATATTAATTTCCAACTTTTGAACTTGATTTCCAACCTTTCTAAAATTAATTCCACATGCTATTTCCATACAATTTTGCATGTAGAATCCATTTTCAAGCTCAAAATTATCAAAACCTAACTCCTTCTTGATGAACTAGACTTGACCGAATATTATGCACTTAGGGTCCAAAAATTTCATTTTCAGTTCTAATGCTTCCAAACTTGTTTTCTCATCTTTACCCCACACAATTTTTTTATTTTAAACACATTGGAAGCATCAAAACCATCAAAATAAAATCCTAAGGCATAGAAATCACCCTAGCTGAAATGTTTTCTCAAGTTACACAATTATAAAATTTAATCAATTTCAGCATAAAATCACTTGACACTACAAAAAATAGAGTATTAGTGATGGAATTTAGCATCGCTAATCCCTCAGAAATTTTGTCAATAAAATTAGCGACAGAATTTAGTGACGGAAAATTTTTGTCGCTAAATTAGTGAATGATTAGTGACGGAATTTTATGCCGTCATTAACTTAGAGACAGATTAGTGACGGAATCTTATTGCGTCACTAAATTCTGTCACAAGTCTGTCATTAATTTTGTTTTAAATGATTAGTGACAGAAATTAGTGACAAAAAAATTTCGTCACTAATTTTCATCACCAATCCGTCACTAACTCTCATTTTGTGACAGAATTTTTTCGTCATCAGTTTCCGTCACTAATTCGTAACAAAAAATATAATATAAATATATAATAATTATTTTTTAAACTTATTATTAAAATAAAAATATAATATATCATAATTTTTAAATAATATATTATACAAAAATTAAAAAATACAAATATTATAAAATAAAATAAAATAAAAATATATGGTATACTTATTATTTTGTTAAGTATTTGAATAAAAATATAACTTATTAGAAATTTTTACTAAAATATAAAAATTAAATTCAAATAAATAATAATATATTAAATTACATAATATATATTAAATTATATATATAATATTTATTACATATATTTGTATTTGTTATTAGAAATGTTATATATATTTATTTTTGTAAAAGAATTTCATAGGTGCTTCTTAGCTCAACTGGTAAAGGCTTCAACACACACGCAAGAGGTCTCAAGTTCAAACCAACACTTCTTCACAAATTAGCTCAATTTATGTCGTGGCAATAATGTGGACAAGGCAATGATGTGCCGGCTCATAATGATGGACACATGGCGATGATGTGGCAAGGTGATGACGTAGCTATTCATAATGATAGACATGTGGCGATGACGTGGATAATGCAATGACATGGCGGCTCATCATGATGGACACGTGGTGATGACATGGATGCTATGATGACGTGGCTGCATGGGAGAGAGGAAGAGTTGAGGTGGTATCCAATGACGGACATGTGGTGATGACATGGGTGAAGAGATGACGTGGCAACATGGGAGAGAGGAGTAGGTAAGGTGGCAGTCATTGATGACGTAGCGGCTCAAAGTGATGAACATGTGGCAACAATGCAGTATTTTAAATTTACAAAATAAAAAAAATTTAGCGACGGATTAGTGATGGAAATTTCCATCACAAATCCATCATTATTTTGTGACAAAATTTTTATGGGATATCCGTCACTAATTAGCGACGAAAAATTTTCATCACTAATTTATGTTACTAATCCATTAGTAATCCATCGCTAATTAGTGATGAAATTTTGAATTCTGTCACTAATTATTTAGTGACGATGGAATTAGTGATGGAAAAAATTTTGTCGCTAACTGAATTCCATCGATAATTTTGATGGGTGACAGAAATTTCGTCATTAAATTCCATCGCTAATTTGACGTTTTTTCTGTAGTGTGATTTTTGTTCCTTTCAAGCCTTTAAACATTATTCTAACATCAATTTCATCTTCTTCTACCCTTAACAATTTCATACAGCATATTCCCTTAGGGCGTCAAGTTCCCAAAAACCATTAAAATCCATAACCAAGCTCAATAATGACAAAGGTAGTGAAAATTACATCAAAAACCATGAACGTTCCTTGTTTTAAAGCTTGATCTTGTATAGGATCACTTGGCTTTTCTCTTCCGTTCTTATTTCTCTCACTAGAATTTATTTTTGAAGGGTTTTCTCATAGTTTTAGGAGCTTTGGGTGAAAATGAGGGGAGGGGAGGGGGTATATATAGAGTTTTTGACCAAATCCTAGCCATTGATCTGGAAATTACAAGATTAAATTTTGGCTATTCATTTTTTCCTTTTTGTCTTGTGGTGATAAGTGTCCTCATGACATCATGCTTACCTCATCATGATTACATCGTCAAGTCATATGTCTTTAATCCAAGCGTACATGTGTCTTGCATCTGACCGTATAAGTGTTTTTCATCCAATCGTACACATAATCTCTTGCATGTCCCTTCATCATTTTTGGCATTAAGATGGGAAGAAAATTAATATAAAATTCGTACAAAATACAGGGCTTAGGTATTCCTCTACCTATCTTTCCATTCTGTACCGTATCAAGTACTTTTTCGGGTCGTAACTTCCCCGGGACTATTGGGACATGTTTTGGCATTATTTTCTCATCCCAAATAGGTCCACATGGTATTATATAACATTTCTAAAGAGAAAGTGATACTCTTCCCTTGTTCTTTTATTAAAAAAATTAATAATATTTATTTCAGAGTAAACTTGACCGAATTCTTTCTACCAATCCATGACTTCGAGAATCTGTCTCTAGGTACTAATACTATTTATTCATCACAGAGAATTTTTCTAATTTTTCTTAAGTCATAAGTTAACCTCTAGATGGTTTACTTTGACTTTTTTCCGGATAATTTATAAATAGGCTTTAAATTCTATTAAAGCCAACCTCTCTGCTTTCTGGAGATAGAATTATTTTTAAAATCTGTGATAATTTCTCAAGTATTTTTTCTCATTTTCTTCTAATTATCTGAGGCCTCCTTATATTTTAAATAATTCATTTTTGGTAATATTCAAAATTAGTCAAAACCCTTGGGATTCCATAAATTCCTTCCAAGGGTATTTTCATCATTTTTAGCCTTATATGGGCCCCTGGACCTCATTTCTATTTTTCTAGAATTTTTTTGAAGTATTCAAGCATTCTTTCCATTACTGCTCCTTTTCGGCCTGAAACTTTCTAAATTTATATTTTAGGTCCCTATTTGGATTTAGCTTTAGGAATCCTCTTACCAAGGTTTCCAGCACAACCTTTAGCCTTTAATTACCTCAACTCCTTATACTAGACCCTGGGACTTCACATACAGGCCTTAACATGTCATTTTCTATTTTTTTGGGATTTTTAAAAATTTTTGGGCGTAATTTTCATTTTTACCCTCATTTGCCTAAAACTTTATAAAATTACAATTTTGCCTCTAGTTTGGCTTAATCCCATAATTCACCTTCTTGGGACCTCTAGCATAATTTTTGGCCTACATTCATTTCTATTTCTTATTTCTAGGCCTTGAGATGTCACTAGAGTCTCTAACTTCTTTTTTTCTTAGTCCTAGAAAACCTTTGCTTTGCAATTTAGTCCTTGGGAGCCCTTCTAGCCCTCTAGGAAACCTTTAGGACCTTTGCCAAAAGGGGGTCTGGTAGTTTGCCTATTGTAAACTAATTCTGGTACTTATAAGCCTAAAATTTAAGATGTGACATAGATTATAGTCAAACACAAGCCATAATTAAAATACAAAACTCAAAAACCTTAAGTCTTGCATCTCGCAACAACTCTCAGAATCCAACTTTCCCAACTTATAACCAAAACACTCAATCTAAAGTTATAGTTATCAGTCACTTTATTCAATTAACTCATTAGACTCTTTGATTAATCCCAACAACAATCAATCAATCAACCCTGAAGTTTCATACTTAGAATTTTTAACCTCCAACATACCCTAACATTGAAAAACGATCAATATCAATAGTCTAAACTAATTAAAGCTCTGATTTTTTATCCACCCTTCGTTTCTCCACCCTTCTCCTTCTATTTTTCGCATTTCTAACAGTGATTTTTTTATCAGAGTTTTTACAAGTTCACTATGCCAAAAAACATCTAGGCACCAATAATTTGAATTTCAAGTGCATTTGTCGTAGCAAACTTTATAGAAGCAATCAAGTCTCCCCTCTTCTGAAGAACATAGAGGCCATAACCCTTCCTCTTTCCATGTTATTCCCTGTCATATCCTGATAATTTTAACCTAGTCAATAAGAAATTCAAAACTGACCAAGGGTCAAGTAGTATAGTAGAGACAGAGATGGAATAACTTCTAAAGCTAAAGCTGGGCAGGGACTAGACTGTAATTTTAAAAAGTTTGTGTTAAGGAAGGGCAAAATAGAAAACTGTGCCCGAAATTCCTGAAAATTTTTAGAAATTCATGAAAAATAGAATAAAGGCTCTAGGATAGCATTTAAGGCCTAAAAGATTAAAAAATAAAAATAATTTATTTTAAAATTTTTTGTAATTATTGGTATTCTTGGCTAATTAAGAAAAAATTGGCCAAAATAAATTATTTTAATTGTGTAGAGGCCTAAATCTGAAAGTAAAGAGTTAAGCTTTACAATATTTAAAATTGAATTACGTTAGTAAAAAACCGATTTCAAGGAAAATTAAATAAAAGGAGTTATAGGTCAAATTTTGACCTGAGAAAAATTAGTGAGCTTCTCCTCAATAAAAAAAAATTCATTGGCATAAAAAAATAAATTTTTAGAAGTACTAGATAGGATCCCAAAAATATTTATCCAATATTGGGAGATGATACGCTGGAATAAACTAAAGTTTGGTGAAACAATTTTTCTCTGTTTTTTTTGTGGCTAATTATGGCACCAAAATGGCAAGGAAGTAGATAAATTGTAATAAAACATTGTTTTATAATCACATGGTTAATAGGTGGCATGACATGTAGTATGATCATGAAGGGCAAGACAAGATCAAGGGACAAATATAAAAGGGAATTATAAGATTTTACCAAGGGCAAAATAGGAAATCCAAGCAAAAAATTTGTCTATAAATACCTCCCATAAATGACAAAATTTGGCCAAAAAGGAGAAATTAGAGGGGGAAGGTTGTGTCTTTGAATTTAACAAAAAAGAAGAGGAAGAAGGAAGAATAAGGACCAAGGATCATCAAGCAATCATCCAAGTTAAAGAATTCATTAAGGATTTAATTACCTTGATTAGTGAATAATTTGGGATGATTTGGAAGGTTGAAAATGGCTAAAACTCTAGGAGAACCATGCTGGCCAAAATGCCATATGACTTGATATGAATGATTTGACGACAGCATGGGGATTAGATGATGGAAAATGGTTGGTAACTTGTGTTTTCAGCTTAGTTTATGAAAGAATTCCAACTTGTGACATATATAGGTATGGTTCGGCTAACATGGGCTCATGGGGTTTGTCACACCTTCCTTTAAGACCATATTATATCTCAAATAGAACCATTTGGAACTATTTCTTATGGCCTTAGGTTAGAAAAATTTAAAATTTACTAAATTCGAGTTACTATTCATGTAACTCTAAACCAAGGCCAAACTGTAAAAAATCATAACTAATTCTAAAAAACTCAAAATGAGATAGTCCTAAGTTCTATTCGAAGCTCTTAGTCTGATCTTTAGAGAAAAATTACTTTCTAGTATCAAGACCATATCAATCAATCCTAGAATTAACGTAAAGTGGCATTGTTCATATGGTAAATTTCTAATTTTTCAAAATTTATGCCTAACATTGGATAGGTATAAATTTCAATACAAAACTTTAATTTTGATGAAATACCACTTGTTTTAAAGCTAGAAATATAATATATAAGTATGTCAGTCAAAATCTCAATCATCTGGGTAGAATTATGTTGGTATGAAAATAAGGCATTTTTAAGCCTATTTTATCTCATTTTCGTGCTTTTTCTTGACTTTTCTCTTCCTTTAACACCATGGGATTATTTCATTCACATACCACATGTTTAAGCATGATTCCTTAGTTAAACATTCACATTCATGACAACTTAGATCATCATTACAATAGTCCAAGACAATTCACATAAGTTATAAAATGATCTTCCAAGAGGCATCAAAATCACTTCTATCCCAAGACAATCTCTTTGTCTTTCTTCTTGCTTGGTCCAACCCCTAATTGGTGAATAATTTGAACATAAAGGAATGAGATTTCATAGGAAATCTCAATAGCAATGAATCAGAATTATCATGCTAGTCATGCTATGCAAAAATGTGACATGTTACCATTGAACTAGAATTATCATACACAAGCTTTGGTATGCTTTTTATTGCCATAGAAAGAGAGTCACATATCATATCATTTAGCCATTCAACATTACATATTGCTAAGACATATTATACATAGAAATTCACACATAATCACATAGCTTACTCAATCGCATCATGGCATCATAAAACAAGTAACACATGCACATTTAAACAAGCAAGATAGCAATCAAATTATGAAATCAATGTTACCTCTCGCTTAATTATATATCTTGGCCTCTTAAGGTGTATAGTACTCCTCATTGTTTCCTTGAATAATTCCTATCAATCCAAGCATAAATACATTCTACATTACTAATAATTCAAAGCATAAACACCATTACTAATAACATACTTATATAAACCCTTTATTCCTTGATTTGAAACACTATTGTTTCCTTTTTGTTTAATCAATCTCTTGGGTCATTCCTACACAATTTTTCATTTAGAATATAAATATCAATTCAAATTTAACAAAATCATACTTCTTTCCCCTTAATTCAATTTGGCCGAGAAGGGTGTTAAGGGGTCCTTGGTTTCTGTTTTTTATTCCAATGGCTTTTAACACTTTTTCTTAGCATTTCTCCACATAAATCATCTTCTAAACTAATTGGAATCATCAAATCTCATTGAAACAAACTCTAACCTCAAGAACTAAGAGTAGCTGAGAGGTATCCTTATTAACATAACTTAGGATTTCTATCAAAATTCAATCCAAACATCAATCAAACATGCCATTCCAAGCTTATATTCAAGGTTTCTATCCTTCCCTAATCCTTTCTCAATATGACCGAAATTATAGCAGCATGATAGTATAGGATTTTGCCATGAAACCTTAGCCAAAACAACCTTTCTACATAGCCAAAATAAAGCTTGAACATACCTTAATTAATCCTTGATTGAAGCTTGGTGATTTTCCTCTTCTCTTGCACAGTTTTAGGTCTTTTTTTGCTTGAGTTTTTGGTGCAGTAGAGTCTCCTCTTGGCTCATATGAGGGGTAATTTATAGAGCTCTTTGGCTGGCCAACACCCCTTCTATCTGGCCTAAAAATCTGCCAACTCAAGGGCCATGTGTCCCCTCTCATAGCCTTCTATCTTTAGGTCATGACAAGTGTCCCTTAGCATGTGATTTTTCCTGGTTTCTTGGGCTCGTTTTGGGCTTCAGCTCTTCTTAGATGAGGGACCATGGGCTGCACGAAATTACTATGTTTCCTTGGCCTAAAATCATTTCAAAATTGATTGGAGAGAAAGAGGAAATGTGGCCCAACGATGAATTACCAATTTTAAGTCAAAATACACTATATCGGTTACTATTTTTCACTAACTTTTGATAATAGTTTTGAGCCTCCAAAAAATTTATTTTTCTTCATCAAAAATCCTCTTGTAATATAGAAAGGTTTCATAATTTTTTTGAGAATTTATTTTCACCTTTAATCTCCTATATTGAATTTCTATCAAAATTAGGTTTTACCAATAAAGTTTCACTACTAATTATCCAAAAATAATTTTCTTCACATCCTAAGGCCAAAGATAGTTTTAAAATCCATAATGATATGTTGAATAATTTTCTATTTTTTTAAAAAATTATTGAGGTCTCGGGGTTGCTCAAATAATTAATTACAATAAAAATCCTTGTCTGGTCATAAAATACTGATAAATTTTAAAAATCCTATAATAAATTATTTTTACCCCTTATTCACCTCTAAAACCTCATATACTATTCTAAATCCTCAATTCTCTATTTTTCCTATTTTTGGAGAATTTTTCAATTTTTCTGATACCCCTTACAGTCTATCTTACTTATACAGGATATTATGAAAATATTACTCCAAACCCTATCTGGATTTTATTTCATGAATAGCTTCGTCAGTCAGTCTACCTTACCTATTGGCCCTTAACTTAATTTTTCACTCCTATTATCAAGGTTAAAATTTACAGGATGTGACATGGTTAGAATTTGATTCATGTTAATTTGATGTTTCTAATGAGTTCAAAAGGTAAAATAATGTCAGACAATATTGAGAAAATGTGTTTGGAAGCAGTAAAATTGAAAATAAAAATTTTGAATTCTATCCCCTATGTCTTGGCCAAGTGAGGATCTATGGGAAGAAATTGGATTTTCATAAATCTAAGTTTAATTATAGATTCTTAATGAAAAATTATGTAAGGAAAGCATATCAAAGATATGTTAAGAAAGATAATTCAAAAACCTTAAAATCAAAAGTAAAGGGTTACGATTTTAATTTAAGTGTTTAATGAAATTGCTGGAATTGATGTTTAAAGTGCCATTGTTATGTACTTGATAGGCATTGAGCTTGAGTAAGAGGATACTCAAAAACAAGGGTAAGGAATCAAGAAATACAGTTTGATAAGAGGTACCAAGAACTTACAATATTATTGTTATCTTGTAATTGTTGTTTGTGCCTTGTGTTTTACGCCATGGTGTGGTTGAGTATACTATGATGAAATATGTTTAACTCCTTACATTTATGCCTTGGCAATTTGTATAGTGAGTTGTCTAATGGTATGATTATATGCTCCCTTTTCATGGCATTATGTTATAGATGGAAGCATGAAATTTTTGGTTGCATATAACATGAACTAACTTGGCTTTGTTAACATTATAATTATTGTTCTTTGCTACTGAAATTTCTTTAAAATCTCACCCCTTTTTACACACAGTTGATAATAGTAGGGGTTGAAACTTCAAAAGAAAAAAAGGAAGAATGTGGAAGCTTAAAGGAAGTTTGTATGAAATGACACGCAATAATGCATTTTTATATATTTTGTAATTATGACTTTGGTTCGAATTATGCAATGTTATGTATATTATGATGAATATTTCATGGGATGATGCTCCCAACTCTTGAGAGGGATTATGATGCCTAGTATATGACGGTATATATATAGTAATTGGTAACTATAAAGATTATAGCCTAAATTCCATAAAAGAATGCAATTAAAAAGGGTTAAAGGCACTTGGGAAACCTAAATGAAGGAATTTGGCCTTGAGACTTGGTGAATTTAAAGTTCACATTATAAACTTAAAGTAAAGTGGTAGATCACCTAATTGGGAGCTGTGTACTAAGAATTATGAATTTTTGAAGTTATGGTAAAAAGCTGAAAATTAAAAGTTTCACCAAATGAACAATACTTTTTACACAAAAAATGGATCACAAATGGAATGAGTACTGGATTAGTAAGCATCTTTCCTATGTAAAGAAATGAAAGAGCTTCAAATAGCACTTGAAACTAACTTTTGATGTTTTTTTATAATTAGTTATGAATTTTCAAAATTGCTCAAAATTTTAGGGTTACCAAGTGAAAAGTAATATGAGAAAGTGATTTTTCAAAGTATGCTTTGCTAAGCCTAATGCCATGCAATATGGTTCCATTTGACATATTTTGGCTCCATATATGGTTATTGTAGTATCCCAATATTTTAATTTAAAAAAAGAAAAAAGAAAGATAAAATAATAATATTTTAATTAAAAAAAACATAAAAGAAGGGAGCAACTTTCCGCACTTTCGTTGAAAAATTGAACCATAGAAAATGAGGCCTGGAAAATTGGGAGATGGGTGGAAAAAATGGCATTAAGGAAGACTTTGGGGGAGGAGGATTTAATGCCAAAAGAAAAAATGGGAGAGAGTGGTTGGAGAAATGAAGAATAAAAATGAGAGGGGATGCAGAAGTTGAGCCGTATACGGAGAGAAAGAGAGAGAACGAGAGAGAAGCAGAAAAGTTTTGACATTTTAAAGAGTAATATAAACTTTGAGGATAATTTAGGTACATAACATTACTTCTTTTCATCAAACTTTCTTCATGAATATTTCCTATATATTTTAGGCTTCCTAATGATAGTATTACTATAGTTCTTAGAGAAAATTTTGAGACTTATACATGATATAAATATGGAGTTTTGGTAAAAGATGATCATAGAAATTTAGAGGTAAATGAGTTGTTAATTTTAATTGGTTAGATTTGTCTAGTTGTCAGTTTTTAGTGCTTAAATTAATTTTCCTAGTTGAAAAATCTGTTGTATATGATTTATATCATATAAAATTAAGTTAAATAACTTATTTGGGTATTTTGAAATATTATTGAGATTTTAATCAGTTTAGTTTTATTTATTGGATAATTGGAGGTTTTAAAGTAATTATTTTAGCTAAAAATTTTATTATTTATGGATATATATATATATTTATATGATAGTTATAGCATTGAAGTTTTAATTAGATTATTTATTTATGAATATTTGAAGTATTACTGGATTTTTGATAGTTTGATTTTGAGGTTTAAACTTAAAATGAGATTTTTAGAATTTAGAACATAATAATTTTATATTTAAAAATTTTGAAAAATCCTTTTTATTAAGGTAAATAATTTGGAGGTCGTCAATAAATTATTTGGCATGTTAGAAAATTTTAAGTTATTTCTAAAATACTTAATTTTGGGTTATGAGAGTTGTGAGAATTTAGAATAAAATAAAATTAAATTAGAAATTTAAATCATATAGAGAAGTTTAATTAATTAATTAATTAGCTTATATTAATATGTGGTTATACTAATTATGTAGATTAATTATTGGTTGAGCAAAGGATTGACCTTGTGGTAATCCTTTCTATTACTTTGATGAGAGGTAACCACTTTCCACTTGTTATATGTGCTAATATGTTGTTTGTGATTATTTTGCTATTTTAGAATAATATTTGTTATTTGGAACTCAAGTAGATATGTTAAGTCTTTTGAGCTATGAAAATTGTCTTGTGGGATCTTTTTTGAATTGTGATTGAAAATTTTAAAAAATATATATGATTTATATCATTTGGGTTATACTGAGAAAAGATTGAGATATTTTTTGTTATATTGTGAATGATTAGTTGTTATTTAGATTTTGGATTGAACCCTATCCTACCACGTGATAAGGCCGCCATTGGTGCACATTGGTTGGCTTCTTCTTTCGTTCCGAGTAAGGGATAGACCTTTGTGGCTTTTTATTCATCCCCTAAAGTATGGGATATGCCTATAATAAGGAATAGACCTTTGTGACTACTTATTCGTCCCTAAAGAGTGGGATAGGCCTATATGACGGATTGATCTCCTATAGTGAGGGATAGACTTATGTGGCTTGTGTGTTAGCCCTCGTAATGAGGTCTGGATGATTGAGATTATTTGAATATACATATTTGTATTTTCATTGATATATATATTGAGATTTAATAATTGCCCCACTTGACACCTCACGAGCACATGTTAGTATGTATGATGAGTTGGAAAGTTGGTTACCGAGGCGTTTGTCTTATCTCGTAGTTTTTACTATCTTCTAGTGACAGTTTAGGTGGTGGCCCATCAGGGAAGGCTTCGAAGGCATAGTGTGCTGTTATAGCTTGTATAGCCTCCCTGCCTTTATTCTATGTGCTGACTTGTTATATATTGCCACATAAGACTCATCTACTTTAATGTTGTAAACTAATACCTCTAATTACTACTATTTGGTATGATAGGACCACTGGAAGGCTAGAGACATCTCAGACTTTACATGTGACACTCTTTTGAAAGTGTTGACTTTTGACTAATGGGCTCTAGAACTTATATTAAAAATAATTTATCAGTTCGTATATTGGAAAGTATAAGTTTTGTTTGGGCTAATGGTTGAATGATGTTTGTAGACTTTGGAAGTCCAAGGCCCAAGTTAACAATCAGTATTGCTCGTATTATAAGTTTATTTCTTTTAACCATGATACCAATTTTAAAATTTTAAAGTTTCTTCTTTTCTATCATGGTTAATTTTTCAAAAAAATTATTGGATTTAATTTAAAATGATTTTGAAAGAACGGTTGTCACAGTTATAAATTGAGATGGTACATTAGCATGATGAACTTCTTCTGTCGTGGCAAAAACAGATAGAGCTATAAAGCGGCCTTACAACCTCTAGCTTACCCTTTTTTCCTTATCCATCTCAAACAACTAGTAACACCTCAAGATAATATTATAACCAAGCTTAATTACTCCTAAATCCTTGATTAAAAACCTGGATGTTACATAAACCATGCAAGATCAAGCTTCAACATAAGGTAAAGATGTGAATTTTGATATTGTTTATGCTACCTTTGTGTTGTTGAGCTTGGATATGATTTTCTTATGTTTTGGAAGTATTAAACCCTAAGATAAGATTCTGTCCAATTGTAATTAAGTTATACAAAGGATTGATTGAAGTTAGATTAACGATTAAGAGGAAAAAAAAAGTAGTAATCAAGTGGTTTTGTGATGAAATGGCAAAGAATCCAACTTTCCGTTAACCTTTGTATAATTTTGACCAAGACTAGGGTTTGAGTTAGGGTTGGATTTTGATACTTCCTTTAAAATGAAAAATTGCGTAGGATACAAGTGAGAAAATAAGTTTGGAAGCATTAGAATTAAAAACGAAATTTTGCCCATAAACCCTATAGTATTTGGCCAAGCTAATTGAAGGGGGAACGAGTTGGATTTTATTGATTTTGACCTTGAAAATAGATTCTACATATAAAATTATGGGAAGTATTATGTGAAATTAATTTTAGAAAGATTAGATTGAAAGTCCAAAAGTTAGAGATTAATATATGTTCATAGAGAAATGTTTGAATGTGGCTCATTATCATAACTCTAATAGATAGAATATATGGTGTGTTAATGTCTTTAAGGTCATGAGAGGTCAAGGAAGATGAATGGAAAGGTTGGATGCATAGGGAGGAAGAGAAAGAATGTGAAGGCTTAAAAGGTAGCAAACTTTATTCTATTCTTATGTGCTTGGTCTTTACTTACATGTATGACATGTTTGTTATATTTATGTGACTTTATGATTAATGCATGATAGTTTCCAAATATGTCATTATGCTATGAAAATGTTAAATTTGCAAACATGTTATGAATGCCAAGTTATAACATGTGTGTTTTGATGGTAATTGTTTGTTACTGAGATTCTTCTAAATTTCATCCTCCCTTAACTAACCATAATAGGTATGTTGAGCATAGAAGAAGAAAGCAAGATGTAGATCAAGGGGAAAAAAAAGGAGAATTGAAGAAATGTTCTTATGTTATGTTATGTAATGACTTCCCTTTTTGTTGATGTATGATTAGACATGACAAGTAATGTTATGTAATAATGAATGATGAAAATGACATGCAAGATTAAGTATGATGATGTATGGGAATTATTTATGAAGAGTTGAAATGGTTGCATGCATGCAAAGAAATGATTATGAATTATTAATCTCAAATACAGGGGATAAACACTCCAATAATGAGCAGTGAATTGGAGACAGGGAAAATGAACTACTACAAAAAAATTATTTTGTAGCGCATATTTTATAGCACTTGTATGAACGAATGCTATATGTGATGGCAGAGTAATATTAAGTAGCGCTTTGTGAAGAAAGCGCAACATTTGACATTAAAAAATTGGAACCATTTATAGTGCTTAGCTAGATAGATGCTACACTAGTTTTTAAAATTTTTAAAAAATAATTGTTTTGTCTATTGTGGCATTTGTGGAAAGAAGCACTATGTATAGGTGCCTATTGTAGCTTTTGTGGGCAAAAGCACTACAGGTGAGCTTTTAAGAGTTTTTAAATATTTTCAAACCCTAATGTATACCCCACTAGCCCCACACTCCCACTCCCCTGTTTCCCCCTGTTGCAGCTCGCGGCATTTCCTTCTTCCCATGTTTCTTCACATTGTCCCTCCATTTTTTCCAGCAATCCTCTACCCATATTCTATAACCAGCTCCAACAACCCCCTAATCTAAATTCTTTTTGCATTTTCAATAATCGATCTTCACCCACCAGGTGCTTCCTGTTTTGTCTTTGCATCCTCCCTTCTCCTCCCTGTTTTTCTCGCATTTCTCTTCTCTTTTCATAGTTACTCCTTCCATTTCTATCATCTTCTTTATTGAACTTTTCTCATCGCCCATTGCTGCTGTCAAGCTTGCTGTTCATTGATTGTTTCATGAAGGTAAGCTCCCTTTTTTTTCATTTTTTTGGTTATATATATCTATATTTTTTTTTAATACATTTCGAGTTAAAATTTTTATTTTTACTTCACTATTTTAAATGTTGCACATGAAATTTGTGTTGGAGGTTTTCTCTTAGTTTCGTGAACGGTAGAAAGTCATGGACTTTAGTCTAATTTAGAGTACCTATAAAACCTTTTTTTTTAGGGTTAAGAAAGAGTGCTTTTTAGAACTAGTTAGCTGATAATCTATAACAATGAGAAATTGAGGAAAGTACTAAAAAACATGTCATGTGCGGTAGAAACTGCTCAATAATCGATAAATACTAGTTTTCTAAAAAAATATTAGGTGTCTAAATCTTTTAATAAGTTTAAAATTAGTTTTTATTTTCAAACAAAATTAATGATGTAACCATTTTCTCTTTATTGCTAATGAGGCGAAGGGAGGCATCTTACAATATGAATAAGAGGGAGTGGGATAAGATTTACTTAATGTGTAATTATTCACAAAGGAAACGAAAACTTTGCCTTTATATTTATTGTCATGTCCCCACCACTCCATCATGAATGGGATGCATTGAATGACATACTTAATTGTAGATGGCTTAATGTTACAGTTATCAATATATGGATTAGGTATGTACTTTATTATTGTTATTATTTTTATCACTTAATGCTATTGCTTATACTCTAGGTGTTTGTTTTATATGAAGATATTTGTACCATAACGTTCTTATGAGTACTAGGAGGGTAATGTTCTCATTTATCAACCCCCATCTAATAGGTCAACATGATGGGAGGAATGATATTAATTATCAATCTAATAAGATTGAAAAGTACTTCTCTGTAAAGGCAACACTGAATATGTTATTTCTAGTGCCATTCAATACGGGGTAAGTTAGTAGTAGTCTTTTATGTTATGATTTTTCTTATTTTATGATTTATTTAAATAAAATTTTGCAAAACATTTTAGGGCACATTGGATTCTAATTGTCATCAATCCTATGGCTTCTTCGAGTCCCTTTATATATTATATGGATCCTCTAAAGCATGGTCAACCAAGGGACCGTCCAGATATGTTGAGACTGTTTAATAAGTGTGCGTGTGTGTGTGCTCGCATGCTTGTGTATTTATATGTGTTATTCAACAACTAATGAAAAGCCTATTTCTATTTTTATTTCATTAAATAGTGTATTGAATGGCTATCGAGAATCCAAATCTCTGAGTTATTCTAAGACTACTGACCCTGTAAATAGCTACAAGTGGAAGAAAATTAAGGTAATTATATAAATTTATTCAAATAAATTATTTACATTCGTAAATTAATATAATTGGTTAGTGGCTGTTTCACCTAAAAGGGGAGTGAATTGAGTGAGTTATAAAAATTTTAACATATTGAAACGGTGCTATAAATAAAACAGAGAAGGTTGAGTTAGAAGAATTTCACTGCAAAGCGAAGACACAAGATTTATACTGGTTGTTCGGTCTCAGCCATTTGACCTACGTCCAGTCCTCAGAACATCTTTAAGATTTCCACTATGATCCCAAAATTAAACGGCCTCTTGGCTCCTCAGTACAATACTTGATTTCTCAATCACTCCCCCTCACTACCCGTAAGGTTACAATTCCTCTTAAGAGTCCACACTCTTGAGTTACTCTTAGAAAATGATTAAAGAATATGTATTAAACTCTCTTGTAGAGTAAATGAGTAATAAACACTGAAGCTCGGTGAAAACAGAGTACTGAATGCAACAGTAAATATTTCAACAGAAGGTAGCTCGCTTATTCAATACTTCATCCAATGCCTTGGCGCTTTTTATAGTTGGAGAGATTTGATTAACCGTTAGACTAAAGAGCTTCTAGCCATTGTAAGTTCGGTTACGTGTGTTCAATAGTTACAACGGTAGTTTGCCATTAATGTTTCTGACACGGTAGGTTTGAAGGCTACTAAATAACCGTTAAGCTTCGTAATCTGTAACAACCTCAGAAACAAACAAGTCTTCTTTCGCTTAGAAGGAAATTTGTCAAGCTAATTAAACAAATGATGATTACTGATATTCATATAACATATAGAAGTACAAAGCATCATTCATCAGATACTTTAAATGTAACCTGTACATACTTGATCGAAGTCCTAATCGATAAGTAGTTGATCGATCAAGTTTTCGATTAAATATAGATAGAACCTTAGTCACGCATATGTACTTTTATCAATAAGCTAACAATGAGAAATGAATACAGTGACTTCAAACGAGATATTTTAAGATTAAAGCTTTTAAATTCACCTATGCCTTTGAATCCTTTCAAAGAGAATTATGTGTAAAAGGATGGCTGAAAAAAGTTTAAAGGTAAAAGTATGAGAGATTTTGAAATCATCATGAAAAGCTTGTTATGAAATGAACTTGTACATTGATCGAATAAGTAATCAAAAATTGTTTGATCAATCATATTATCGATAAAGCTAAGTATGAGGGAAATAGGTGTTGAACATCGCTGATTGAATACTTTATCGATAAATGAATAATATATAAACTTATTGATATAAGGTCAAGAAAAGTTGTTCACATTGAAAGCACAAAGTGTATAATGTTCGAGTAGTTGATCGATTAAAGATTGATCGATCAAGTGATTGATAAAATAGTATTTGAAAAACTTAGTTCAAAAGACCATAAAAGAGTTTGATCGATCATGTTATGTGAAAACATAAGTTTCAGAAAATTGGATGATCAATCATTTCATCGATAAATCAGTGATCGATTAGGTGATCCAAAAATGAATTAAAACATTTTAGTACAGTGATACGATGATGATCGATCATTTGATCGATAAACCACTCATCGATCAAGTGATCGATAAAAGATCCTGACAACACACTTGGATAGAATGCCAATCAAGTTATAATGCAATGATAGAATAGGTTATCGATAGAGTGATCGATAAATGGTGAATGAAATAGAATTCAACTTAAGTAGAAGAGTTTTACCATTTATCTGTCTTCTCATTGATAACTCATTGATCGATAAGGTGATCGATAAAAGCTTACCAGAATTGTGTCCCTTTATCAGTCAGGTGATTGATCATCAAATTATCGATCAATTGATCGATAATTTTCTGCACACTTCTATACTAAATAGTGTTAGCCTTGATCGATAAATTGTTTGATCAACATATGAAATCAGATTTATCTAGCAAGTTATCGATTAACGTTACTGTTAAGTTACCTTTATATACTGAAACATTTTATCTGTCAAGTGATTGGTAAACCTTTGATCGATCAGGTGATCGATCAACTTACTAAACCAGAAACTTCTAAATTTGTTATCATCAAAACCTTAAATCTAACATAACTATGATTATATTTTTGCGGTGCCCTACTAACCTAATGACAATGATTGTGGGTATTACATTGTGAGATTTATGAAGGATGTTATTACTCACGATCAGATTTTTGTTTCTAAAAATGTATGCAATAAAAGTATTCATTTTATATTCTTTTTTTTAATTTAATTTAGTATCCAATTGTTAATATTTATTTTCTAATGTTTTATACATGTTAACTATTGTGCAGTATTATCATGATGCATATTACGCAGAGTATACTGACGATCAAGTTAACAAAGTCATTGAAAAATGGTGTACATATGTATTCCAATGCTACATTACTATTAATTGAGTAGGTTTGTTTTATTTAGCTCTTTTCTTTATTTTGGTTATACTTAAAAAAGTCGGCAAGAGAGATATGCTACTTGGTTGAATATGGTAGAATTAAATGAATAGAAATATATTGATTTCATCAAGATGAAATTATACAAACTTGTTAATTAGTTGTTGCTTATTGTAATTTTTTCTTTCTATAAAGCTTATTGAAACTTAGTTCTAATGCAAATATGACGTTGATTGTTTGTTACATATTTACTAGTGACTGGAGAAATTTATTAAAAAAAAATTACTATGAATGGGATTATGAAAAATTACAAATAAATGAAATATAAAAAAAATAATCATTTTTGTAGCGCTTCCTTCCATGTGGATATGTTTTGTAGCGCTTCTCCAAAAAAAAAAGACTAAATATGATATGTTACATGTAGAAGTAAAAAAAGCTATTGTTGTAGCGCTTCAATTACAGTGCGTTACAAAAAGTCCAACCCAATAAAAGTGGGGCTTATATGCTAATAAAAAACCACACCGGGGTCCAAAGAGGGAGTTTCACCCGTTGATTTAAAATTCAAATTGTGCTCACTTCTCATACGTGAGTCATTAGATTATATGTAACTTGAGGGAGTCACTTCTGCACAGGGGTGATTTGAGGAACTACTCCCAAAGTACTTTTCTCTTCTCTCTTCCTCATTGGTGAATTTTTTGTATAACATAATGAAGTCTGTAATGTGATTTTATTGCGCACAGGTTACCAGTTTATCTCCATCAGACTGCCAGGCACATCCAAAATCCTTCAGAGGCCCCCCCCCCAAAAAAAATTTTTTTTTTTTAAGACTTGTACAAAAACATGCCCAAACAAAAGAGACGAAATTACAGACTTTGTTTCAAAAAATTTTTACGGTCCGGCATGCCTTTTATAGAGTGTATTGGATGATTGTATGATTTAGGAGGTGTTTGGATAGAAACCAAACCATGGTTTCAGAAGTGTTTTTACGGATTACGAAGTAAATATGTAGAAGAGATTATCTCGTTTTGCAGAAAAATGTTTTTGAAACTATGGTTTTGGGTTTTCCAAACACCTCCTTAGTACAATATAAGCTTAATCATCCCTTGTACCGGCAGTTCAAAACCTTTCTTTTTTATCCTCTTTCCTTTTCTTTCTTTTTTTAAGCATTAGATTAATATTTTAACGGTTCACATTTAAATCTTTTTAAAACTATTATCAAAATATTAAATTGTAAAAATAAATAAATAATAAGTTATAAACCATATTAATTTTTTTTTGGCGTACAAACCATATTAAAATTTAATTCTAATAGTTTACAAGTACACTAAATGTTTTTAAAAATTTTTTTACAAATAGTTTATAAAAAATTTAAATTTAAACTGTTGAAATATATTAATCTAATCATTAAAAAAAGAAAGAAAGAGAGAGAATGAAAAAGAAAGAAAAGAGGTTCTGAATCGTCGGGTCATTTCGCCGCCAAGCACTGTTGCGATAAATTTATTCTCCTTTTGGCCGGCAATTCCAATGGAAGCTTGCAAGTCACAGGCAAGGCATAAGCTTAATTGATTACTTAATTACTTTATCCCCCGGGGGGCCCCCAAACAAAAAAAGGCGAAAAAGTTGTTTAATAATCTTCTTTTATCTGCTCTCAAGCCCCCTGTCAGATGGATGTGTGCGTGTGTTAGTGTGTATAAGTAGGATATTCGGGTTGTTTCGGTACTATTTGTGTTAGGTGGTTTTCTTTTCAGTCTCTGGAAAAAAAAATCTTCCTTTATCTTTTTTCCGTTCTTTGTTATTTTTGGCTGGAAATCTTTCCGCATCTTTCTCTGAAAGCATCCACCCATAGGCAATGTTTCCGTATCTTTCTCCGAAAGCGTGCAGCCCTAGGCATAAAAGTCAAACAAGTACGTTGATTATTAAATGAACAATTTTTTTTTTCAAAAGTAAACGACACTTTTTGTCAAAAAGATAAGCTCATGTTTATTTTTTAATTAATCACAGTACACATTAGCAAATATAGAATAATAGTACTACTTAACTTGCGCTTCTAATTATAAAAACTAATTGAATAATTTGAAGAGATTAAAAAAAAAGTTAAATTAGTTATTTGTTATAAATAAGTATTGTCTTTCTTAAAATATCCTTGATAATCAAGTATATTAGTTAGAACTACCATTGTTAGAAGGACTATCTTAGAAAAAAATATATAAATATTAGAAACAAAGTGGATTAGGGTCTTATATTTTAGGATCAAAATAAAATTCAAATGAGGTCCTATATTAAGGACCGGAGGTAATATCTTAAATATGACAATATCTTATCCAACAGCAAACCAATTATGATATATATAATGCTAAGAAAGTATTTGGCATTATCTCTTTTTTTTAATTAAAAGGAAAACAAATTATTTAAGTTAAAAGGGAACTCAGATACCATTAGGTGAGAAGGCTATTGATGGGATTATCTTATGTTATCAAGTCTTTTACGTATTTGCTGTTGAAAATTATATAATCACAAGTAGGGTATATGAAATCAACAAACCCTAATAATTGGCAACCAAATGGGATTTAAAATTCAAGCAAAAAGACCAATATACTCCTATCTTTGAAAATAAAAGCAAAAAACCCCTCGCCAAAGTCCCCCCCCCCCATGATGTTCATCATTGGCGGCTCCTTCATTAGATATTAACAAATTGTTTTTTTAGCAAGTAACAAGGCCACTTATTTACAACAATTGTACATATTGATTAAATTTCATTAATTATTAATAACTTTTGTTCAGTAAGTCACAAGGTCACTGTTCACAACATTTATTTTAGAATTAACTAGACTCCATTGGATCATAATTTTAAGGTCATATCAAGTAGTAGTAGTCCAAAACATTAGTTTCTTCAGAAAAAATATAAAAAAAAATCCCAAAATCATATTATTTTATTTGGGAGAACCATTTTACATGTAACTACACTTTCTTTGAATTTTTACTTTGTTACCTATATATTTTTTGCCTTAATTAAATCCTTTTGTTCTGCTATGTATGAGTTGTGGCAAAATAAAGGCCTTATCTCATTGGCACTTCTAGCGTATTTTTTTTATATGTTCAAACCGCTTTAAATGATTTTTTTTATCATTTAGTTTTCCAATTTTATTATTTTTTCCCCATGCCAACTTTTCCTCCTATAGATATTTATTAAGAATTTTATATTTTCTAGTATCACTACTTATTCATCTCAATCCTCTCATCCTTGTTACCCCCAACAACATTATACTCATATTATCCCTTTAAATCATGGTATTATTCACTACCATACCTAGCATTATTGCTGGCGTTACACAGCAGTTGCATATAACTTCTCTTTGAGGCAACTTTGATAGACTTTCTCCACCCACCCTGCTATCAAAGAAAACAGAGGAAGTCTCTCACTCGCATTATTGCACTTGAACTGACCATTATAGGACGGCATCATAAATAATACGCTAATTATTCAAAATTATCCTTCGTTTGCTATAAAATAGAATGAGCTAGAGAGAGGGTAAAGCAGAAGGCAACCATACAGAAATGGATCAACTCACCCTTTTGCTTCTAATATCCTTCATCTTCGTAATCTCTCTCTTCATCCGTCGCAGCCGAAGCTCCCAATCTGCTAAGAACCCACCGGGTCCATGTCCTCTTCCTATTATAGGAAACATCTTAGAACTTGGCACTCTGCCTCATCAATCACTCGCTAGTCTTTCAAGAACTTATGGACCTGTTATGTCTGTAAAGTTCGGAAGAACAACCACCATAGTTATTTCTTCTCCAAAAGTGGCCAAAGAAGTTTTGCAGAAAAAAGACCATGCTTTCTCTTTTAGAACAATCCCAGATACCATTAGGGCACTTGACCATGATAACATTTCAGTGGTTTGGATGCCTCCAATGTCGCAGTGGAGAGTCCTCAAAAGAATTTGTGCCACGGAAGTGTTCTCCTGGCAGAGACTTGACGCAACACAAAGTCTTCGTCAAAGACAGCTGAAAGAACTGGTAAATCATGTAAGTGAATTCTGCAGAAAAGGTGAAGCTCTGGATATTGGCGATGCTGTTTTTACTACAGTGCTTAATTCCATATCAAACACTTTTTTCTCAATGGATTTGGCTCTTTATACTTCCGATAAGTCTCAAGAGTTTAAGGATGTTATATGGGGTATCATGGAGGAAGCTGGAAGGCCTAATATTGTGGACTTTTTCCCAGTTCTTCGTGTACTTGATCCACAGGGTGCACGTGCAAGGATGATAGGTTATTTTGCAAAGCTGATTGCATTTTTTGATGGTCTCATAGAAGAGAGGTTGCAACTCAGAGGCTCAGAAACGGAATCCAAGAGATTCAACGATGTGTTGGACTCCTTGATTCAGCTTATGATGCAACAGAATCCACAAGTTAGCCGATCTCAAGTGTTGCACTTATTTTTGGTGAGTATTCTGGCTTTTTCTTTGTAAATTAATTTTATACTCTTTTCACTAATAATAAATTTACAGATATAAAAAAAATTAAATCATGTAAAAATGTGTGCTGGTTTCTCTAAAATATTTTCTTCAATCGTTTGTAGAATTAAAAATTACTCCACTAATAAAAACCTTTTTTAATATATATAATTAATACAAATAATTTGGAAAATATTATAAATTTGAAAAATAAAATTGATCCACATATTACATTTGAGATCAAAACAACTCCTTAATGAGCTCTCACTTTTAGGGGCGAATTTTTTTTTTTTGTCGAAAAAAGTTATAGATTTATACGAAAATTAAATGAACATCCACGCAATCTTGGAGAGTGTTTTTTTTTTTTTTAATTTTGACATTGTTGTTAAATATCTATGTTAGCCCCACACACACACCCCTACTACTAATTAGATGGCAAATTTTGAGTCCAGAATTTATGTCTTAAGCACAGCCAAAATAATATGACCGTCTAGTACTAAACCAAAATAAATTTATTTTTGGCTAAGTTAAAATCACATGTTAATTAAAATACGTTAAATCAATGTTTAGTTGCACACAAAGACTTTTTATTATTTGAATGAAAAGCAAATAATTAAATTAACGGATAGCATGCATAGTTTTTGTTTTCCCCGCGTATAATAGTGATAAAATGACTCTAGAAGGATGAATCGAAATTTTTTGACAAAGTGATGGACGGTTTACCACTGAACAGTTACAGCTGTAAAGGTGTTATTGATTATTAGAACATGACAAAAGTCAAAAGATCATCTTAACATTGAAAGTGAGATAAGGGAAAGGAGGATGAACCTACTCCCGTAAAAGTGCTATAAGACAGCATGTGTGGCCATTGGAATTTTGTACAAAACATCTAAGCCTTACCTTAGACTTTAGAGAATGTTTAATTAATGTTCCAAATATATATACATATATTAACTATGCAAGATACATAATTTGAAGGGAAAAATATAAATTTGGTCCATTAATATCATTTGATCACTTATTTTAGAAAAATGTCTTTTTTAAGATTTTTAATTTTAGTACTATTGGTTTTATTATAATTAAAAAATGATTAAAAATGTATTTTTCTATTTTAAACGTTTTATAGATGTTTGCTGAAGTTTGTAATATTGCATGATTATGTTGCGTTCATTATGGTATTAGATCAAACTTCAGTGATAAGATGATTAGACTATTTAAATGTAATTGATTGTTGATTTTGCATATCATTCTCTAAATTATTGGTTATTTGCCTCCCATTAACAATAAATTATCTTAGGATTTATTTGTTGCTGGGATAGACACAACGTCAAGCACAATAGAGTGGGCAATGGCAGAGTTAGTACGCAACCCAGAAAAACTGAAAAAGGTCAGAGAAGAACTGAAACAGGCAACTAATGAAGGGGAGCAGCTTGAGGACTTTCATATGTCAAAGCTTCCATTTTTGAGGGCAGTTGTGAAAGAAACAATGCGTTTACATCCATCACTACCGCTTCTGGTACCCCATAAAACAGAAGATGAAGTACAGTTATGTGGCTGCTTCATGGTTCCCAAAAATGCACAAGTTCTTATTAATGTGTGGGCTATTGGAAGAGATCCCAGTGTATGGGATGACCCAAAACAATTCATGCCTGAAAGGTTTTTGGCCAATGAAATTGATTTTAAAGGGCATGATTTTGAGCTCATTCCTTTCGGAGCCGGTAGAAGAATTTGCCCCGGATTGCCTTTGGCTAATAGGACTATCCACGTTGTACTGGCTTCTCTTTTGTATCATTTTGATTGGAAGCTGGCTGATGGGCTTAAGTTTGAAGATATGGATATGAGTGAGATGTATGGGATTAGCTTACACAAGGCTATACCTCTGAACGCTATTCCCATTCAAGCTTAGATGCTCATTATTTCGTATGTTGGTGAAGGATATATATGGTAGAGGAACTGGTATAATGTTTTTTTTTTTTGGGGTTTTAGAGTAATGTCTATTACTTCTAATGGGGCAATTACGTCGTAGTGAATACATGGGCATATGGGAAGAATAAGCCTTCCTCCTATTATGAAAATTAATATAAGTATCTATGTGTGTATTGTGTTAGATATTTTTGACACCACTATTTTAAAGATTTTGAATCAATTATACAAAATTTAGGAAAATGGTCCCATTATTAAACTGTACATGATATTGGTTCATGGTTTCTGTTGCAACCACACTAAACATATACTCACCTTGAAAAAATTAAACAAAGGTCTAGTGATTCACTTGAACACTTGAACACTTGAGCATGCCACGAGGGTGATCAAGATTTGACAAGTCTATTAGTTTAATAAAGAATTTTAGAGAGAATTCACTCTCAAGTCTGAATGCATAAAGACAATTTTTGATTTCTCAAATCAAGTCTTCAATACAAAATGAGTGATAAAATGTATTTTAAGAGATGCATTCAAAAATTTTGTCTCAAAAGCATTTAATTCAATCTAGAGGCTCAATGTTAAATAAAAACTTCAAAGAAATTAGAAAGTTTCAATTAAAGAAACATGAAAACTCACAAGTCAAATATGACAATTAATAACTAATTCCCGCTCAAATACAATTATTATCTAGGCTCAAATAAGTCTTCATGTCACATCCTGCAAAAATTTAACCCTTATAATGAGTAGAAAAAATTGAGTTAAGTGCCAATAGGGAAAGTAGACCAGCTGACAAAGCTAAACATAATATAAAAACCAAACAGGGTCCGGACTGATATTTTTGAAATTATCAGTCCAAGACAAACAAAATGGAAAATTTTGATAAAAAATTCTAAAAAATTTCCAAAAATTGGAAAAAAAATGATGAATTAGAGGTTTTGTAACCTTAATTGAGGCCCTAAAAGTGGAAATGACAAGAAAATAACTTATCACAAAATTTCCTTAAAACAGAGATTTTTTTAAAAAAAATAGTGAAAATTGAACAGAAATAATTAGTTTAAATATGTAGAGGCCTCAATAATTCCTAAAAAATATAAAAAAATTATTTAAGAATTTAGTTGAGTTTATAAAATTATTTGTAGGCCCTGAAAGTGTAGGAATTAATTTGAGAATATTTAATACTGAAATCGTATCAGTAAAGCTTGATTTCAGAGAAAATTAAAAATAAATAGTTTGATGTTGAGATAAATTTCAAAAATTTTCAGAGGTCTTTCCTATATTAAAAGAGGATTTTTGATGGATAGAAATGAATTTTTAGAGACTCAGAACTATTTTTGAAAATAGTAACTGAAATAGTGAGTTTTGGTTAGAAATTGATATTTGTGATTAGGCCACACTTTTTCCTTCTTTCTAATCAGTTTGGGCTTCATATTGGGTCAAGAAAGCCCAGAAATTTCATGCATCCATGGCCCATTATGTGAGGAGAGTTTAAGCCTAATTTAAGCCTAAAATCTAGAAGAAAAATTAAGAAGAAGGAACACTTGGCTTGATCTGAAACTTAGGGGTTATGAAGAGGAACACATGGGCCCTTATGTGACAGAAAATGGTGCCATATTAGAGGGGAGCTGGTCAGATCTTGAGCTTTATAAATACCCCTAAATATAAGAAATTCAGCCAAAATTGGAAAAATAAGTAGAAATTCTGTCCAATCAAAATCTCATCCTTAAACAGCACCTAAAATCCTCCAAATCAAGAGAAAATTATCAAACTTCAAGCAAGGATTCATTAAGGTATGTCTAAGCTAAGCTTGATTTTAGTTAGATTTAAAGGTTGTTTTGATTGAAATTTCATGAAAAATCTTAAGGTGTTATGCTGGCCATTTTTAGTTAAATTGAAGAAGCATTAGGGGAGGATAGAAACCATGAATATGAGCTTGGAATAGCATGTTTAATTGATATTTGGATTGAGTTTTGGAAGAAAACCAAAGTTAGGGTTTTTAAACACCCTATCCGGTCACTATGGAATCTAAATGTTAAAGATTATTTTAATGTGATTTGATAATTTCAATAAATTTAAAAGGTGTTTTTGTGTGGAGAAACACCAACGAAAAGTGTTTAAAATCATTAGAATCAAAAATTGAAATTTTGGAACCCAAGTTCACCCTATTTAGCCAAATTAGTTTGAAAGGGAAGGAGTATGATTTTGTTAAATATATTTTGACATTTGGATTCTACATAAAAAGTTGTGTAGGAATGGCCAAAGAGATTGGTTGAAACAAAAAGAAAATAATTATGTCAAAAATCAAGGAAAAAAGGGTTTAATTGAGTTTAATATTGAGCATTAGTGTTTATGTATGGATTATTGGTATTTTAGAATGTGTTTATGCTTGGATTGATAGGCATTTTGTAAGAAATCAATGAGGAGAACAAACTTGCCAAAGAGGCCGATTGAATAATTAGTCAAGAGGTAGCATTAAACTCATAATTTGAACGTTTTTTTGTTTGTTTAAATGTGTTTGTGTTATTTGATTTATGTTAGCATGATGTGATTGAGCAAATTATGTGATTATGCATGAAATTCTATGTTGGATATGCCTTGGCAATATGTTATGAGGAATGGTATAATGGCTTGATTGATTGCTTTCTTTCCATAGCAAATGATATGCACACGTTATTTTCATGATAATACAACACATTTCTACATAACATGATTTGCATAATAATTATGATTCATTGCTACTGATATTTTTATGAAATCTCATTCCTTTATGCCCAAATCTTCACCAACTAGGAGTTAGACCAAGCAAAGACAAAGGAAAGGAGATCATTTTGGGAGACAATTAGTTGTTATGCCTCTTGGAATAATGTTTTTAATTATTATGAATTGCTATGAATTATCGTAAATTATATGGGATTAATATGTTAATGATTAAAGTTGATATGCATGTGATTGTATCACCAAGAAATCATGTTTTGGCATGAATTATGTGATCAGAATGGTCACACGGATTGAAAAGAAAAGAAAAACTAATAATTTCATAAAAAGGGGATAAAAATTGACCTTCTTAAGGGTAAAATTTGATTATACAAAATTCTATGCAAATGGACAAGAATTTAGCTTATATATTATATTTTTAGCTTAAAAACAAGGGGTATTTCATGAAATTTAGAGTTTTATACAAAGGGTTATGCCCTTCCAATGTTGGGCATAAATTCTAAAAAAATAAAAAATGACCATATGAACAGTACCACTTTACGTGAAATCTGGGACTAATTGGTAAAGTCTAGACGCTAATGAGTATTTTTTCCTTAAAGATCACATTAAAAGCTTTAAGTAGAACTTGAAACCACTTCATTTTAATTTTTCTAGAATTAGTCATGATTTCTCAAAATTTGGCCTTCATTAGTGTTATAATAAATAGTAACCCGAATTTATGAAATTTTAAAGTTCAAATTTTTCCAACTTAAGGCTATAAGAAATGGTTCCAATTGAGATAAAATGTAATCTGAAAGTAAGGTGTGACACTTCACATGTTTACCACTCGGTCTAAATTCTTTAAATTGAAGTCTCCAAACCTAAAATATGTCTAACAACTCTATTTCTAGCCCACATTGAATTAATGACATCCTCATTATTTTTAATTAGATTTGAAGATCCAATTGCCATTTGCTTTGTCAAAATCTCTTGCACTAGCCCATTCAATACATTCTATTTTTTTTTTTTGGTTCTTGCTCTTATGATTCTCCTACTTGCATTTTGTAAATAATCATTTGAAGTTGAAGAGTCAACTTGTTTCTTATCACCTCCCCAATTATCGTTGGGATGATGAATTTTCCAATCAAAAGACAAATTTGTTGATAGAAAACAATAGGTTGTAAAAAACAATTGACACAATTGATTGGGCTCAAACAAAACTCCTTTTCACACCATCTTATTTACACTAGCCCTTGCGCCAATAGTGTAATAAATGAGGTGCTGATATTTTTGTGAATAATGATAGAATGTTTACATTAGTTGTGCGCAAGTCGTGTATTTTTTATTATTTTGTAATGGATGTTTTAGAAACCAATGTAAATGTTAGTTATATACATTGGTTATGATAAATAATTGGTGTAAATAATTTAAACGCCAAGAAATTGAATAGAGGTGCCTATCTCCCCACCTTACCCTCTGCTACCTCTACCATTCGACTAACCATTGAGCAATGCCTCTATCGTTACTCACCAAATCCTATGCCATCAATGACAAAGTCAACCTAATACTTGATGATAGAGACATTACGTATGATGTGATAGACAACTCTTCAGATGCTGAAGAAGAAGAAGGCCCCTACTCCTCGTATTCCTTGGGTTAATAAGGAATATACAGAGAGGTTTTGTGTATAATATATATACTATGTAATTTTTTTGAATATTTTATAATGACCCCCAAGCAACCCCATCATGAATTTAAAAAAAAAAATGTATTTCTAATGGCTTTCATTTTTGTGCTTTTTTCTTGTGTTTATCTGCTAATGGATATCAAACTCTAAAATTGGAACAATTCATATTAGTTTAAAGAAGATGAATGAGATTTAGGTTCTTTAGGTATTGCTGCTCTATAATTTACACTGGTTATGGGCAACTTCAATATACATAAGTAAATTTTTACATTGGTCATTGTCATCGCTGATTTGTTAAGTAAAATTTAATATATACGCTAGTTGCTAGGTTTAACCAGTGTTAACAGCAAAAGCAAGGCTCAAGCTTCATTTGAGTTTTTTTCAATGCGAGATCTTCATCATTGCTATGGACTCAAGGGATTTAAGCCATGCTTTTGCTGTTAACAACATTTTGCACTTCCTTAATTTAGGTAGCTCATTTATTTATTGTAAAGCTTGAGCCTTAACCCTTATCATTGTCCCTTGTGTGTTTATTACTAGCCTCTTCTAATTAATCATGTGTTAACTTGCTTTAAGTGGTTAAAAACGTGGTTTTATGAATTGAAAATAGCTTGTAATTCAACTGGGTTTGCTTTTTATTGTTGACCCTCTTCTTTCTATGTTTATTGCTATTTCTGAACTAGAAATAGCTAGCTGGATTATTATCTTTTGTTTTTTCTCCCATGTTTTTTTTTGTTTGGTCTATCCCTAACTTGAGTGGGGTTTGATTGTCAGATATGTGTTAATTGAAATTTAACTAGGATATCTGCTTGCAGTAGATGTCCAATTCCTTTTGCAAACAAAGGTAAGTTTGAAATGTCACCACCTTAGGGTTGTGCACTAGGTTTACTAAGCTTAGGCATTTAGATCCTTGTGGGGTTAAACTAAAACATGTAGATGTCCCTAACCCATTGGTTGGGGTAGTAACAGGAAAGAATCTTGTTTAAAAAGCTAAGCATATATAATAGATTTAATTTTAGATTTGAAAGCTATATTTCATATGGTTGATTATAACCAAATTGGGTAGACTAGGTTTTGATCGCAAGTGAAACCAAAGTAAAGGCCAATCAAGATCTTCAACTTGGTTTACTTGGCGACCAAAAATTGCTCTATTTGGTTACAATCAATTATGCGAAATGTAGCTTGCAAAATTAGAATCAAGTCTGTTTTGTAATTGTTTTAAATAAGATTCTTTCCTTTTACCGCATTGAACATTAGCTTGGAAATATTTGTATGTTCCATTTTAACACTGATTGTCAAAATGCTTATTATTATTATTATTATTGAACAATAGTGCCCAATTTAAGAGTGTTGAGATTGAACTTCACTGATCTATGCAAAAGGCACTAACATTCAGCTTCAAGCGGACTTTGGGTAGAATTACATCTACAAAATCTAACACTAAAAAATCATTTAATGTAACGTCCAATTTTTTTCATGACTTAGGGAGTCAATTTTGATATGAAATAAATTATTAGAAAAGGTAATATTATATATAAATTAGTTATTGGTTAATGGTAAATTAGATAATACTATTAAAAAACTTTCAAGATTTTAAGAGGTTGAAATTTGTTATGGAGTTACAAAAATGTTAGCTACATCTAGTCAAATTGTAATATTTGGATGACTTTTGAATAAACGTATTTAAGTTTTAGTTATAAAAAATAACTAAAATATAATTGACTATATATCTTTGAAAAGCACATTTGTGAGAAGCCCTCCATTACGCCCTCTTTTTCTCCCGCCGCACACACTCCTCACCATCACAAACGCGGTCTCCTCTGTTAGATTTAAGGTTTTTGATGATAACAAATTAAGTAATTTGTATTTTAGTAAGTTGATCGATTAAGGGTTTATCGATCACATGATAGATAAAATTCTTGTGTAAACAAGTAACTTAACAGAAATGTTAATCGATAACTTGATAGATAATTCAAATTGTATGTATTGATTGATCAATTGATTGATCATTGTTAACATTGTTTTGTATAGAAGTCAGTAGAAAATTATCAATCAATTGATCGATAATCTAATGATCGAACAACTGACAGATAATTAGACACAATTTTGGTAAGTGTTTATCGATCACATGATCGATAAATAAGTCATCGATAAGAAGACAGATAAATGGTAAAGCTTCCTACTCACGTTGTATTCTGTTTTAATCACCATTTATCGATCATTTTATCAGTCACAGCTTTATCGATAACTTGTTCTGTCATTGCATAATAACTTATCTGTTTATCGATATTTTCTTAATATTTAAGTGTGTTAACAAGTTCTTCATCGATCACTTGATTGATCAGCGGTTTATCGATCAAATGATCAATCATCACCTTTTCACTGGATTAAACTGTTTTAAGTTTTTCTTTGATCACTTGATCACTTGATCGATCATTGACTTATAGATGAAATGATCGATCATCCAATCTTTTGAATATTCTATTCTCACATAACGTGATCGATCAAACATTTTTCTGGCATTTCACAACTAAGTCTCTCAACTATATGTTTATCAATCACTTACTCGATCATCATATGTTTTGTGTTCTTTGTGAAAATCTTTGTCAAACCTTTTTATCTATCAAATTTTCTATCATCCATTTATCGATAAAGTATTTGATCAATGTTCTTTGAAAATCAACTTCTGTTTTGCTTAGCTTTATCGATAACTTGATCAATCAAACATTTTTCTATCACTTATTTGATCAATGATCCATTTCTTTCAATAACAAGAAGCTATGGTGAGATTTAAAAACTACTAAATATTTCTCTTCAAGTTTTTCTCAGCCTTCCTATTTATCTTAATTATCTATTTTAAGGGATTCAAAATCATAGCTGACCTTGAGCCTTTTCTCTACATAATCTTTCTAAAGACACTCTTTTCATTTATCGATAACTTGATAGATCATTAGTTAATCCATAATTTGATTGATAAATATATTTATCTATTTTAGAATCTTTCACTTTAATTAATCGATAACTTAATCAATCAACCAGTTATCGATTATGACTTCAATCAAGGATGTTCAGTTTATGTTTAAAGTATTTGGTGATTAATTGATTCCCTTTCCAACTACCACATGAATATTATTATCAGTTGATCAGTTATCTTCATGAGTTTCATTCTAAAGGAAAAACATATTAGTTTCAAGTATTGTTACAGAATACGAAGCTCAACAGATATTCAACAGATATCTAGTAGCCCTTAACCTACTGTGTCAAAAGCATTAATGGCGAATACCGTTGCAACCGGGAAAACATGTAACCGAACTTCCAACAGTTATAAGCTCTTCAGTCTAACAGTTAATTAAACTTATCCAACTATAAAAGGCATGAAGAGCATTGAATGAGGAATTGAAATGCGAGCTACATTTTGCAAAAACTTTTACTGTTGCATTCAATACTCTATTCTTTACCAAGCTTCAGTGTTTTATATGCATTTACTCTGTGATAGAGACTGATACAGCTTCTTTACACACTTTCTGAGAGTAACTCAAGAGTGTGAACTCTTGAGAAGGATTGTAACCTTATGGTAGCAAGGGGGAGTGATTGAGAAAATCAATTGCTATACTGAGGTGCCAAGAGCCCATTTAATCTTGGATCATAGTGGAAATCTCAGAGGTGTTCTGAGGACTAAACGTAGGTCAAGTAATTAAGACTGAACCAGTATAAATCCGGTGTTTTTGATCTGCGGTGAAATCTTTCTAACTCAAAGCTCTCTTTTTTATTAATTTCACTGTTTCAATACGGTTAAATTTTTTATAACTCACCCAATTCACCCTTCTCTTAGGTGAGACTGCTACTAACATCATCTGTTCTTCTTCTTCTCCTTTCTAAATCATGAATAGTTCATCCCTCTCCCCATCAATTTGTCACCATGTCTTTTCCTCTCAATCAATCAATTATATATTCATATATGGTACATTGTCAGGCTCCTCCATCAATCTATAAAGGTTGCTCGATTATTTTTCTTCTCCTTTCCCTCATCTCACTTGTGCAGGTGTGGCGTCCTTGCTTCCAACTTTCTTTTGTACATTTATATGTATTCATATATATATATATATATATATATATATTAGTTCCTCTCTCTCACGTCCTCTCCTCTTTCCTTTCTTTCTTTCTCTTTTTTCCTTCTTCCTCTTGTCTTGGTGCAGCTGAACACTTCCAGAAAAGTATCACTATGCATTAATCTACATTAGATCTTCAAATACCTAGATGCTCATCTGTATTGCGGTAATTTCATACTCAAATAATATTCAATTTTAATATATTAATATCTGAATCTGCAATAGTTATATATATGATTAATTTTTAGAGATTAGTGTTTAAGTTCTAGGGTAGTTTAGTCCTAGAGTAACTCTAGAGTAGTTCCCAAGTAAAATATTAATAAATGTCTATATTTATGAATTTTTGTAGACTCTTATCGAGAGCTTTGGAAAAACCTTTTTGTGATTATATGTAAGTTGTGAATTAATAGGTAACTCTAAATATTCTTAAATATACATGTGAATTGTGAATGATTTTATTGCCGATTATCTCTAAACTTTAATTATACAATACCAAATTACATAAATATGCATATTATATATATATAAATATATTCTAAATATTGGAATAAGTAATAATGATCTATGTAAATATGTTTAGTTGTGTATGCGTATATTCTAAATCATGTTGAGATTATGGATTGTATGGTGATAACTATAATTTATTCATAAATATATTATCATAGTAATTATAATAATATTAAAATAATTATAATGCACTAATTATTATATTATTTGTAATTTAATTCATACAATAACTAGAATTAACAGTAATGCAATTCCTTTATATTTGGAATAATAAAGTCATAATAATGTTATAATAATTGATGCTCTTGAACTTAGTGGACTTATATTCTCTATATCTATATGTGTAATTTGGATTAATAATGTGTGCGGAATGTTTGATTATTTGGATTACTGTTTTAACTTAGTTTATTTTATTTCATTAATGGTATGTGTAATATTTAAATTGTTTGAATGTTAGCTCAATCCTTTCAAGCATGCATGGGCATGCAATGATGCAGATGATGTGGGTTGAAGTTTGTTTTATTGTGCGTTAAGCTAAATGACATCATTTACCAATGTTGATTTGTGGCATTCGCATTTATGATGATGGGTTGAAATTAGGAGATGTGTATGATAAAATCTTTACCATGTGGTATGCCATCACTCATTGCATAGTAAATAAATAACATTTTTCAAGATCCTTTTTTTCTTATTTTTTCTTGGTTGGGATTGCATTGGAATTGCGATACATGTGACACCTTCTTAATGTTGTTCTTTAAGAAGGGAAACTATATTATTCATTTTCATTTATTTCATGGGGTTTCAGCAACAAGAATTTCTCACATTTACGGTCCTTTCTCATAATATTATTCATTTTCATATATCTTTTATTTGATCTATGGTGTATTTAATTTAAAATTTTGCACTTCACAAAAGTTTTTAAATTATTTGCAATAATGATTATCAAATGAAATTATATTTAAATATTAATGACATCTATTAAATTATATTTAAAGGCAGATCTGTTTCACCAGTCCAAATAAATCCAATACGAAAATGGCTTATACTAATTGAGAATAAAAAAGTATTCTTCTAATCGATTCTAATTGTAAGACCCATTTTGTAATGAATATTTATAGTATAAAATATGTCTTAATTTTATATTATAAAACAAATCTTATATTTAAGACAAAAAAAGTACTATTTGCGTTGTTTTGTAACTATAACGGTTTAAAGTCGTATTTTAGACTGACTGGTTACAACAGTTCTAGAAATAATCTATTTCTAACCACAATTAGTCTAAACAAGTCCAACATCTAGAGATTTAATAGACGGTCTACAAAGTATGACTTCTTAGATCATATGTAGTGCCATAGGCCATTTAAAAGATCATCCTTTCTAGACTTTACCTAGTAGAAGCTAGTCTAACAAATAATTTGCTAGACCGGTCGATCTACCGGTCTAGACCAAGCCTAGTCATTTTTATTAGGCTTAAAATTTCTTTTATGTGCTAGTAAGCGGACAATGAAATTGTCTGTGTATTCAAATTAAACACTTAAAAATTCTAACAAATGTAATTTTTAATATTATGGGATTCTTCCTAAACATTTTTCATCATTAGTGGACAGTGCACCAGAAACACATTTATTACAATAGGGTGATTAATAACTGTGCTGGAAACATACATATAATATGAACCAATATTAAATTAGATACAAGATGGAGGGACAGTGCTCTTATTTGATGTATTAAAATCAAGAGGCTGAATAAAGTTTGCTTGAGGAACTGAATTTGTATAATTGTAGCATTTATATTTCATAAAGGCTTCATTGGACATGCATGCACCTTGTTGTGAAACTGCCCACTCCCATGTTGTGCACCATTGATCTCGTCTCTCTTCATAGATGTCAAAATAGGGATATAGTTTCAAAACTTTAATTTGCTTATTCATCTCTATCTCAAATAACATTAATTGCACTGCCGTATTGCCAACATATATTGCGTCAATAATGATATGAGATTTGACCTATCTTATCATTTTATCTTATATGGATTCAGTGCTTTTAATGTATAATTTAAGACATTAATGTATGCTAGATTTTAAAATGTAGGTCCTTAATATAGAAGCAAATTAATTAACTAATTTAAGTAGATCAAAAAAATTTGTTAAGTTAGTAATTTATAACAAATATGATTTGATTTTCTTAAAGTTTTCTTTTTAATTATGACTAGAAACCCCTTATATAGGTAATCAATAAGGATATTTTAGAGAATAAATTATAAATTCGAGAGATAAACAAAATAAACTGAAGTCTTATATTTAAAACTAAATTCAAATTCTAACTAGTTCTTGTATTAAAGACTTTAGCAATATTAACGCACCTACAAGCTATCTTATTCAATGGAATTGAATTCCTCCTACGGTTTTCAAACTTCTCTTATTCAACTTTGTTTTTATTTGGGCAAGTATTTTTGGAGTTGATCTGGATTGAATGGTCATCGTTCAAGAAGTTAGATTAGGAGCCTGTTTGGCAAAATGCACAAAAGTGCTTTTTGGACCCAAGCCATGGTTTGGGCCAAAAATTTGACAAACAGGAAGAAAAATCAACAAACCATGGTTTGGGCTAAAACCATGGTTTCATATAAAGCGAATTCATTTGCTTTGCCTCAAATTGGAGAGTTGTTGGTGTGATGATTGTGCCTGTCAGAGAAGACCTCAATGGTATATGACTTTAACGCCCCCTAAATTATTTACTTGTTGTTTTCATTCTCTTTATTCTGCCTTTGGTCCTTCGTTCCTTAGAAACCATTTTGCCTTCACTCTTCTGGAGACATAACACCTTGTTACGGGTGAAGTGGCCATCGAGTCATGGTTTGAAGGCACCGGTGAGGGATTTCTCTGCTCTGCAGAAGAAGATCACACCTTGGGTAGTCTGATCTGTCTATCGTTGGTTTGCAATTGTCGGTGTGAAGCATCCTCTAGTTGTGGTTTGGTGAGGTCAACATCGGTGGTTTCCTAGCTCAGATCCGCTGCTCAGGTAAGCTCTCTTCTCTTGAATAATCATTTCTTCCCTCATGCATTTTCTTTTTCTCCATTGCGTTGATCTCCTTCATTAATTTCGTTCTCAGATTTTGGTTAGTTCATAGATGTTCTGCCATATATGTTAGTACATCGTCTAGTGCTGTATGTTTTTTTCTTTTTCTTGGTTCATAGATCTGCTTCCTTCTCAGATTTCGTCTGAGCTTAGTTTTTTTTCATCTCAGTGTTGGCTCGAGGGGGTACTTTGCTTGGTGCATAGTTGCTTTTGCTTGGTTCATAGTTAGGGTTGACGTCTTGCTGCACTAGTAGGTTGATTTTCAGTATTGGCTTCATTTGTGTTGCTTGGTTCATAGCTAATTTTGTTTTGCTTACTCTATTGAAATTGTGTCATCATGTTACTCTGTTTGGTTTCAGGGATTTGAGTTGCCTTTGGAGACAGAGAACCTATTTTTGGTCCATATAGTTTACATTAGTTTTTTAAGAGAGACATATTTGTAATCTTTGTAATTCTTTGTAATCCTGTTTTTAATGAAATTTTCAGATATTATAGTTTGGTCGCATTCAAGCATTAACACAAAACATGAGTGTGATTATGTCCAAATGAATGAAATAATTCTACTTCTAAAACACACGGCACACTTAAATTTTTTTACCTTTTGTTTTTGAAAAATGTATCGTTATGCCACATCTCAATAGGCAAAGAGAGAACATAAAAAAATAAAAAGGAAAAAATATATATATAGAGAGAGAGAGAGTTCATATCCTAATTTATAGAAGTAGTTCCTTACAATTTAAATTCCAACCTATGGACTGAGATAGGAATAGACATTTGGTGATGTAGTACCCCCTGAATAGGTACTTGCTTCCACAAAGAATATTGCAAATGGAGCTTCGAACTCTACTTGTTAAAGAGATAGATGAATTGGTAAAAAAAAAATGCCATTCGCATCAAACTTGAAGGATTAAAATGGTATTCATAGCTAGAAAGAGAAATTTTTTCTGGTCTTAGATTCAAATTAATTTCTTTTTTCTCCTACTCAGGAAAGGAATAGGAACATAGTTTCATTTTATGTTTGGTTAACAAAAATTAATTATTTATTATACATAAAAAGATAGAGTTTCTATTTGTTTTGAAATAATTATAAAGGAAAGAAAAATGTTAATATGGTATTGATAGATTATTTGGATAACAATGACACTTGTTATTTTAATTGATTTTGGGTTGATTAACTTATGATGATTGAAGAGCTATAATTGTTCTATAGCATAATGAGTAAGGATAAGGTGAAAGTTTTGTGGGATCTAAGAGCCATAAAGGTGTTTATTGGCTTGTGCATTGAGCTAGTGCAACAAGGGGAAAGAAAAGGTACAAGCTTAACAAAGAAAGCTTGGAAAATTTTTGTTGATAAGTTCACTATGAAAACTAGGAGAGCCTATACAAAACCTGAATTTAAGAACAAATATGATTCCCTACAAAAAAAAGTGGAAAACATAGGATAGGTTGCTTCGCGAGACAGATTTGGGACAAGATACTGAAAATAGTAATGTTAATGCAACTGATGATTGGTTGGAGAAGAAACTAGTAGTAATTATTTAACCTTCTATTCTTACACTTTCTCTGCCTGTTTATGTTTTCTGTATATTCACTGTTCTTTTATATATTTTATAACATTTTTTGTGTTTAATATGCAGGAAGTTCTAAACTACAAAAAATTTAGAGAAAGAGGACTTCAATTTTGAGATGAATTAAGTCAACTATCTAGGAGTGTGGTTGCAACTGGACAGCAAGCATGGGCACCTTTTTTCATGACACTTCCAAGTGAAGGAGCACTTGATAATGATATGGAAGATGTCATACCTCCTTTATTACCTTATTATATATCCATGGGAACCATTTAAGGTCATTTCCCAAAGCTTAAGGATAGAAAATTTTCATCTTTAAAATTTTCATTTTCAGATTTCTGTACACTATTCACAGAATTTTGGGTCAATTTTGAAAATTCATAACTAAATGTAAAAAAAATTAAAATGAGGTGGTTCCAATTTCTATCCGAAGCATGTTATGATTACTTTAGAGGAAAAATACTCATTGCCTCATATCCATCTGAAACAAAGCCAAAAAAGTCGATAAATTGCACTATTCATTTGGTCAATTTTCAAATTTTTAGTATTTTAGCCCAACTTTGGAAGGATATATCTCTTAGCACAAAGCTCCAAATTCAGTGAATTACTATTTGTTTTAAAGCTAAAAATAAGATCTATAAGTATACCAAATTTTAGATCTGAGCTCATTTGATTACTCAAAACAGCATTGGTCAAACTTGACCCCTAAAAAATTAACATTTATCCCCTTTAAGTTGCCATTTTGATTTCTCCTTTCCTTTTCCCTACCAATCGTTATGCTATTCATCATTACATCATTAAAGCTTGAATATTACTCAATATTCACATTCATAAAGTTTGGAGTCACTCATATAAGTATTCACCATAATCCACAACAATTTACATAATACATGACTATTGCTCAAGAGGTGCTTAATTCAAATATCTCCCAAAATGATCTCCTTTTCTTTGTCATTGCTTGGGCCAACTCCTAAATAGTAATTTTGGACATAAAGAGTGAGATTTCATAGAAATCTCAATAGCAAAGAACTATAATCATCTTGCAATTCATGCCATGTAAAAATATAATATGTGTGCACAAAATCAATATTATTATGCAACATTTCATGTGCATACCATTTGCCATGTAAGAAGAGCAATTCATTAAGCCATCAAGTCATCCTTTACACGTATTTCCAAGACACATTTAACATATAATTTCATGCATCATTACATATGTTGCTCAATCACATAATGGCAACATTAATAACATAACACATACACATTTAAACAAGCAAGAAAGCAATTAAATTATAAGTTCAATGCTACCTCTTGGTTGATAATTCAATTCAGCCTCTTCAGGGAATTGGCATCCCTCTTTGATCTCATGCAATGTGCCTATCATTTCAAGCACAAATGCATTCCAAATTACCAACCATCCAAGCATAAACACAATAATCTAAACATTAGGCTCAATTAATATCCCTTTTTTCTTGATCTTTGGCCAAGTTATTCCCTATTTGTTTCAATCAATCTCTTAAGTTATTCCTACACAATTTTTCATGTAAAATTCAAATATTAAATCAAATTTCACAAAATCATAATCCTTTCCCTTCAATTAGACTTGGCCGAATAGGGGTATTGTTTTTCCAAAAATTTTATTTTTGATTCTAATGATTCCAAACACTTTTCTTTGGTATATCCCTACACAAAAACACATTTTAAACTCATTGGAATCATCAAATCACAACAAAACAAAGTCCTGCACCTCAAAGCCCTCTTAGCCGAATTGACCTATACAAAACTCTAAGTTGGTTTTTTTCTAAAAATCAATCCAAACATCACTTAAACATAATTTTTCCACTTCATCTTTAATTTTCTATCCTTTCCTAACTCATGTTCATTGTGACCGAAATATGGCAGCACTTCCCCTTAAATTTTAATTCAAATATTCAACCAATACAAGTTTTAATCTTAACCAAACCAAAGCATAAACATACATTGATGAATCCTTGACTAAAGCTTGATGATTCCTTGTCCAATTGCTCTAAGTTCAGTTTGAGGCTCAAGAAAATGAATTGGCAGCACCTCCCCTTCTTTTACCAATTTCCTTCCTATTTTAGGGTATTTTAGAGGGTATTTATAGACAAATGAATTTGCCTTCTCTCTTACCATTTGGACATCCAAAACTGCCACATAAGGGACACATGGCTACCAACAAGTGCTGAAATTTTCAGATCATGCCAAATGTCCATCTGCTAGAATATTCCAAAATATTTATGTAAAAATTGAATTAAATCTTGATTTAGTGAAGGTGCCAAAATCTGCACCAAATTGGGCTTAATCCAGGACTAATGTGGGGCCCACACATGGTTTAGGATGCCCAAAAAATATGGCCCACAAACCAAATCACTATCCCAAACCATTTTGAAACTTTATCGGTTACTATTCACTTGTAACATTCCATAGTTTTTCTAGGCCTCTGAAAATTCATTTTTCTTCACACAAAAAATACTCTTTTAATATAACAACATGATCTAAAAAAGTTTAGGATTTTTCTCCATCTCTAGATATTTATTCTAAATTTTTCCCGATTAGGCCTTTATCAGTAAACTTGCAGAAAAATAAATTCTCTAAAATTAATTCCTAGGCTTTCAAGACCTAAAACTAATTTTATAAGTTATCATAAATATTTAAATAATTAATGCATATTTTTTTCAAATTTATTGAGGCCTTTAACTATTTAAAATAATTAATTTCTCCCAATTTTTCACTATTTTCCCAAAAGACCTATGTTTTTGAAAAATTCCATAATTTGCTATTTCTATACTATTTTCACCTTTTAAGTATCAATTAAGGTTCCAAAACCTCTAATTCATATTTTATCATTTTTGAGAATTTTCTGGAATTTTTCTCAAAATTTTTCATTTTGCCCTTCCTAGACCGATAGTTCCAAAAATGTTAGCCCGGACCTTATCGGGGTTTTACATCAAAAGTTGCTTAATCTCCTTATCTACTTTCTATATTGGCCCTCATCTCAATTTTTTACTTCCTATGTCTGGGTGAAATTTTTCAAGATGTGACAAAAGAAGGGTCCGGAAATAGTGATGAAATTTTAGGTGCATCAACTGGTATAAGTAGGGAATCTAACTCAGTGACCTTCGATCAAAATAGTGGAGGTAGTGGGGGCAATACTGAATTGAGGTAGGATAACAGTGGTCAGGGTACAAGCAGAGGTAGGAGTCGATCTAGTAGCTCACTAGGGGTCAAAAGGAAGAGTAAAGTCATGAAAAAAAAACCATCTTCCTATATGAAAATAGTGGATGCGCTTAGTAGGATAGCTGAAGCAAATATTTCTGAAGCTCAGCATGGACATGAGGTTGTTTTACAAGCATAAGCTAGAAGGTTGGAAAAAGAAGCACATGCTTATGAGGCTTCAATTATGGGAGTCTTGTCTCACCTCAAAACAGTTAATGAAGTTGTCAATGATATTGATTTCTTTACACGATATACACAACTCCTTATGGAATGGCCGGAGGCATGAGAAATGTGTGTAGCTTTGAAGGATCAAAGGGAATAACTTTTGACCATTTTGAAGCATTACACTAAGAATTTATGACTTGTTTATTATATTAGACAATTCCTTATGTGTATCATTTTATGTGACTATTAGATTGTTGTATGAATCAGACAACTCTACTAGTTTCTTAAATGTGTCATAAAAAAAGGGCTAACGAAGTTGCAGCATTGGTCGGTGCATACGCTGCTCTTTACTTGTGTAAAGAGCCCCAGCATACAAGTGCTTATACAGGCAGCTCATGGGTAAAGGACGTTTTAGATGACAACCCCAATCGTTGTTATAACGTGTTTAGGATGGAGCGGGGTGTTCTTAAGTTTGGTGGAAGAATTGCAACAAAATTGTCTAAAGAAAACTAGAAATATAGGGATACATGAATTAGTTGCAATGTTTTCACATATCGTTGGCCATGCACTTAGTAGCAGAATGCAACAAAAAAGATTTCAACATTCAGGGGAGATAATTAGTAGACGTTGCATAATGTCTTAATGGCATGTGGTAGACTCGCCATGTTTAACATCAAACTGAAAGATCTAACATTCCAACATGTTCATACAAAAATACGGCTTGGTAAATACTGGTATTTTTTCAAACATGCTATTAGAGCAATTGATGGCACACATGTTTCTTGTGTTGTTAGTGCAACAAATCAAATTAAATTATTTCTAGAGAAGGAACAGTGTTGCAAAATGATATGGTGGTCTGTGATTGGAACATGTGTTTTACTTTTGTCTTAGGCAATGGGAAGGTAGCGCACATGATGCTTGGATATTTGATCATACCTTCACAACTTCTTTGATGAACTTTCCCCATCCACGTGAAGGTATTTTTTTATTTCCTACATTTTATTTATGTTTAGCTTAACAATAGAAACATTATTTTCGGTAATTTCATTTTTGATATAGGAAAATATTATTTAGTGAAAGCTGGATACCCAACACTAAATGGATATCTCAGCCTACACCGATAGGAGCATTACTATCTGCCTGATTTTCGACGAACATCTACTCTTGAAAATGAAAATGAGGTCTTTAATTATTTCCATTCACGTTTAAGGAGTACAGTTGAAAGAACTTTCAGAGTTTGGGAAACTAAGTTTGTAATTTTATGAAATATGCCATCCTATGTCTATGAAACACAAGTAAAAATCGTTTGTGCCATGATAGCTATACATAATTTTATTAAAATGACATCTATTACTGATCCTGGATTCATTCAATTTGAAGAAGAAGGTACTTCTACACTCAAAGATGATGATGGAGTTGGATTTTCACATATACATTCATCAATTCTTCATCTTACATGGCTTAGATTTGTAACAGTATAAGAGATGAACTTGTTAATTATACACAAGGATAGTAGTCATGTCTTATTTATTTCCTTTTATCATAGATTGTAATATGTACTTAAAAAAACTATTACAAATGCTCTGTATCGATGCAACATCTTAATTATTATGACACGTCTTTATTTATATTTCTTTTATTAATGTTATACCTTATATTCTCATGCCAATTATTACTTACTTTAATAATTAATAAATTGTTTTAATGCTTGTTTATTCAATTTTATCAAAAAAAATCATGCCATTTCATGTTTATAATCTTCTTGGAAAATTAATAATTTTCTGTTCACGAAAAATTATTCATCTTCTCCAAAAATATTTTTAATTTTATATTTTATAAATATATATACACACATAGTAACAATTAATTATATTAAAGATCAAAGGCAGTATGTTGTTACAAAAACTAGTTGTGACAAAATGTTATAGAATTTCATGTTTAAAATCTTCAAAGCAAATTAATATTTTTCTGTTAGCAAAAAAATAATCATTTTCTATAAATATATTTAATCTTATATTTTATAAATATATATACACATATTAATTATTTATTAATAACATTATCTTATATATTATTAATTATGTTGGTAAAAAATATATTATTAACAATTTTATTCCTTCAAATTAAAATATATTATAAAATCTATTTTTATATAATTATTATATTAACTTATACCTTTTTTTAGTAATTTGCATATATAAAAAGTGCTTTTGATAATAACTATTCAAATAGTCTTACTTTATCATAATCATTTTTTCACAAAATCTATCCTAAAAAATAACTAAATTCTCAGAAGTTATTCTTCAAACCATAGTTTGGTGTTATCCAAACACCCCCTAGATTAGGTGGCCAAGAATCGGCTTTTGAACTATGAACTTGGATCTAGCCACAAATTAAGGCGGATCTTAGAGAGCAACCAAGTCCTGCACATAACATAAGAAAAGACAAAGAATAAGGATAAAAAGGAAGTCAAGGATAGAAGATGAGATTAAAAAGGGGAACGTAACACATACTACAAAAAACTGATTCTTTTTTTTTTTTTTTTTTGGTGATGTTCATTGAAGAATAGGGAATAAACTCTTATCTGTGGGATAAAACTAATTCTTCTCTTGGTGAAATGGGGATTATTGTTTATCTCTATTGGGTGGGATTTATCCATCCTTAGGGAATCGGGCCCAAGTTCATTATCTATGGAGCAAAAAGTAAATATCACATAAGTATTGGTATTAGCTGTGATATTTCCCAAGCCAATTTAAATAATATAGAGAGAACAAGCTTTTACTGATGATCGTGGAATACGAGAATGGGAAATAAAACACGTTGAAGAAACTTCCATCTGACCATAAAATATCAAAAACTCAGTATCTGTGGGCCTATTCGTTTACCTATTCTGAAAACAAGTTTTTGGGAACTTATTTTTAATGAAGTGTTTTTAAAAACTAAAAACACAAAACAATTTTAAGATGTTTTCTGATTTTGTTTTCTATTTTGAAAAACCTGAGACTTTTCCCCCAACTTCTCTGCTTGCTCGATGGCTCCCTTAGAGAGGGTTGGAGTGCTGGCTGATGCTTTAGCTTTGTGCTTGCCGTCTTCTTATCGTCTAGTTTCATTCCTTAGTGCTCGCAGTCATCTTTGCTCGGTGCTTGCCATCTCCAGTCTCCCCTTACTCTCTGCTCAGTCCTCAATTGTTGAATCCTCAGCCTCTACTCTCTCTCTCTCCCCTCTCTCTTTGTTTGATTAATTTAATGGGTTTTAGATCTAAAACTTGATGTGTATCATTTGATAGATTTCTGTGTATAGGATTTGTTTTTGTTGCTTCCTGTAACCCTCATTGTTCCATGCCATTCTAATGCTTAGTACTCTAAATAGAGCAAAAATGGGTAATACGGACAATCTAATAGTTGGATCATCATGAAACAATGACATTTTGACTTGACTTCTTTTGTTATTTTGAACCATTAAATTCTTAAACTAATATGTTTCACTATCACAGCATAATCCCTTTCTCTTTTTAGTTTTCCATCCGATTATCAAATCTGTAGTAGATGTTGTAGCTTCCATATGTAATTACAACCACCAGAGACATACACAACTTTCAAAAATATGGGAAAAATAGAAAGTGCCTTCCACCAAATTTGTCACAGAAAGCAATTTTTGCGGCTTGCTACTACATCATCCCAACACTTTTATGTACTGTCACGTTAATCAAAGTAGCAGTATTCATTCACAGCACAGTATTAATGTGCAAATTCATTAATGAATGTCTTTTTCACCTTTTCCTCTTTGACGATTCAAGTGGAGCAAATTTACTACAATGATCTATCTATCTAATTCACTTTTCTTTTGGGATGCAGAATGTGATTGTTCTTTATGTCTTGTGATGAACTAATATATTTGAGGCAAATGTATGAATTAGTGCAAGTTGTAACTCCCCTGCGCCTTGTTTGAATCTATTCTATATTAGGAATGATAGATATAGCTCTTTTTACCTGTTGCTCTTTTTAATGCAAACTTCAGAAAGTGGGTGACCTTTGATCCAAAATAGAGCTCTGTTTACCTATTCTTTACATTGCACATAAATGTTTCATTTCCAAGAACAGAGTTCTTTGTCTTGCATCATTACACATTGGCAAGATTTGAGTTATAGCAACCTATAATAGAACATGTTTGGAAACACATTGTCAAAGGGTTGCTCCTTCTTCATTAATGCTAGGTAATTTTTGCTTCTTGTTCATTGAAATATGCAATCTCAACTCCTTATCTTTTGTTATAACAGTACATGTTTAGAAGTACGTCTATATTTTATTCTTGTATTTCTTATCTTTCCTATTAGTCATCTTTGTTACATTGAAAGTACATTTGCTCTATTTCATATGATACACACATCAACAAGTGATTTTCTTTGGAATGACAGATTAATTTGCAAAGTATGTTAGTTATGATACTTTATTAGTTTGTGTTTAATATTTTTGCTTGGTTTTAGCTGTTTGCTGTAGGAAATATAAGAACTATTCCTCATGTTGTTATGTATTTTTGCAAAAATGATTCTTTTGCTAAGATTCTTTATCTATTATAGATAGCAACCAGTGGAAATATAGAGCTAGAAAACTCATTTTGGCCAAAGAATGTTATTAAGTACTACATTGATATTATGGTTGAAGATGTAACCAAAGGAAATATCAACAATTGTGTATTCTCATCTAAAGTTTGGAAAAACATCTTAGAAGAGTTGAATGCCAAATACCAATGCTCTTTTAATTTAAGCCAAATCAAGCAAAAGTTCAATAGGTTGTGTGCAAAGCATACAGAATTTTCTCAGTTGTTACAACATACTGGATTTGGTTGGGATGCTAAAACAAACACAGTTACTACTAATGAGGAGGCTTAGAAGATCTATAATGTGGTATGTAACTATATTTGGTAAGTGTGTAATTTTTTAGGGAGCTAAATATTTTCATTTTCACTAAAATTGAAATGTCTATTTTGTAGGTACATCCTGAGGCTGCACAATTCAGGAAGCATGACCTAGAGCATTATAAATTATTAGGGATACTTTTTAACAAAAGTATCATGATAGGTGTACTTCATTATGCATCTACACAAGATCCACCAAATTTCAATGATGAGGTTCAACTTGAGAATGAGTATCTTCACTCTAGAGTCTATGTAAATCTTGATAAGGATGAAGATGACATTATCCCAGACATAGTTGAGCATGTTACGCATAGTGGAAAACAAAGTATTAAATTCTCTAATAGAAAGAAAAAGAAAGAACCTAGGTCTATGCAAATGGGAGAGGCAATTCAAGCATGGGCTGAGGCATCTAAAGCTAGAGTTGAAGCTCGACTTGCTAAGGTTGAGAGGTGGAAGTTGAGGAGTGAAGCTAGTTGGAACCCCCTCATCTATTAGTCTTTCTATTACTGATTGTGTTGCTGTACTTAATGAGATGGACCTCGCTAATGATACTTATGTCAAGGCAATGAAACAATTTACCCTCTCTGTTAATACAGAGTTGTTTATAGTTGTGCCTATAGAGAGGAAGAAGGCATGGCTGGAAAGCTTATAAAGATATACTACTTGTAGTTTTATATTTAGTGATGAGCTAGAACAGAGTATTGAATGTAACAGTAAATAATCAGTAGAGGATAGCTCGCGTATTCAATCTGTTCATTTAATGCTTCTTCGTGCCTTTTATAGTTGAGGTAGTTTAATAACCGTTTAGACGGAAGAGCTTCTAGCCGTTGAGAGTTCGGTTGTGTGTTTTCCCAGTTGCAACGATTTTCGCCATTAATGCTTCTGATAAGATAGGTTACAGGCTACTTAAACAACCGTTAGAGAGTCGTTGAGTTCTTCTTCGTAATTTGCAATAGTACTTTAATTCAATAAGTTTCTCTTTGCAGAGTAAGACTTAGATCAGACCGAACAAATGATAAGATGAATATTTATAGTTTAAAAGTAGAATCAATCAGTTGCTAAATGTTTTGAACAATAACTGTACATCCTTGATCAAAATAATGATCGATGACTGGTTGATCGATCAAGTTATCGATTATTCAGAGTGAGAACTTCTGACACAGGTAACTATGTTTATCGATCAAGTGATGGATTATTGATTTATCGATCAAGTGATCGATAAAAGGAAACAGTAACTTCATAAAAGTATGCAAAGAAAAGGAAGCTCAAGGTCTCTTTTGATTATGAATTTCTTTAAATGGAGAATTAAAACAAACATGAAGGCTGAGAAAAGCTTGAATGAAATAGACAACATATTTTGAGAATCATCGCAACTGATTGAAGTTTTACTGAAATCAGTCCATGATCGAACAAGTGATTGAACACTTGTTGATCGATCAGGCTATCGATAAACAGAGTGATATGGAAATAGATTTTCAAGAATAATGATCAAACACTTTATTGATGAATAGATGATAGATAAACTTATCAATAAACGATAAAGAAAAATATACTAAGTGAAAACACAGACTGTACACATTATAGAATAGATGATCGATTACGGAATGATTGATCAAGTGATCAATAAAATAGAACAAAGAGATTTAGTCCCGTAATGACAAGCAACTGGTTTATCAATCACGTTATGTGAAAAAAAGAGAGCATACATGTAAATGGGTGATCGATCATATTATCGATAATTGGATTATCGATCAGGTGATCGAAAAACCATGATTTAAAGATAAGATACTGATGATCGATCATTTGATCGATAATTCACTGATCGATCAAGTGATCGATAAGCCACTAGGATAATAGCCTGCATATAAAGTGGGTTATAAAGCAGTGTTCAATCACGTTATCAAAAAATCACTGATTGATAAAGTGATCGATAAATGATGATTAAGACAAAACATAGAGTGAGTAAAGTGTTTTACCATTTATCTGTCTTCTCATCGATGACCCATTTATCGATTATGTGATCGATAATTCCTTACCAGACTTGTGTCCCATTATCTAACAGTTATTTGATCATTTGATTATCGATCAATTGATCGATAATTTTCTGCAGACTTTTACACATAACTGAGTTAACAATAATCGATCAATGCATTATCTATCAAGTTATCGATCAATGTTTCTGCTAAGTTACTTGTTTGTACAGAGATATTATCTATCAAGTTATTGATAAATCTTTGATTGAGCAGGTGATCGATCAACATACTAAAACACATATTCTATAATTTGTTATCGTCAAAACCATAATCCTAACATTCTCCCCCTTTTTGATGATGACAAAACATAGGTGAGGAATTGTAACTATATAGCATCATATATCAATGGGAATCAAATCACAAATGCAACAAAGGCTCTCGACAGATCAAAGTAAGGCAGAAAAGCAACATAAGAGAAAATTGAAAAATGAACTGATAAAGGTGAACTGTCAGAATTCATAACAACATCAGAAAACAAGGTATATAACTGTCAGAATAAGACAAAGTACATAATTGTCATAAAACAACAGTAAAAACAAGAAACTAAACTAGGCAGACATAACTATCATAAAACAACAGTAAAAACATGAAACTAAACTAGGCAGATTCCTTCTCCCCCTTTTTGTCAGCATCAGAAGAAGGGGAAGGAATAGAAACAGTAGACATGGGAAGTGGAATAGGAAGAGGGGGAAGGTGAGAAAGCGAAGAGAAGGGATTGGCTGTGAAACAGTGATAAGAGCTAAGGTGGCAGGAGGAGTGGGTATAGGTGAAGTAGATGGTGCAGGCTCAAGGTGAGGAGGAGATGGTGCGTGAGAGAGTAAATCCTCAAAACTAAAAGAGGTGCTGGGCATAGAGAAGTTATTGCAGAGGGAGGCTACCATCCCCTTGAGCTCTCTGATTTCTTTGTCAACATTATCAAACCTCTAAGAGACTTCCTTTTCCAAAACTATCATGGCTTGGCGATAGAGATCCAGAATTTTGGTGATGCCTTCAAATTTCCGGTCTAAGACTTCTCTATAGTCTTTGGCTGTGGTGTAAACTCTCCTCTCAAATTCTTGGAGTTCTGCTTGGAACATCTCCCTAATTGATCTCTCCAGAAATGAGGGTCTAAAGGTATAAGAGGGAGCTGCAGTGGATTCTGCCTCATCCTGGGGCCTAGAAGTGCTAGCAGCTGGTTGCTTACCTTTATCTTTCTAAATCTTCTTCTGTGAAGGTCTGAAGGGTATAGGAATTCTCATCTTGTTGAGCTGGGTGATAACAAAAGCAGGAACTTTTGTCTTAAGTTCTCCGAGCTCAAAAGGGGCGATGTTATTTGCTTGAAGGATGTAAGTGGCCAATTGAGGATAGAGAATTGGTGTAGACTTGGATTTGTTAAGGAAAAAATCATTCATCTCATTAAAGATCAAATCCCCTATGTTGATCTTTTTCCCACTGATTATCCTAGCCAGTAGCAAACAATCATCCTGAGTCAGATGTGAAAAACCCCCAAACTTGTTGATCATGCTCCTCGAATAGATATAGTGGATTATTCTATAATAATCACACATTTGCTTAGGTGGAAAGTTTAGTTCACTGGGGTAGTCATCACTTTGCATCAAAATTTTGTAAGCTTTGATGTCATTCATACACCTCCTCTCATAGAATCTTGGGTTCCCAGCAGTTCATTCGGCTTGGCACTAGAAATGTGGAAGGTTCGGCCTCAGTTTAACTCTTAGATAATCATTAATCATATTATCCTACTCATCATATTCTTCGATGGATTCCATATTACAGTAAAACCTTTTAATCACCTCAGGACAATACTCTCCTCCAATAATCAACCAATTCGAATAGTATTCCAGGGGATCACTCAAGTCCAGATCAATTTGTTTATTTTTCTTCAGGCTCTTAATATCCATAGAGACCACAGGACAGAATTTTCGATTTGTAAAATCTATCTTAAACTTAGCCAAATTTACATCACTATCTAGGTTCCTAATCAACAGCTCAAAAAAATCAGATAGGATACCTTCGGTAGGAATTTGACGTGACACACCTCCACTGGCTCTCTGCTTTCTCTGTCTCGGTTGCTTGGGGATGGGAACTCTCAAGGCAGCTTCCACAGCTTTCTAAACTAAAGCTTCCTCATCAGATTCTGTTTCAAATTCCTCGGTGACCATTAGTAGCTTGGATTTTGACTGGGGAGATTTTCTCTGGGGAGTGGGTTGCTCTTCGGCCCAACTTTCTCGTATTTTGAGGACTCCTCTTTTCTTTGAAGATTCTTCCCTCACTTTTGGTCTGTATCTTTTCTTTGTACCCAAGGGAGTAGTATCTTTGGATTGAGTTTGTTTCTCTGCACTTTCTTCACGCTCAACATTCGGTTGCTTGACTCTCACCATTTTCTATTGGACTGAAGGATTCTGAGGATTTAATAGGTTACGGGAGTGTTTGACGAGTGCGGTGGAGAACGAGTAAGCTTTAGGGTTGGATTTGAGTGGAAAGGGATCAAAAATTTAATGGAATAGTGGATTTTGGACCATTGCGTATGAACAGGGGAGCAGTTTTTTATTGAGTTAGGGTTCGAAAACTGACAAGGGGTTTTCAAAAATTGAACGTTATAAGCACCAAAATTATCAATCATGTTATCGATCAATGAGTGATTGATCACATGTTTGATAAATATAAAGAACACACAAGAACACTGAAGACAATTATTGATCAAGTTATCGAGCAAACAATTATCGATCACGTTATCAATAAACATTAATAAAGGAAATGTGTACCTGGTCTAATTTATCGATCATTTGATCGATTAACAGTTTATCAATCAACTTATTGATAATGCTTACCAAATTGAGCAAAGTGACTCAAATCCCTGTTGCTCCTGATTGATGTGTTGATCGATAATTGACTTATCGATCAGCTTATCGATAATGCTTACCAAATTGAGCGAAGTGACTCAAATCCCTATTACTCCTGATTGATGTGTTGATCGATAATTGAATTATCGATAATTTTTCTTCTGACTTCGTTCTTTCTCCTCACATGCTTTATTTATCGATCATTTGATCGATAAATTATCCCTACCTAGCAGTATTATTATCGATGTCTTTATCGATCATTCCATACTCTCTTTATCTCTGTTTTTCTTCGACAAAATAGAGCTTCCTGCAAAACAAATGTCTATCCACTCCGATGCTTAAGTTAGTCTTTTAATCATCAAAACATTAAATCTAAAGATTCAAATAAGAGAGTTCTTACAACTCATTGGGATTTACCATTCCCAATTCTCTTCTAAAGTAGTTGAATTTCTGTTGATCGAGAGGCTTTATGAAAATATCTGCTATTTGATATTCGGTAGGAATAAATTCTACTTTTACATCTTTCTTTTGAACATGATCCCGAATGAAATGACGTCGAAAGTCAATGTGTTTAGTTCGGGCATGATGAACTGGATTTTTAAACAAGCTTATCATACTCGTGTTGTCACACAGGATTGGAATCTCTCTCAAATTAATTCCCAAATCCTGTAGTTGTTGTCTTAACCATAGAATTTGAGCACAACAGCTGGCAGTGGCAACATATTCCGATTCTGTGGAGGAAATTGCCACAGTATTCTGCTTTTTGCTTGACCACGAGACAAGGCACCCTCTGAAGAATTGATATTATCCACTAGTACTCTTTCTGTTTGACTTATAGCCTCCATGATCTGCATCTGAGTATCCCATTAGATATTCTGCTCCCTTCTCTGGATACCATATTCCCAAATTCTGTGTTCTGACAAGGTATCTGAGGATTCGCTTGATGGCTTCTTTATATGATTCTTTGGGGGTTGATTAATATCTTATGCACATTCCCACACTGAATTGAATATCTGGCCTGCTTGCAGTGAGATAGAGTAATAAACCAATCATCTCTCTATATTTGGTCAGATTCACATCCTTGCCTTTTTCGTCTGCATCCAGTGAGATGGTTGAGCTCATAGGAGTTTTTACACTTTTGGCATTTTCTAATCCATATTTCTTTAGTAACTCCTTCAGATACTTCGTCTGGGATATAAATATGCCACTTTTCTTCTGCTTGATTTACAATCCCAGAAAGAAATTCAGTTCTCCCATCATCGACATTTCGAACTCACCCTGTATTAGCTTAGCAAACTCTTGACAAAGATCCTCATTAGTAGCTCCGAAAATAATATCATCCACGTAGATTTGAACAATCAAAAGTTCTTTCCTACTTCTTTTAATGAAAACAGTAGCATCCACTTTGCCTCTTTCAAAACCTTTTTCTATTAGGAAATTGCTAAGGCATTCGTACCAAGCTCTAGGAGCCTGTTTTAAACCATATAAAGCCTTTTTCAGTTTATAAACATGATCAGGGTAATTTGAGTCTTCGAAACTAGGAGGTTGTTCAATAAACACTTCTTCTAAGATCTAACCATTCAAAAATGTACTCTTAACATCCATTTTATATAATTTGAAATCTTTTATGCAAGCAAAGGCTAAGAGTACTCGTATGGCCTCCAATCTAGCTATTGGAGTATATGTTTCCTCATAATCAATGCCTTCTTCATGATTATAGCCTTTAGCTACTAATCTGGCTTTGTTTCTGATGATTTACATAGATTCATCGAGCTTATTTTTGAATACCTATTTGGTGCCTATGACAGGATGATCATTAGGTCTGGGTACCAATTCCCAAACTTGATTTCTCTAAAATTGGTTCAGCTCTTCCTGCATTGTAACTATCCAGAATTCATCGAATACAGCCTCATCAACATTGGTAGGTTCAATATGAGAGATGAATGCAGACAAGCGCACTTCATTGAACACTTGTCTCTGGGTTTTGACCCCTTCATTGACTTTACCAATGACTTTTTCTAGAGGATGGTCTCGGTTATGTCTCCAAGCCTTAAGCTGTTCTAAGTTTTCTTGTGAAGAAGGTTCGTTTAAATCATTTTTGTTTTCTAAACATTCTTCTGAAGGTAATTTATTTGAAAATTTGTTTAAATCCAGTTTTTAAAAATTTTGAACGATCTCAACATCATCATCTAGAGGTTTTGAAATCGACTCAGTTTCAGCAAACACGACATGTATTGATTCTTCAATTGTGAAAGTGCGTTTGTTGAAAACTCTATAAGTTTTATTGCGATTAGAGTAACCAAGAAATAAACCTTCATCAACTTTAGGATCGAATTTACTAAGATTCTCTTTCTTGTTGCTGTGAATGTAGCACTTACTCCTGAAGATCTTTAGATGAGCCAGGTTAGGCTTTCTTCCTTTGCATAGCTCATATGGTGTTTTCCCGTGTAGTGTTCTAATGTAAGCTCTATTGGAGATGTAGCAAGCCATGCTCATTGCTTTTGCCCAGAATACTTGTGAAATTCCTTTCTCATTTAGCATTGTCCTTGCCATTTCTGTGAGCACTCTATTCTTTCGTTCAACAGCTCTGTTTTGTTAAGGAGTTCTTGGTGCTGAAAAGTTGTAATCAATTCCATGCTCATCACAGTAGTCCGTGAATTCGTTGTTTTCAAATTCTCCTCTGTGATCAGACCTAATTGACATAATGGAAACACCTTTCTCATTTTGGACCTTCTTGGCAAAAACAATAAATGCATTAAATGTTTCATCTTTAGAGGAAAGAAATGGAGTCCAAGTGAATCTCAAATAGTCATCAACTATCACAAGAGTATACAGATTTCCACTGAAACTTTTAACTCTAGACGGACCAACGAAATCCATATGAAGCATTTGGAGTGGCCTTTCAGTTGAGACTATCTTCTTTGATTTAAACAAAGACTTTGTTTGTTTACCCTTCTGACAAGCATCACAAATAATATCATGTTCATATTGAATTTTTGGCAAACCAATAACCAAATCCCTTTTTGTTAATTTTGAAAATTGATTCATGTTAACATGTGCAAGACGTTTATGCTAAACGCAACTTTCCTCCTTTTTGCTAATAAAACAATTTTCAGAAAATTTTGAGTCAATTTGAAGTGTATAACAGTTACCGTCCCTTGGAGCTCTCAGCTTTATATTCAACTCTTCCTTTTTCAATGGCAAATCATCTTTGCTTATGACTAAGCATTCTTCTAAATCGAAAATCACCCAGTTGTTTTTGTCGGTACTTTGACTGACACTGAGCAAATTGTGACACAGACCTTCTACGTAGTACACATCTTCAACTTTTATTCCTTTGTCACTTCCTATCTCTCCGATTCCAGCATTTCTCTTCCAAATTGATTGCCACCAAAGCTTACTTTGCCTCCTTTTCTTGGTTTGAGTGATGTGAATTTCTCAGTATCGCCCGTCACATGTCTAGAGCATCCACTGTCGATGTACTATTTGTTCATTCTGGATGCTTTGAGGCATACCTGCAACAACACAATCATGTTTTAGGTACCCATACCTTCTTGGGTCCTTTTTGGTTAGTATGAGTTGTCATAGGCACATAAGTACCTTTGGGCACCCATTTTAATGTCCCGTAAATTCCTTTCTTCTTGTGATAACAAGAAGAGGTTGTATGACCTTTACGGTTGTAATAAGAACATAGTGCAAAAGGATTAGAGGAATGAACAGTATTTCTAAAGAAGGTAAGATATGATCGACCACTACTTTTCTTCTTTCCCTTTGCCTTATCTTGAACAAGATCATAACCTATTCCAGTTTTATCCATTGAACATTGTTGAGCTTCCAGAATCACTTTGAGCATTTCACTGTCCTTAGCAAATTTTTCCAAGGTTTTTGTGAGATCCTCAGCCTTCTTTCTGTTCTGTTCACATTTCGTACATGCTGGAGGTGGAACTGCATTGTCTTTCTACTTCGTTTGTTGTTCCTCCAGAAGTTTTATTCTTTTCTTGGAGCTTACCAACTCCTTTACAATTCTTACTAATTCTGAATGTAATGCATTGTATTCAGATTGTAATTCATCATAGGAGGGTTCAGAAGTGATTATCTCATCTGTCTCTGAATCTTCATCTTCCTGAGCCACAAGACAGATGTTGGCGGTTTCTTCATCGTCGCTTTCTTCTTCTTCAGAAGAACTATCTCCCCAGATTGATGTGATGAAGGCTTTCTTCTTTCTGAACCTTTCTTTCTTCTTTTCTTTGTCCTTCATCTTGGAAAGCTAGGGACACTCTGCTTTGATATGTCCTGGCTTTTTGCATTCGAAGCAGATGATTGGTTCCTTTTGCTCATTCTAAGATGTGGAGATTCTACGTTTTGACTGAAACTTCCTTCCGGCTTTGTTCTTGTAGAATTTCTTAAATCTTCTAACAATAAGACCCATTTCGTCATCTTCCAGGTCTTCTTCGTTGTCATCTTCACTTTCTTGAGTTCTGAGAGCAATGCTTTTACGGTTTTTCTCATTGATCTCCTTTTTATATTTTTGCTTGCTCTCATATTCTGCAAGACTTCCAAATAGCGCTGCAATCGAGCTAATTGATTCTCCCTTCGTTTTCTCAATGGCTATTACTTTCAGCTCCCATTCTTTTGTGAGACCGCTTAAGATTTTTCTCACTTGATCTTCCTGACTATACTTCTTTTCAAGTGCAGTGAGATGGTTTATGAGATGCAAGAATCTAACTTCCATGTCTCGGATGCTTTCTCTATCCTTCATTTTGAATAACTCGAATTCTTGGTAAGAGTGTTGATTCTGCTCTGTTTTACACCAGTGGTTCCTCTGTGAGCTATCTCCAGTGCTTCCCACATTTCTTTCACAGTTTCCAAACTAGAAACTCGAAAGTATTCTCTTTGGCTCAGTGTACAGGTAAGTACGTTGATGGCTTTGTCATTTAGTGTCACCAACTTTCTGTCTTCTTCATCGAACTTGCTGGGACTCTTACGTACTTGTTGTCCATCTACGGTTTTCATCAGAATGTAGTTGCCATGCTTGATCATGTGCCATAATCCATACTCAGTAGCTTTGATGAAGATTTTCATCCTCATCTTCCAAAATATATAGTTTTCTCTGTTAAAGCCAGGTAGTTTTGATGTTGAACACCCTTCAGGCAGCACACTGTCTTCGAATCCTACCATGGGATCTCTCTTCAGACTGTTAAGTCTTTACAGAAGAGACCTGCTCTGATACCAAATGTTAGTGGCAGTCTCACCCAAGAGGGGGTGAATTGGGTGAGTTATAAAAATCTTGCGAATTTAAAACAATAAGCTAACAGAAACAGAGAGTGTGAGTTAGAGAGATTTCACTGTAGAAAGAGGACACAGAATTTATACTGGTTTGATCTCAACCACTTGACCTACGTCCAGTTCTTAGAACACCTCTAAGTATCCCACTATGTTCCAAGATTAATCGGGCTCTTGGTGCCGCAGTACAGCAATTGATTCGCTCAATCACTCCCCCTTATTACCCGTAAGGTTACAATCCCACTCAAGAGTCCACACTCTTGAGTTTCATACAGAACGTGATTTACGATGATAGATACAGACTCTATCACAGAGTAATTAAATGAGAAACACTGAAGCTCAGTACATGCTAGAATAGAGTATTGAATGTAACAGTAAATAATCAGTAGAGGATAGCTCGCGTATTCAATCTGTTCATTTAATGCTTCTTCGTGCCTTTTATAGTTGAGGTAGTTTAATAACCGTTTAGATGGAAGAGCTTCTAGCCGTTGAGAGTTCGGTTGCGTGTTTTCCCAGTTGCAACGATTTTCGCCATTAATGCTTCTGATAAGGTAGGTTACAGGCTACTTAAACAACCGTTAGAGAGTCGTTGAGTTCTTCTTCGTAATCTGCAATAGTACTTTAATTCAATAAGTTTCTTTTTACAGAGTAAGACTTAGATCAGACTACACAAATGATAAGATGAATATTCATAGTTTAAAAGTAGAATCATTCAGTTGCTAAATGTTTTGAACAATAACTGTACATCCTTGATTGAAATAATGATCGATGACTGGTTGATCGATCAAGTTATCGATTATTCAGAGTGAGAACTTCTGACACAGGTAACTATGTTTATCGATCAAGTGATGGATTATTGATTTATCAATCAAGTGATCGATAAAAGGAAACAGTAACTTCATAAAAGTATGCAAAGAAAAGGAAGCTCAAGGTCTCTTTTGATTCTGAATTTCTTTAAATGGAGAATTAAGACAAACATGAAGGCTAAGAAAAGCTTGAATGAAATAGACAACATATTTTGAGAATCATCGCAACTGATTGAAGTTTTACTGAAATCAGTTCATGATCGAACAAGTGATTGAACACTTGTTGATCGATCAGGCTATCGATAAATAGAGTGATATGGAAATAGATTTTCAAGAATAATGATCGAACACTTTATCGATGAATAGATGTTAGATAAACTTATCGATAAACGATAAAGAAAAATATACTCAATGAAAACACACACTGTATACATTATCGAATAGATGATCGATAAAATAGAACAAAGAGATTTAGTCCTGTAAATACAAAGAACTGATTTATCGATCACGTTATGTAAAAAAAGGAGCATACATGTAAATGAGTGATCAATCATATTATTGATGATTGGATTATCGATCAGGTGATTGAAAAACCATGATTTAAAGATAAGATACCGATGATCGATCATTTAATCGATAATTCACTGATTGATCAAGTGATCGACAAGCCACTAGGATAATAGCCTGCATATAGAGTGGGTTGTAAAGCAGTGTTCGACCACGTTCTCGAAAAATCACTGATCGATAAATGGTGATTAAGACAAAACATAAAGTGAGTAGAGTGCTTTACCATTTATCTCTCTTCTCATTGATGACCCATTTATCGATTTATGTGATCGATAATTCCTTACCAAACTTGTGTCCCATTATCTGACAGTTATTCGATCACTTGATTATCGATCAACTGATCGATAACTTTCTGTAGACTTTTACACATAATTGAGTTAACAATGATCGATCAATTGATCGATCAACGCATTATCTATCAAGTTATCGATCAATGTTTCTGCTAAGTTACTTGTTTGTATAGAGATATTATCTATCAAGTTATCAATAAATCTTTGATTGACCAAGTGAGCGATCAACATAATAAAACACATATTCTATAATTTGTTATCATCAAAACCGTAATCCTAACATTACATAATTCTAGCAAATCCTTATATCTTACCTTTATTTCTAGTTATTTAGAATGGCTGACATTTGTTCATTTACTTGAATTAGTTTTTTAGTGATCTCCTTTTTTTCTTTTCATATCTGTGTTCCTCAATGTACTTTTGGTTATATAAAATACAAATGATTTGAAATGGGCATTTAAAATTCACTGGAATGAAAGGAAAGAGTCATAAAGAAAACTTGTACGTAAAACCGAGACCAAACAATTTAGTGTTCTGAATTTGGGTATCTTTAAAATAATCATATAGTTTACTAAAACTAGTTCTCCAAATTTCTTAGACAAGTAAATAACACATTAAATAAAGGGAAATTTTCATTTAAGGACCATTGTAACTAATTAATATCAATCAACCTCCAAAACATTTGAAAATTTCAGTCAACTCCCTTGGACCAAAATATAATTAAAATTTAAGGATAAAATTATAATACTACCCCTTCCTTTTTAAAAAAAAAAATTAATGGTTGCCGGAGGTCTGGCCACTGGTGCTCAGGTGATCAGCATGGCTAAAGGTTTTTGTTTTAAAAAAAAAAAAAAGGTGGCCCGGGGGATTTGAACCCTTGATCCCTTGGCACACCAAAAGTAATGTAACTACTAAGCCAACCAAATTTGAACCCTTGATCCCTTGGCACACCAAAAGTAATGTAACTACTAAGCCAACCAAATCATTTAATCATATGATGTGAAGAAATATATATAACAAAATAAATAAAAGTGTCCAAGTATAAATGAATAAGTGAAATTCGACAATTTGCAAGTAAAATTCAATAATTCACAACAAAAATTTGATGATTTACAAGTAACATAATATAATTATAACTCCAAATGCAAGTGTTTATATGTGAATAAGCAAGTAAAATTTGAAGATTTATAGCAAAAATTCATGTATTTATAACCCAAGTTCAGTGAATCACAAGAAACATAAGGGAATTCGCAATCCCAAATCTAAGTGTTTGAGTATGAATGAACAAGTGAAATTCAGCAATTTACAACAAAATTTCAGCGATTTGCAACTCAAATTCAGATATTCACAAGAAACATAAATATTACAAAACTTATAACATAATTCACAACCTCAAAAGTTTTGCGAATTAAGGAACCTGAGCTTATATTCAAGGAGGTTTCATTTGGGTTGTGAATTCCATTATGCTTCTTAAATGCATTGTGCATTAATTTAAATTGTGCTTCAAATATCTGGATTATTTTTTTTTAACTTGTGAATTTATTCATTATGATCTATCAAATATATAGAAGTTATGAGTTAATTATCAAAGGGTTTGATATATATGTGTGCGTGGAGCTAGAAGAAATGAAGACCGTACATGGAGAATTGTATTATTGACAATATATCGTCCACGCAACATTTAATTTATATTGCAAACCATCTTTTAATATCTTATTTGTTGTCAAAAATTATAATATAATTAGATTACAATGTATCTGATGAACACAAAGTGGGTAAAAGAGCTAACTTGAGATCATTAGCATTATAAAGCAACAAAAATTAAATACAAGCAATATGTAATTAATTTTAATATGACGTTACATATTCCTTTTTATTCACTCGATCCTTAATTAGCAAAACTAAGAAGATGCTGGTCCTTGAAACAACATTCCTAATAAACTAATAAGTTTAACTTTTTCATAGTAACTTTAAGAAATAATTTTTTTTATGACTGAACCATGCTAACAAAAAACTCAAATTATATCATAATCATATAAACTAACTAATTATATAATAATATCATTCGTGATAGAAAAGAGTAGCACCCAATTATACATCATATCACGGATAAAAGAACTGTTCTTAACTTATTCAAATTCAAACTATGTAAGAAAGTACCGATCTTATCTAATATGGCTATAAAACAAGATATTATATAGCTCATAAATCAAAATAGTAAGAATTAAATCTTAATTCATATTTTATAATAAATTCATAATAAACAAATCACATATAATCTTAGGCCTTTTGGCCAACTACCAGCATACATATCACAACACTACAAATCAAAGGACACAAAAACATAATATACATGAATCAATTAAACACAGTTTGTCCTAAGGTAGTACTATACAGGAAACAACATAATTTATAAATCAAGAAGACGCTATAAGTCACTAATGTAACTTTACTCCTCCTAAGCCTTCCTGAAGTCCCTCCCATAAAGCTTTCACTTGGAAAATGTTAAACAACAAGGATAAGACAATGTCTCAGTAACTAAATTCCTACCCGTCACACATTAGCATGGGTTAGCAAGGTGTCAGGTAGAATACATAGAGTTAATAACAGTCAATAGACATTTATCCAACAGTTAAACTCACAATAACCATATAAGTCAAATATTTCTGCCAATCTCATGCAGCTAATAATTTCAAAAGAGATAACATATTTTTTATTTATTTAAAAGATATAAATATCAAGGAAAATCCCATGTCATATGCAATTCCTGAACATAAATCCATCCTTATATCCTCCTTATTTCTGCCAATTGGATTCATGAGCTAAGTTCTTTCTATTTAACTGGCTACTTTGACAAACTCACCACATTAGTGATATAAACTAGCCAAAGACCACAGAGCACTCTGTAGACCATGGGTTCCCCCCTTTAAAGAACTAGTGGGTTGTCGTAGTCTCTTGAAGAATTAGTGTAACATCCTGAGTTTTATCGGGTTTTAATGGCCTCTTTTGGGTTGATTTTGAGGATAGATTAGTGATTTAATCTTGATCTTGGTGTTTGGGTTGGATTTGAGATTGGGTGGAGGCATAGGTGAACGTACCCCTCTCAGGGTATGTTCGCCGCGGCGCACCGGGAGTTTCAGAGGGGGGTGTCTTCTCAGGAAGGTTTGGCCGCGGCGAAGTCTAGGGGACGCCGCGGCGAAGTTGTTCAGGTGAGCGAGGCTTCTCTTTCGGGAAGGTTTGGCCGCGGCAAAGGTAGGGGTATGCCGCGGCGAATGTTTTCTAGGCGAGCGAGAGTTTCCTCTCGGGAAGCTTTCGCCGCGGCGAAGATTGGGGTTCGTCGCGGCGAAGTCAGGTTTTCAGATGACTAATTCCTCTCGGGATTAGTTCACCGCGGCGAAGATGGAGTTCGCCGCGGCGAAAGGTCGCGAATCTATATATTCGCGAGAGCAGTCAGCGTGCAAAAAATAAGAAAATCTGAGGAGGAGAGAGGAGCTCTGCTAGGGTTTCGTTGTTGAGGCTTGGGAAAGGCATTTCTAAGGATCCATTACCTCAAGTAAGTGATTTTAACCTCTAATCTTCTTCCTTTATTGGGATTTCTTGGAATCTATAAGGAATTATGGTGAAACCCTAGGATTTTCTAGGTTGTGTTGGAACTGAGGTTTTTGACCGATTGTTTTGAGTTTAATTGATTGCATTGGGTTAGTTTAAGTGTTTAATCGGTGTAGTTTCCTTGGATTTAAAGAATCTTAAATTTTTGGAGCTAGGGTTTATGGAATTGGATAATTTGGGATTGAGGATGATAATGTAGAGATTGATTTTGAGTTTTGTGAATTGGGTTATGTTAAGGAGGGTTAAATTGGATGTTTAATCGGTTTAGATTTGTTGTTGGAACCTTAATTGCTCAAATGAGATGTTGGAGGTTGAATTCCTATAGTGGGTCCTTGAGGTTTGAACTCTAATTGATGCTTGGAAGGAGACTTGATGTTTTAATAGACTTTGAGGACTTTGGAGTGTTGTTTTGATAGTTATACCCTTTGAGTTGGGTAGAGTTTTGATGGAAGATAGGAATTTTGTGTCCCCAAGTGTTGTTTTGGCCACATTATTAGTTTGAAAGCTAATATATGTTGGTTGTATGTTTTTGTGCTTGTGTAGACCGGTTGTGAGTCTTGGTGGTGCACGGGGCCACATTGTTGATTGTTATTCCTTGCTCAGGCGAGAGGTAACCACTTTCCAATCCTTAGTACTTGCTTCTGTGGTATTGTGAGTAGATTTGTGTTTTGTGCTCCAAATAGTAATTGTGTTCAAACTATATGTTGTATATAAAAAGGAAAAACCGTCTTGTGGGGTTTTGACTTATGATGAATGAATCTTGGAATTGTGAAAGATATGCCACTGAATGAGGTTAATTGTGAAATGATTGTTACTCTTTGCTTATGATTTGAGCATGATGCATTAATTGGGAATTGGTGAGAGTCTTGTCTGTTACTACCACGTGGTAAGGCCTCCATTAATGCATGATGGTTGGCTTAGTACATCCCCCATAGTGAGGGATAGGCCTTTTGATTCCCTACGTCCCCTAGAGTGAGGGATAGGCCTTTTATGGCTCCTTACGTCCCCCATAGTGAGGGATAGGCCGGGTTCGGCTCCTGAAAATCCCCCAAAGTGAGGGATTTGATTGATGGGATTGCATCATTGCACTTGCATGAATTGTTGTGGCTATCAATATATATATATATGATTTGTGAACTGGCCCACTTGACACCTCACGAGCACCTATTTAGTAGTACCTAGTATTGGAAAGGTTGGTTACTGGGACTTTGTCTCACCCCGTGGTTTACAATATTTTCAGGTAAAGGTTCTAGGCATGCGCCTTTGGGAAGAGACGCAGAGGCTTGAGCTTGGTTAGCTTTAGGCCTCTAGCCTTTATTGATGTATGGCTAGTTGTATATTGCCACGTTTAGGGTCCTTTTAAACTATTTTTGATTGCCCGGTTTATTTGTAAACTGGAGGAAGTGTATCTTCTTCTTATTTTAATTGGGTCGGAGGCTCCTTTTTACTGATTATGGAACTTGGATTTACATGGTTGGAAACCATTTGGATGGGCTAATTTTGTTGTCTTTTGTTACCCGAGCCGGAGGCTCGGAGGCCCAGTGATTGCGATTGAATGATGATAGTTGCATGCAACTGCGTTTGAGAGGGAACCAAGTTTTAAATGTTAATTTTTTTAAAATTACGCAATTTCTTTCTACTATGGTAGTTGTTGTAACATCTTTCTTTTTCTACCATAGTAGTGGTCTTATGACGAGTTATAACGTTTTAAGGTTAAGGGTTTTACAATTAGTGGGACAATAATAGTGGCCAACCATAAAGCTCCGTAGAGAGGCCAATACCACATGGCAGGTATATAAGTCTTAGTAACTCCAATCATCTCCTTCCCCCACCCAAACTAGATGCACATGGTTTAAAATAAGACATTTATATACATAATCAACCGAATTCCAGAATAATACCTCATAGTCATAATCATTAATTTCTAACAATACAAATGATTTCAATCCTTTTCAAAATAGCATCCCACAAGACAATTCATACAAAATATAACATACTCATATAAAAAATTAGTACTAAAACCACTCACCAACTTCATACTAGAGTATCTAACATATAGAAATTTAGTTACCTAGGCTTCTAGCTAACAGTCAAGTACAAACAAGGCCCATACTTGAAAATTTCATAGTAGTATTTATATCTAATAACTTATAACTTAGAGATCGAATTGACGATCCAACAATTGAAATTGACAAGTATGAAGTCCAGGACCAATTGACCAAATTGTAGCTTGATCCAACGGTTCACAAACTCGTAAACAGCACTTTATTGAGACTGTTTCAATTTTGTGCGAAAATTATAGAATTCATCTTTAACTCTTCCCTACTACCACCTATATATAAGTTTCTCGAGCTCCCTCTTCCCATCATTTAGTCAACGTGGGACTTCTTAACATTGTCATTTTATTCATTACTCATATATATACAAACATACATATATATATAGATACATAAGATCATAACCTTTGTTAATTCGATCATAAATATCTACTTAAACTTGAGGGATAAGAAAATTAGGATGTTACAATTCTTCCCTCCTAAAAGAAATTTTGTCCTCAACATTTGCCTCTCAAATAAGCTTATCATAGCTTTTTCTGTCTTATTTTCTTAGCTCTATCATATACAATCCTGTTATTTAACTTTCACATATAATGTCACCACAAATACGTGTTATGTGTGTGTGTGTATATTCTCCACAATTTTTGAACCATAGTTTTATTGTGTCACTCTCATCAAAGATTTTTATTCTCATTCATTCATAATATTCTAGTCTAACTATTGTCTCTTTCTCTCTATTTTTTTTCTTTTGAAGTTTTCTTAAGAGTCATCCATTTTATATTACTAACTCTACTATTTTACCAAAAATCTCATCCAATTTACTTCATCTTTTTCAACTTATTTATGTTAATTTCAAGAAAAAATTAGTTGCACATTTATACATAGAGACAATTATCATAAACTTTTATGTGTAAGTATCCTTTTCTAAATAATAAATACAATAATTTTTTTTGTCCTAACACATTAGTTTATAACAATTAAGGTTGTTACTGTTGCACATTATAATATATTCATTGCATCCCCACTTTTTTTTCAAAAAAGAAAACACAAATATTGATGACATTTACATAAGTTTTGACAACTATAATATAATAAAAAGAGTTAAAATGTCATACTTATCTTTTAACAGCGTTTGTAAGGTTCAATACTCAATTCTTTATTCCATTCATATCCATGCCAAAGTTTTCATAAAAAATTTGATTTTCACATGAAGATCCCAAACATTATTGTTATTTACCAATAACTTTTTATAGTTCATAAACGGATCTATAAACTCAAATCAATATTTTATAGAACTTTTCACACATATACAATCCTAAAATCCATTAAGATCGTGAATAATCCTTATCCTTTAATTTCTCAAGAAACTAATCTTAGAGTTTAATCAAAATGTTTGACTATAGTAATTTATATTATTATTTTAAAATATAATTAGAAGTAATTAACACAAAGCAATGCCATTTTTAATATAACTTCATCTTTTTCATCTGAACAGTTGTATGTTAAAAACAAACACATGCCTATAACTGTTATTTATCATTATATCCTGATATTTTGGAATATTTTCAAATAATTTTTTATAACTTTCTGAATAAAATATTTATAAATGAAGAAGGAATATTGATTAAAAAAATACTGAACAAATTATAATTCAAAGAATGTCATTTTCTTTTAATTTGGACAAAAATTATCTAATTCACAGCTTACTTTTCTTAACTCATCTTTAAGGATAGATTTTTTTTTTTATTTCAAACGTTCAATAATGTTCTAATAGCAAAACAATCATATAAGATATTCATGGAGTTTACTTTTGTATCTAGAATATAGACACATGTATAAATTCATTGAATACTATTTAGTATCATCTTATGGATGCAAACAAGTTGAAATAGGTTCATACTCTCTAATGTAATGCTTATCTCTAAATGAATCAACTCTTTTCTATGCATATGCAGTTTTTTTCATCATTCAACATTGAGATTATTTCAAAATAAGCAATTCTAACGTGAGAGCATGAAATTACATAATGATATGCTTTGGATTGTTGATTCTAAATATCTATTATTGGTTTAGCAAGTAGGAACAATATACTCAAATAATTGACTAACAAAACACCAAACTAATAGCAACATACTAAACATACGCATATTTATACATATATAGAGGGAATATATATATATATATATATATATACACCCATATACTTATAGCATACATTATTTGTCAAAACAAAATTTACAAGGATCTTTTGATTCTAAAGGTATCTTTCAAATAAGAATAAAATAATTTACTATAAAATTCTTAAAAATCTTATATATATGTGTGTGTGTACATCAATATTTTTTTAAGCTTACAAGAAGATCAGTTGCCTAATCCAATTTATTATTGTCTATTAACACTGATAGTAACACTTTCATATGAATAATACTCACAATGATTAATCATACTTCCTAATCCAATATTTCCTCTTAAATACTTGAAGTACAAGAATACTTGTCTTTCTATTATTAATTTCCCCAACTACTCATTCATTTTATTTTATATATATATATATATATATATATCTTTTTGCTCACTCATTTATAACATTTCTTATGTGAGTATAAAATTTATAAGAATTTGTAATTCAGAGATAATATTTTATTAGGTTCATTAACATGTATGAAAATGTTTCATGATTTTGTACTTATTCAAAGATTTTTTTTTTTTTTTGTAAAGTTTGACAATCACTCTCCTTATAAGTAGATAAATCTTCCTAGTATGATAAATAAGAAATAACATTATTTTATTTATATGTGAAATTATCAACTTTCACAAATAATTTGAGAATGAATTTGATAAGAAAAAATTGTTGATTCTAATATTTTCAAGTAAAATCTTTAAAAGTACTTTTAACGTAAAAATTTTAGAAACTCAAAAAGAGAAATAGCAATTCATTAAATACTTTATCTTGCCAACATCACTTTATGCAAACTCTAAGTCAAAAATAATATATCAATACAAATGGATCGACACTTAAATATGCATATAAAAAACTCTTTCATTCGTTTAAGCATCGCCATTCTATTGTACTATATATTTATTCAATAATTTCACAATGTCTTTACTACTACTTATGATCTTATACTTAATTCAAAATGGACATCGTAAACATAATTTGGTAACATATACCTCAAGTTTCACTTACAAAATCTTCTTTTCGTTTATCAATATTCTAAATGGTCAATCTCTACTTCTTCTTTTTCTTCCTCATTTTTTTTAAGAGATCAATTATATTAATAGAAAAAGAATACATAAAAACAGTTACCTTCAATGGACAATCTACGACATCAAGCATCAAACACAAATATATAAATATATATATATATATATATATATCAGGGGGAAAAAACACATAAGGCAATTCTATACCATTGATTACACAACAAAATTATTATTTGGATCTTACAATAACTTTTTTTTTCCCTTTGAGTTCCTTATTACTTGTATATTTTCAATATCACTCTTTTTTTTTTTTAATTGTGATCTATAACAATTTAAACAGTATTTAAATCTCTCATAATTTTGAAAAGTCATAATTTTTTTTATATAGCATTTAGGTTGAATCATACCTACATAACCCAGTGAAATGAGCTTAGATGTTGTCTAACATAAAGTAATGTGATTCACATCTTTTAATTAGAAGTATTCATTTTAATTTCAATATTTTTCCAAACATCTTATTTGTATTTCTTTATTGTTGAATGACTAATATTCTATATAATTTGCAGTTCAAGGTATTAATATAAAATACTGACTTCTATGCATTTAGAAGCTACTTAGTTACATTTATTATTATTGATACTATTAACACAAATACCTATTATTAAAACTTAATATATGGTAATACAATCACACAAGATTTCAACATATACTTTGCAACAAATTTTTTTAACCTAATACCATCAAATCTTATTTATCACTTACTTAAAAGTCCTCAAAACAAGTATTTTTCACACCTATTCATAAATTTCCTTATCATAAGGGTCCTATGTCTTCCTCTTATAAGTAAGAAAATATTTGATAATATATTTTATCAATTCTCATAATGAATTAGTTGTGAGGAAAATAATAAAGGGCAAATTACCATAAAAAATTATATTTGTTACTTCTCTTATGAAGGGTTTAACTATACAACAAATTTCTACAAATATTTGTTTACACTCTTATCAATATTATTTTTTTACTTAGATCAATAGTTTTATACTTACATTAAAAGACTCAATTCCCATACAATTTTGTTGTTAAATGCAATGTAAAACTTAGTTATCAAGCTTAATACACATTATTCTTCTTATGTATTATTTATTTGACATCTCATTATATTTTTTTCATCTCTAACTTTGAAATAGGACAATTGGCATGATTAGCAAATTAGAGACTCTTGATGGTAGCCACAACATGGCTTCTTATGTGGCAGCTCATCACACCATATATGAAGAGGGAAATGGTCGGAAATTTTTCTATAAATACCCCCTAATTACACTAAAATAGCCAAAAATTGACAAAAGAGGGGAGGCGCTACCAAACTGAATTCTTAAGTCTAAAAGTGATCCCTAAATAGTGCATTTGAAGGAGGAAATACCAAGCTTTGTTCAAGGATTTATCAAGGTAAGTTTGAGCTTTGTTTTTGTTAAGTTTAAAGCTTTTTTTTGTTGAAAATTTAAGTTGTAAACCAAGGTTATGATGCTAGCCATTTTCTGTTAGAATGAGTATGAATTAGGGAGCGATAGAAGCCTTGAAAATGAGTTGAAATTATGATGTTTAAATGGCGTTTGAATTGATTTTTTAAAGAAAAACAAAATAGGATCATTAGTCACTCAATTCGACCATGATGTGTTCTTGATATAGAAATTTATTTTGCTGCATTTTGATGATTCCAATGGGTTCAAAAGGTATTTTTGTATACAAAAATGCCAAGAAAAAGTGTTTGGAATCATTTGAATCAAAATTGGAAATTTTGAATCTAATAGGGGCACTATTCAGCCAAGTCAAAAATGGAAGGGAAAGAGTGTGATTTTGTTAAATCTGAATTGATATTTAGATTCTCATGAAAAATTGTGTAGGAATGAACCAAGAAATTGATGGAATGAAAAAAGGAACAATAATGTCAAAAATCAAAGAAAAGGGAGATTCAATTAGGTTTAAGGTTAAGTATTTGTAATCAAGCTTGAATTGTTGATAATATAGCTTGTAATTATGCTTGAATTGATAGGTTTTGTGGAGAAGAATAAGGGAGAGTATTAAACCTTAAGGAGACCGAATTGAAGCAAAGTTAAAAGGTAGGATTGAATCCATAATTGATTGTTTTTCTTACTTGCTCAATATGTATATGTTACTTGCTTATTGATTGTTGAATTATGTTATGGTAATGGTTGATTTTATGATGCTTGATATGCTTTGGCTAAATGCATAATAAGATGTCAATGTGGATATATGATTGTTTTCCTTCATGGCATAATGCATAGCATAATTATGCATGAATTGAAAATGGTAACATGTCACATTTTGTAAAGCATGATTAACATGGCAATTGTGGTTCATTGCTACTGAGATTTTCATGAAATCTCATTCCTTTCTATGTTAAATTATGTACCAATTAGGAAATGGATCAAGCAAGAACAAGAGCAAGGAGATAGTTTTGGGATGATGAGACTACATGGATACATGGATTTCATGGCAATGTATTGTTATTATGTTGCCTTTTGAAGAACTTTATTATAATTTTGTAATGAATCTTGGATATTGTAAACTCATGATCATGTACTTATAATGTTGTATTGCTGATCATAAATATGGTTTTGGTATGGCTGGATTGATGTGGTATGGAATAGAGGAAAGAAAATTCAAGAAAATTGGATTGAAGGGATTAAAATACCCTAAAACTGGATGAATTTGGGATACATAAAATAATGACTAAATGAATGAGTTTGGATCTGAGATTTTGAAAATTATATATGTCATTTTTATCTTTAAATTAAGTGGTAGATCATCAAATCTAGAATTCTTTGCTAAGAGTTATGCCCTTCCAAAGTTGGGCTAAAATATTGAAAAATTAAAAAATGACCAAATGAATAACACAACTTTGCAAATTTCTTGACTTTGTTTCATAAGGATATGATACCAATGAGTATTTTCCTTAAAGAACATACTGCAAGCTTCAAATAGAGCTTATAACCATTTCATTTTGATTTTTCACAATTAGTTATGAATTTTCAAAATTTACGAAAATTGCAATGGATAGTGAATCGTAACTCGAGACAAATTTTCAAAATCTGAAATTTTCTCATTTTTAAGTCTAGGAAAATGGTTCTGTTTGTTATATAAGATTATTTTAAAGGAGGTGTGACACATTTTGGTATCAGAGCAAAAGTTCTGGACAGATATTAGTTGCACTGTATTGATTGATATGTAATATAAAATGTAATTGATTGCTAGTTATTTTTGTGAATTGGATTGTGTTTGGCTATGCATTATGAAATTGATGTAAGTGTAAAAAGAAAAAAAGGATGGCTTATTGTGAAGATAGTGAATCAACAGGTACTATCAATTAAAGAATGCCAGGGGATTTGTATCCAGAGTGATAACATCCACTAGTAGAAGACCCAGATGACCCTACTCCTCTGCCAGGGTATTATCAATTGTTGAATGACATCGAGGACATCCACTCAGAGGTAAACTCTAACCCGATCATAAAGTTCAAAGATGATGCCCAAAGTATAGTGAGATCATGCCCAACCCAGATGAAGCAGGTCCTAGTACAATCAGAGTGGTGTTTATAAGTGTGGTAAGACCTAGTCAAATCAAGACTAAAGATATGTCAATTAAAAAGAGACCTTTATTGGTCAAGAAGGAGCTTAAAGGGTAAAACGATATCTTTCAAGAGTTTCTGGAGCTTAGAAGGCACATAGATGGAACACAGAATCAGTATGCCTTTATCTACCTGAATTACTTCTTTTATGTGAGGCTGCTCTACAATGAGGTGACTGAAGAAGATCCAGAGGTAGATGATGCACTTTGGAGGCAGGTATTATTATATATACTCCTAAGGACTTAGGTTTGCTAGGAAGAGATTCAGAAGATATGTAGCTGTTTAGTAACTTGTAGATTTGACCAGCTACTTGATGATCTAGAGATCTTTGCTATCACCATGTTTTCTTTTTCTTCTTCTCTACTGTGAACTTAGATGACTATATCATTTGTAGTACTAACAGGTTGTGCTAATGCTTGAGTGAATGTTCTAGTTGACTGCGCTAAATCTATGTATATATAGAAAAAGTTTAATGTAAAATATCTTCCGCGTTAAGTAATGATTCTATTTCTCTTGTAGTTAAGAAGATTTAACAAAATGGTTAGAACAAGACGCGCAACTCAGGCAAGGAAAGAACTAGCAAGACCCCTTGTGGACCTGATACAAAGGATCATGGAAAGGTTAGAGGAACAGCAAAAGACTAAGCAAGAGATATAGGCTACACAAGCCAAACAAGAACAAGAAAGAGATGCTACTGTAGCTACAATAGTAGCAACAGTATTAGCACGATTACAAAAGCCTGGGCAAGGCATGACCAGAGCAACTCAACTAGTCTAACAACCCTAACAACCTCAAGAAGCAACTGCTGAAAGAATACAACCTACTGTAGAACCCAATACATTATAGCAGTGGATAGTGAAATTTGGGAAACATTACCCTCTAGCTTCAAGGGAACTTTGGATGTGCAAGTGGCCGAGGACTAGATAACTCGGCTAGAAAAGTTTTTTAAAAATTTTGGAATGCTCTTCTAAGAGAAAAGCACAAATGGCAATTTACAAGTTAGAGGGAGAAGCTGACTGATGGTGAAGGAACACAGAGTTAGTCCTCCAAGCAAACGCAACTCCCATTATCTGGGAGGTGTTTAAAAAACAGTTCTTTTTGAAGTATTTTCCTCGCTTAGTCAGAGACGAGAAAGAGACAGAGTTTCTCATGGTGAAGCAAGGAGCCAATAAATCTTTTGACAAATATTTGGCTCGGTATATCAAACTATCTAGATATTCTACCTACCTTCAACATATGAATGGTGAGCCTTGGCTTACTGAGAAGATGAACAATAGGCTAAACCTGAACTAAGAGAGAAAGTGGCCCCATGATAACTCGAAGTGTTTAATAAGGCAGTATAAGCCTGTCGTATCACCTAGAGCAGCCAGAATCACTACAAACTGGCCAAGGCAACCCCTAAAGTAAAGAAGTCAGGGGTAAGGATGGTACAAGAAAGAACTTCCTATAGGGGCAATAGGAAGAAGAGAAAGCCTAACTTTGCCAGAAGGCCTAGGCAGGGAGCCTAATAAGGAGGTCTTGAAAATGTTCGTCGAGGATATGAGTGTGATATCTGTGGCAAAAATCACAGAGATAGGCTATACACAATGGGTTAAAATGTGTGCTACAGGTATAGAAAGCCTAGACACTTTTCCAGGAAGTGCCCGTAAGGTATCAACAGTATGGCGAGACCTTAGGCTCAGGGTAGGGTGTTTGCCCTTAATTGAGAAGAGGCTTATAAGTTATCACATCCTAAATTTTAGGTCTAGAAGTACTAGAATTAGACTAAAATGGATAGGCCACCAAACCCCCTTTTAACAGAGGTCTCAGAGGTTCTTTAGAGAGACAGAGAGATTTTTAGGAACTAAATCATAAAGGGAAAGTTTTTAGGGACTGAGGAAAGAGAAAGTTAGAGACTCGAATGAAGTCTCGAGGTCCAAGAATGAGAAATAAAGATGAACGTAGGCTAAAGGTTATGTTGAAAGCGTCAAGAAGGTAAATTATGGGTCAAGCTAAACCAGGGGCAAAATCATAATTTTGCAAAGTTCCTAGCAAGTGGAGTAAAAATGGAAATTATACCCAAAAAATCCTAGAAAAATCGCAAAAATGGGAAATGACATGTTAAGGCCTGTATGGAAAGTTTAGGGGTCCAGTATAAGGATTTGAGGTAATTAAGGACTAAAGGTTGTACTAGGAACCTTAGTAAGAGGATTCCTGAGGCTAAACTCAAACAGGAAGCTGGACACAAAGTTTGCAAAATTTTAAGCCAAAAAGGATGAAGATGAAAAGTTAGCATGAATACTTGAAAAAAGTTTTAGAAAAATAGATATAAGGTCCAAATGCCCGAATGAGGTTAAAAATAAGGAAAATACCCCCGGAAGGAATTTGTAAAATTCCTAGGGTTTTGGCTAATTTTGAATATTATCAAAAATGAATCATTTAAAATACAGAGGGGCCTCAGATAATTGGATAAAAATAGGAAAAATACTTGAGAAATTATCTCAGGTTTTAAAAATAATTCCATCCCCAAAAAGCAAAGAGGCTGGTTTTAATACAATTTAAAGTTTATTTATACACTATCCAGTAAAAGTCAAAGTAAACTATCTAGAGGTTAACTTTTCACTTAAGAAAAATTAGAAAAATTTCTCATGATGAATAAATAGTATTGGTACCTAGAGACAGATTGTCGGAGTCATGGACAGGTAGAAAGAATTCAATCAAGTTTACTCTGAAATAAATATTATTAATTGTTTTAATGAAAGAACAACGGAAGAGCATCACTTCCTCTTAGGCATGTTATATAATGCCATATAGACTTACTTAAGGTGAGGAAATAGTACCAAAATATGTCCTGGTGGCCCTGGGAATATCAAGACCTAAAAAAGTACCTGATATGGTGCAGAATAGCAAGACAGGTGGAGAAATACCTAAGAGCTACATTTTGCACGAATTTCTTATTAATTTCCTCTCTATTTTAATGCCAAAATGATGAAGGGACATGGAAAAGACAAGTGTACGGTTCGATGAAAGAGACTCGTGTACTATTAGTTGCCAGACACGTGTATGGTTGAATTAAAGACATGTGGCTTGATGATGTAAGCATGATGTCATGAGGACACTTGTCACCATAAGAAAATGAGAAAAAATAAATGGCCAAGATTTAATCTTGCAATTTCAAGATGAATGGCTAGGATTTGTTCACAAACTCAATATATACCCTCTTCCCTCCCTTTATTTTCATCCATGGCTGTTGAAACTATGGGGAGCTCTTGCAAAATGAGTTCTAGAGAGAGAAAGAGGAAGGAAAGAGAAAGGCCAAGTGATCCCATGTAAGATCAAGCTCTAAAACAAGGTATGTTCATGGTTTTTGATGTAGTTTTCATTACCCTTGTTGTTGTTAAGGTTGGTTATGGATTTTAATAGTTTTTGGGAGCTTGAAAACCTAAAAGAACATGCTGCACAAAATTGTTAAGTGTGAGGGAAAATGAAATTGATGTTAGAATAATGTTTAAAGGCTTGAAAGGAACAAGAATCAAGTGCTTTTATGTTGAAATTAGTTGAATTTCATGATTACGTAACTTAAGTAATATTTTGGCGAGATCTGGTTCTTAGGGCTAGAATTAGATTTTGATGATTTTGGTGCTTCCAATGTGCTTAAAATGAAAATTGTGTGGGGGTAATGGTGAGAAAACAAGTTAAGAAGCATTAGAATTGAAAATGAAAATTTTAGACCCAAAATACATACTATTTGGTCAAGGCTGGTTTATGGAGAAGGAGTTTGATTTTGATTATTTTTAGCTTGGAAATAGATTCTACATACAAAATTGTGTGGGACTAGTATGTGAAATTAATTTTAACAAAGTCAGAAATCAAACTTAAAAGTTAGAAGTTAATATAGTTCAAAGAAAACAAAGTGTTGATGTTATTGATTACCACAGCTCCAATAAAGGAACAGAAATGATGTGTTGATGTATTTAAGGCCATGAGACATCAAGAAAAAGGAATGGTAAAGGTTGAGTAAGCAACCTTAATGGTTGGAAGCAAAAAGGAGTAAGAAGAAAACTTAAGGATACAAGGGAGTGAACTTACCTTTTTTTTATGCTTGATGTGTATGCTTGTGTGTTAATGTGCATTATGTTGTTTGATGATGAGGTGAGATGCTAACACTAGCATGATGCTCTGTTTTATTGATGTTTTCCATGACCACGCATGTTAATATGAAACATTGAGTATGAGAATATGTTATAAGTAAGCATAAGTTAGATCATGTAAGCATGTCATACACTTATATCCATTTTGCATGCATAATGGTAATATTTGCTACTAAGATTCTTCCAAATCCCATTCTCTCTTAACCAACCATAATATGTGATAAAGATCAAGTAAAAGATACATGAAGAGGAAATAAGGAAAGAGGAAAAGAGTTGAAGACATTCATCGTATTAAATTGTACAATTTATATGTTAATGTATGATATAAACATGCCATTAATATTATGGGATATTAAATAATGATGATGGCATGTATAGCTAACTATAATAATGTATAGGAATGGTTAATACATGAACGGAAAGAGATTATGCATAGAAGGAATTAATCATGAATTGTTAATACAAGTTAGGGAGATAAAGCATCCCTAAACGAGCCACTAAATAGTAATAGATTGAAAGGAGGCAAATGATTGATTCTACCTATGAAGTTTTGTATAGCTGAGGTACACATCCTGAGTTTTAAAATAAGTAGTAAATCACTTAAAATAGATATGTGTGCTAAGAGTTATACTTGATCAAAATTAGGGCAGAGAAACTGAAAAGTGTAGTTTTTACCAAATAAACAGTAAATTTCAACAAATAAACTGCACAAATTGGCAAGGGTTAAGTCTAGTTTTATATTTTTTCTCTGTAGAGAACTCAAAGAGCTTCCAATATATTTTTGAACCATCTCAGTAAAATTTTTCTATAATTAGTTATGATTTTTTAAAGTTGGAATAAAAATTTGGAATTTAACCAGTGAACAGTAACCCTAGAAGCGATTGTAAATTTTCAATCCACAATCTTGTTTCATGATTGACTTAAACTGTAATGCTTCCAAATGTATACTTTGAGGGGCTAAATGAAGGATGTTTCATTTTAGTATCAAAGTAAAGGTTCTGGCAAATGTTTAAATAGAACAAAAGTTCTGACAAAGGTATTAATGGAGTACTAGTTCAAGTAAAGCCTGATATGAGTCAAATCCCTATCTAGAAAAGTGATGGGTTATCAGGATTGGTCCAACTATGGTTATGAGATTGAGGTAATTTCCCCAGAGAAAATAGATATAGAAGAGAAGTAAGGAATGACAAAAATTAACTTAAGAGATATATAGTTACTGTTAAAAGACTCTCTCTCAAGAGAGTAATGGTTGAGCTGAGAGAGCTTGACCGGAATATGAGTCAAAGTCAAAAGACTCCCCATAGGATAATAGCTAAGAGTATAGTAAGCTTGGCAGGGGTAGAAGTCTTTACCCTAATAGGGAAGCAGGGTGACAACATAAGTCTCAAGTAATCGATGTGACTTTGATAGAGGCAAGATAACAGGATAAGATGTTTGAGGTTTGTTCAAATCCCTAAAAAAAGGTAGAAACCCCTAAGGGATAGTAAACCAAGAGGGATAGAAATTAAATGATATTGAATAAAGAATTGGTGATGAGTGGGTGCCTGACCTAGACACAACACAGCAAGGTGCCATAAGAATAATTAATGATCAGGTCAAGGAAGTTAGAAAGAGTAAAGTTAGGTAAAATCTCTCTTGAGGATAGAGTTGAACAGAAATAGATGAGAATGTGAAAGTTGATGGTTGCACTAGGAACTAACATATAGAGAGAGATAAGTAAGTTCTCAACGATGCCTAGAGCTTGATGATGCTTAGATATACAGTAATGTTAGGGACTAGACAATATTCTTTTATGTCCCTAAGGCATCTAAGACCATGCAACCATAGCACTCAAGCTTGTGTAGAGTCCAAGAGACGAAATTCCCACCAATGAATGCCACTACCAAAATAATCAAACAAGTTAGGTTGAGAAGCTCCCTTAATAAGGATCTGACATGTAAGAACGTGCAGGGATAGAGATTAAGTAACTGGAAAGTCTTAGCCATAGAGTGTCTCTCAAGAAATTGGGAGGTGGTCCTCCAACTCAGTGTTGACGCTGCTCTCCCAAGAGTGAGTTGTCCTCTAAAGAGAAGGAAGGGAAACAACTACGATAGGGTTGACAACATTATGAAGGTAGCAGCACATCCTCCAGGAGTGGCAGAGTTGATGTCATACTTGTAAAAGTGTTATGTCCTCTATCAAGATAGGGAAAGTAATTGAGTTGACATTGCTCTGGTGCAAGCAATACCTCCTTTCACAAGAAAGAGTAACAGCAGCTGAGAAAAGGCTCACGAAGAGCAATAAAAGGATAGAATATCTAAGAAGATAATATAGATGATTTTTCAAGACCTCTCCCTGTAAGATGAGAAAGAGAATTTGTAAGGTATGGCAAATTAGCATGGATATAATGACAAACTGAGTAGGCCATAAAGGTAAACCAATGGTCTAGAAAATTAAAGAGGCACAATGAAAAGGAAATGGCCTAAGGTAGCTAAAAGCTAAGAGAAAAGGAAAGATGAATGATTCTGAAATTGACAGAAAAGATTGAGCAAGGCCTAAAAAGATAACAACACCATCTGTGATCAGTCTTGGAGAATAATCAGTCAAATTACCAGCTGAGGGGAGGCGACTTATTCTTGAACTCAGTCTACTAGTCTAAAGGCTTCTAAAGGTGGAACATGGCTCGATTAGAATGTCAAAGAATCTAGGGTCACAGTGAATCCTGAAGAGGCTTATGGTAAAATATAGTAGCTCCCAAGGCCATAGTAGACCAAGCCTAAGGGAAAGTTACTAAGCCATAAGGGTAGTATCTCTTTAGGCCACGAGAATGAGATGACCAAGGATGAGTTTAAGATGGGAAAATCTCCTCAAGTTGGTTGCCTAGTACAGAGAAAGTACCCTTGCCTTTTCCACAAATATCATTATTGTTAATTAGACCGAGCTTAATTTTGCTTTAGTTAATGAAGGAAAGTAAGAGCTGTAAGCCCTAAACAGTATTCATTTAGGCAAGTTATATGTGAAATAAGAATGTAAAAGAAAGGAGATAAGCCTTAAAGTAAAAATGAGAATGGTAGAGTATGTTGAAAAGACCTAATAAAGGCAATGTTAGAGGAACCTGAAATGCCATGGTACAGTAAAATACCATGAAGACAGGTATATTGTCATGCCTTTGTTATTAAAGAATAGGCCTAAATTATAAGAGAAATGCGACTGACAATGATAAATGTTTAAAAGTGAAAGCCATGCTCTTATAAATGAAAGTCAGGAATAAAAAGTTATGTAAGTATGAATTCTAGGATTGAAACCTGGCAATGAGGTATAATGGAAAGTTGAAAAGACTAAAGTTGAGTAAAAGTGGGGATATTCTACTTAGTTAACCTCTCATTAAGGGTAAAAATAAAGGTTTGACCTGAAAATTTTGAGGACAAAATTTCTTTTGAGCGAGGAAAAATTGTTACATCCTAAATTTTAGGCCTAGAAGTACTAGAATTAGCCTAAAATGGTTAGGCTACCAAACGCCCTTTTAACAGAGGTTCCAGAGGTTCTCTAGAGGGACATAGGGATTCCTAGGGACTAAATTATAAAGGAAAAGATTTTTGGGACTGAAAAAAGAAAAAGTTAGAGACTCAGATGGAGTCTCAAGTTCTAAGAATGAGAAATAGAGATGAATATAAGCTAAATGTTATGTTAAAGGCCTCAAAGAGGTAAATTATGGGTTAAGCTGAACTAAGGGCAAAATCATAATTTTACAAAGTTTCAGGAAGATGAGGGCAAAAATGAAAATTACATTCAAAAATTCTAGAAAATCCCAGAAAAATTTTAGAAAATGGGAAATGGCATGTTAAGGCCTGTATGGGAAGTTTAGGGGTCTATTATAAGGATTTAAGGTAATGAAGGGCCAAATGTTGTACTAGGAACTTCAGTAAGAGGATCCTTGAGGCTAAATTCGAGCAAGAACCTAAACACAAATTTTGCAAAATTTTAGGCCAAAAAAGACAGAGATGGAAAGTTAGCATGAATACTTCAGAAAAATTTCAAAAAAATAGGAATAAGGTCTAAAGACCCGAATAAGGTTAAAAATGACGAACATACTCCTAGAAGGATTATGTGGAATTTCTAGAGTTTTAGCTAATTTTGAATATTATCAAAAATGAATTATTTAAAATTCAAAGAGGCCTCAAATAATTGGATAAAAATGGAAAAAAAAATACTTGAGGAATTATCAAAGATTTTAAAAATAAGAAAATAGGTTGGCATTAATAAAATTTAAAGCCTATTTATACACTATCAGAGAAAAGTTAAAGTAAACTATCTAGAGGTTAACTTTTGACTTAAGAAAAAATAAAAAAAATTTCCCGTGATGAATAAATAGTATTGGTACCTAGAGACAAATTCTCAAAGTCATGGACCAGTAGAAAGAATTCGGTCAAGTTTACTTAATAAATATATTAATTGTTTTAATAGAAAAACAAGGGAAGAGCATCACTTCCTCTGGGTCATGTTATATAATGCCATGTAGACTTATTTAATATGAGAAAATAGTGCCAAAATATGTCTCGTTAGTCTTGGAAAAGTTAAGACCCGAAAAGTACCCAATATGGTGCGGAATAACAAGATAGTAGAGGAATACCTAAGGGCTGCATTTGTACGAATTTCTTATTAATTTCCTTCCTATTTTAATACCAAAATGATAAGGGACATGGAAGAGACAAATGTAAGGTTAGATGAAATAGACAGGTGTATGGTTGGATGCAAAACATGTGCATGGTTGGATTAAAGACATATGGCTTGATAATGTAAGCATGATGATGTCATGAAGACACTTGTCACCACAAGACAAAGAGGAAAAATGAATGACCAAGATTTAATCTTGCAATTTCAAGATTAATGGCTAGAATTTGTTCACAAAACTCTATATATACCCCCTCCCCTCCCCTCCCCTCATTTTTGTCCAAGGCTCTTGAAACTATGAGGAAACTCTTGCAAAATGAATTCTAGAGAGAGAAAGAGGAAGGGAAGAGAAATACCAAGTGATCCCATGCATGCTTAAGCTCTAAAACAAGGTATATTCATAGTTTTTGATATAGTTTTCATTATCTTGTTGTTGTTGAGCTTAGTTATGAATTTTCATGGTTTTTAACTTGTAGATTGTAATGGTTTTAGAATGTGACTTTTGATTGCAAAAAATGTTTAAGTGAATTGAAATTGATTATATTAAATGTAAAGAGTTAAGGAATAATTAATGTGCTTGGAATAAGAATCAATTGCTTTATGTTGAAATTGGTTGAATTTATTATTACATAACTTAAGTAATATTTTGGCCAGAGCTGGTTCTTGGGGCTAGAATTGGATTTTGATAAATTTAATACTTCCAATGTGTTTAAAATACAAAATTGTGTAGGGTAAAGGTGAGAAAACAAGTTTGGAAGCATTACAATTGAAAATAAAAATTTTAAATCCCAAGTGCATACTATTCGGTCAAGGATGGTTTATAAGGAAGGAGTTTGATTTTGATTATTTTGAGACTTAAAAATGGATTCTACATAAAATTTTGCGAATAGCATGTGAAATTAATTGTAGAAAAATCAGAAATCAAGCTTAAAAGTTAAAAGTTATATAATTCAAAGAAAACAAAGTAGTGTTGATGTTGTTGATACCATGGCTTTGATGAATGAATAAATGAAAATGGAGTGTTGATGTATTTAGGGCCATGAGACATCAAGAAAAAGGAGTGAAAAAAGTTTAGCAAGCAACCTTAATGGGTGAAAGCAAAAAGGAGCAAGAAGAAAGCTTAAGGATATAAGGCAATGAACTTACCTTTCTTACGTGCTTGATGTGTATGTTTATGTGTTAATGTGCATTATGTTTTTTGATGATAATGTGAGATACTAATGCTAGCATGATACTCTGTTTTATTGATATTTTCTATGGTCATGCAGGTTAATGTGAAACATTGAGCATGAGAATACGTTATAAGTAAGCATGAGTTAGATCAAGTAAGCATGTTGTACAATTACATCCATCTTGCATACATAATGGTAATGTTTGTTACTGAGATTTTTCACATCTCACTCTCCCTTAACCAACCATAATAGGTAACAAAGATCAAGCAAAGGATACATGAAGTGGAAGCAAGGAAAAAGGAAAAGAATTGAAGAAATTCATTGTATTAAATTGTATAATTTGTATGTTAATGCATGATATAAACATGCCATTAATATTATGGGATATTAAATAATGATGATGGCTTGTATAGCTAACTATAATAATGTATAGGAATGGTTAATACATGAACGGAAAGAGATTATGCATAGAAGGAATTAATCATGAATTGTTAATACAAGTTAGGGAGATAAAGCATCCCTAAACGAGCCACTAAATAGTAATAGATTGAAAGGAGGCAAATGATTGATTCTACCTGTGAAGTTTTGTATAGCTGAGGCACACATCCTGAGTTTTAAAACAAGTATTAGATCACTTAAAATGGATGTCTGTGCTAAGAGCTATACTTGATCAAAGTTGGGACAGAGTAACTAGAAAGTACAATTTTTACCAAATAAACAGTAAATTTCAACGAATAAATTGTATAAATTGTCCCTATAGAGAACTCAAAAATCTTTTAATAGAATTTTGAACCATTTCAATATGATTTTTCTATAATTAGTTATGATTTTTCAAATTGGGACCATAAATCCGGAATTTAACTAGTGAATAATAACTTGAGAACCGATTGTAAATTTTCAATCCACAGGCTTGTTTCGTGATTCGCTTAACTTGTAACACTTCCAAACACGTACTTTGAGGAGTTAAAGAAAGGACGTTTCATAAGTCACCTGAGATGATCCAAGGTACGATTAGTGTGAATGGTTACCTTGTGAATGTATTGTTTGACTCGAGTGCCAACCCCTCATTTATATCATATGATTGCGCTAGGTACTTAGGCCTTACTATTGACACATTGCTCTATGATTTGTGTGTTTCCACTCCTACCAGAACTAAAGTTTTGACTTCTAGTGTTTGTTTAAAATTTGTTGTCTGGTATGCCCATTGTTGCACTATATAAGACCTTATATGCATGCCTTTCTATGATATATGATATTGATGTTGTCTATGGCTTGAACTGGTTGTCTTCACACAACATCCTCCTTGATTGCAAGAAGAAAATGTTAATCCTCCCTACACAAGAATCGACCCCTTAGATGGAAGTAAAGTTGAACTAATCACAGCAGCTAAGACAGATAAGTGTTGAGATAGGATTGCTAAGCCTATATGGTATTCTTCTTGGTGAAGGTTGAAAAAAAGAAGGGGTTATAGACATTCTAGTAGTTCATGATTTTCCTGAAGTATTTCCAATGGCGATCAGGGGATTACTACTAGAAAGAGAAGTGGAATTCGCTATTGACTTAGTACTAGGGATGAGTTTGATTTCAAAAGCTCCATATCAGATGCTTCGAATGAAATGGCTGAATTAAAGAAGCAACTAGAGGAGCTATTGGAGAAAAGTTTTATACGACCTAGCATATCTCCGTGGGGTGCACTAGTGTTATTCGTGAAAAAGAAGGATGGTAGCCTAAGACTCCGTATAGACTACCGAGAATGGAATAAAGTAACAATTAAATAAAAGTGTCTGTTACCTCAGATTGATGACTTACTAGATCAATTGGCTAGAGACACTGTGTTTTCAAAGATTGACTTGCGATCGGGTTATCATTAGTAAGAATTAAGGTAGAAGATATTCTGAAGATTGCTTTTCAAACTCAATATGGATATTATGAACTCTTAGTGATGCCTTTCGGATTAACAAATGCACCTGCAATATTTATGGATTATATGAACAGAATCTTCTAGCCATATTTGGATCAAATTGTTGTGGTATTAATTGATGACATTCTTGTGTACTCTAAATCACTAGAAGAACATAAACAGCATCTACAAATCATTTTAAGCACTCTAAGAGAAAAGTAGTTGTATGCCAAGTTGAGTAAATGCGAATGTTGGCTAAACGAGGTGAAATTTTTGGGTCACATAATTACCTAAGAAGGAGTAGCGGTGGACCCAAGTAAAATAAAAGCTATATTGAATTGGGAACGACCTAAGATAGCAATTGAAGTTAGAAGCTTTTTGGAACTGGCAAGGTACTATAGAAGGTTTATATGAGACTTTTCCAGGGTTGCTCTTCCATTGACTAAACTTATGAGGAAAAATTAGGCATTTATGTGGGATGATCTATGTGAGGCTAGTTTTCAGGAGCTTAAGCAGAAGCTATTAGTCCTTCTTATTGTAAGCATTACTTTTTTTTTTCTAAAAAAGAATTAAGAAATACTCATGGTAACCATTCGTGCAGATAAAATTAGTAAAATTATCCGTGAACGTATTGAGCAATATAATACCGAAGTAAAGATTGTAAATACTGGTACCGTACTTTAAGTAGGCGATGGCATTGCTCGTATTTATGGTCTTGATGAAGTAATGACAGGTGAATTAGTAGAATTGAAAAGGGTATAAGAGACCCACGCTTCTTTTGTTGAAGTAATTACAAATGGTTTGATTCGAGATTTTCTAAGAATTGACTTAGTGAAATCCCATATTTCGTATATTAGAAAAAGGAATGATCTCTCCTACTCCTGTGCTGATAATCCCTAATCCTACATTACCGTACGTGGTATATACAGATGCGAGTAAATAAGGATTGGGATGCATGCTAGTGCAACAAGGTTGAGTAGTTGCTTATGCCTCACGACAGTTGAAAACTCATGAGGAAAAACTACCCCACATATGATCTTAAGCTAGCTGCAATTTATATACTTTGAAGATTTGGAGACATTATCTATATGGGGCAACCATTGAATTGTATTATGATCATAAAAGTCTCAAGTACTTGCAGGACCAGAAGGAACTTAATATGAGATAAAGAAAATGGATGGAATTGCTTAAGGATTATGATTATCAAATAAAGTACCATCCAAAAAAAGCAATGTTGTAGAAGATGCATTAAGGAGGAAGACAGTGTAGGTGGCATCGTTAATGATCAAGGAGCAGGAACTTATAGAAAGCATCCAAGATTGGAAACCCACTGGCCAGATACAGTTGATGGCAAGTTAAATTGGAATTGTAAAAGAAGAAGTGCAAGTCATTGAGCAAATAAAAGAGGCTCAACAAAGAGACCAGCTGGCAAACATCCTTAAAG